>NC_090808.1:10486250-10824375 GCF_036512215.1 Solanum lycopersicum | reverse complement strand
AAAGATTTTATGTGGTAATGTATGACATTGCAAAGTATACCTATATCAGTTAGCCGCATGCTGAAGAGTGTATATTTTTAAACATGACATATTTATCGTAAGAAAGACATTTTTTTCAATTAACGAGCTAAAAGAGTAACTAGACCTACCGTATTTATTTTACTACCTAGTTGATTGACTGGGATGTCATAAAAATAAGTTAAATTGTAAAATATATTACTTGAAAGAGGTTTAAAATGGTTATCCCAGACTATATTAATACATGATTAAGATTTCACTAAAATAAGCTAAAATCATAAATTATATCACTTAAAGAATTTTAAAGTGGTCCGCCCGTGCTATTTCATGGTAAATTGTATCGTTTGAGAAAAGCTTAAAAGTTAGTTATCTTGTGCTATTTTTCTATGTAATTTATTGCTATATATGTCATAAAAGAGGCTAAAAGTATAAGTTGTATAACTTGGAAGATCTTTAAAGTGGCAATCCCACTCCATTTCTCTACACATTTCATGGTGTAATAATTTAATGCAATAACAATAGGCTAAAACTGTAAAATTCTATAACATAAAAGAAGTTAAAATTTTTAATCATACCGTTATTTTAAAACGTTTGTACTCAATAAGCTTACTTTCTTCTGCAACTATCTTTTGAAAATTCTCCAGCTCACTTGAACAAATGGCCCCAATTAAAGAACGAGGCTCACCTTTTAAAGGAGAGCATTTATCTGCATCGGAATACGAGTAACCACTTCTATTTGAAGAAACAATAAAGTCAATTGAATTTGAATCAGCACTAGTGATAATTCTTTGAGCAGATTTGATCCGATCGGGTGACCCCTCCAACAAACCCAAATAATTTTCATTTTTTTCTTATTCTTCAACTTCAGTTTTCACCGATGAAAAATTGATGTTTTTTCCCTCAATCTCATCAAATTTGATTGTTTGATTATTAGGTGAAGTCAGATTCTCTGAAATATTTTTTTCCCATAGAAATTTCACCAAAACAACAAAAAAATAAAGGGAATTGAAATGACTGATTTTGCGAATTTGGAGATTTTGAAAGGATGTGTTTTTTAAGAGTGACTGCTGAGGGTTTTTACAGGTGCAAGGGTTTTAAAATAGGAGGGCTATATATATTGGGGTGGGTTGGGGTGGAAGGACTTGAAAAGTGAATTTGGCAACCAGACAAGTGATAAAATTTAATGTATTTGTCTTACTTAGAAGGTTATTTGTATTCAATGATATTAAAATAACTTAAATATTGATAATTATTTCATAAAGTCAATTTTTTTTTTTTTAATCAGAAGGTCACTCAATTTTATTTTTACCTTTTCAAAAGTCACCATATTAAATATTTGAACGACCAAATTTAGTCCATACAAATTTTTGTTATCAATCTACACTACAGTAATCAATTATTATACTTAACCCTAACTCATAACTTAAATTAAACTTATTTGCTTAAAAAATTATGAGGGAAATTGTAATTTTTGCTCTCGACAAATGCTCTTACTTACTTATTTGCTTAATGTAAGTATCAGTGGAGATATTTGCAGTACATACTTAAATATTTGGAAAAATTTTAGCATATTTATTGCTTCTTAACTATTTATCTTTTTTTCAATGTAGAATTCTAATTTCATTTAACACGGTATATTCGAATAATATATTTTATTGAAGAATTTATGTGAATTAATATTTTCTCTTTTAATCATGACTCACTAATTGTTTTTGTTCATAAAAATAAATACTACTCTTATAAAATTTACAAGTTATTGCAACTTCATTTATTCGGGCTATGGTTAAGGTAGAATCATAGTTTATTGAAAGTTGGATTGAAAAACTAAAGTTTGTATAAACAAAATAAAATTTCATGTCAATTTAAAATTGATAAAATATTTATAGAGTGACTTTAAAAGATATATAAATAAACATGAGTGGCCTATTTAATTTGTTGGATTAAATATGACTTTGTTTGATAATTATCAATAGTTGAGTGACTTTTTGAGCCCGTGTATCCTAAATTCCTCCTCCTCTCCTGAACACACACTATACATGTTTTACCTTTATTACGTGATCTATGATTTTGTTGAATTTACAACAAAAAATTTTCTGTATGTTTTCTTATTAAAGATTAAAAATAATTAAAAAGTAGGTTCTATTCTTTTTTTTTAAATTCTACACATGAATAGTGTGTAGACAGTACCTTTATACAATCATGATTGTGTTCATTTATGGTAAGTTGATTTACTAAAGGAGGGAGGATGATCACACTAATCATTTCAGGTTTGTAAATCCTTAAGGCAAAGACAACTTTTTGCTAAGTTTAGAAAATGTGAGTTTTGGCTATGGTCCGTAGCTTTTCTTGGACACATTATTTCAAGTGAGGGTATTGAGATAAATCCTATTAAGACGGATGGGTTCAAGAGTTGTCCTAGACTTCTATCACCGACACACACTAGTAGCTTCTTGGCTTTGTCAGTTACTATAGAAGGATTGTTGAGGAGTGTTCCTCTGTTGCTTCTTGTTTGATGACTATGACTCTAAAGAAGGAAAAGTTCATATGGTCCAAAACTTGTGGGAAAAGTGTCCATGATTTTAAAGATAGACTTACTTTCGCTCCATTGTTGACCTTATCTGAAAGGACAGATGGTTTTGCTATTTATTGTGATGCTTCTCGAGTTTGGTCGTTATGTCTTCTCGCTTATGAGAAATGGTACGATGATTGCATATGCTTCAAAGCGACTAAAGTTTCATGAGAACAACTATCCTTCCACGATCTTGAATTAGCGGCGGTTGTATTTGCCTTAATGATTTGGAGGCATTTTTTGTATGGTGTCCATGTTTATATTTTCACCGACCGCGAGAGTTTGGTGAGCTCTAGTGTGAAGGTCCCTTAGTTTTTAAGTTAGGGACCTTTGTGTCTTTTCATATTCTCTTAATGCAATAGCACGTTGTTTTACTCCAAACCTAGAAAAGTCTATAAGTTTTTTATTCTTAATTTCCCCCCAACATTAAATAACTCTCAAGAACAAAAAAGAAAAACCTAAGATCTTCATCTCAAATATTCTCTCTCTAAAAGGTAGAAGAAGAAGGAAAAGATTGAATCTAGGTCAAAATCAAGTCTCACAATCTTAATGATTTTGTGCTCTTTGCGACTAATGTGTGATGGATTTTCATCCATGGAATCCTTTCTTTCATGGAGCTCCCATAATATTCCCAAATTTAGAAGAAGAATTTTACCAGTCTTAGTAAAAGTTTCTTCTAAGGTTATGGGTTTCGATCCAATTTAGTGGATTATGATTGTTTATTATTTGATTAATAACATTAAAAGTTTATAGGATTACTTTACATGTACCCATACCTAACCCATTTCAAGAAAGATGAATTGAAGTATGTGTGTTTATTGTATTAAAAAGGGAATTGAGGATTTAAGTGTATGAATATAGTATTGATGTGGTACATTATATATTATCTTGAGATTGAGAAATATAAGATGAATAACTATATTTAGGGCTTTGAGAGTAAATTCTAGACAATGAATTGTTGATGAGGTAGTGTGGAAGGGATACTTTGCATAATTATTTGATAGGCATGATTGAATTAATATGAAAATTTACTCTTATAAATGATTCTAGGTTGAAAATATTGCTCACCTAAAATAAATCTATACGAAAGTGCTTCATGAATGATGAGGCTAGAGCTGACTACCCTTGACCTCCATATGTTCAAGATATGAGGTGATTCCCCATGTTCTTATTATGACGAATGGACATGGAGGAGAGTACCCATGATTCTTATGAAATTATGTGGAGGCGAGTAGTCCTGTCATATGATGTTTTGGTGGACGTGAGTACTCATAATCTTAATGTAAGTAAAGTAAGAGATGAATACCCATTAGCCTATATAAGATAGGAAAAGAGGCTTATCCCCATGCATATAAAAGTAAGTATAGACAATGTGATTATGATATCAGGATTATTAACTTTGAGTGTTACTAGACATGCCTTCCATGATGCTAGCTTTACTAGAGGTGGATCACCTAAGTCTTGGCTAAGTTTAGTGAGGTTATTTAAGGAAGTAATCCTCTTTCATTATGATGTTGGTTATGTATTGATTATGCCTATGTCTTATGTCTTGTGGTGAATAATTCTTATGTTTTTATTTTATGCAAGTTATCATATTTAATACATTCTTGTACTAACTCATACTATTTTCTACATTTCTTATCAAAATGTAGGGTCCGCTGCTCTTCATTCGCGCATTTGTGGCTAGATTCTCTTATGTGTGTTTATTTTCATCTTGGACTATTGTATGGGAGGCATGCCAAGATTTTATCACTTATTTTAGATTTTTTGAGACAATATTGATAGAGTTCTACTCATTTTATATAAGACTTTGATTGATTGAAATATTTTAAATTCCCACACCTTTTATATTACTTTATATTATGATAGCTAAGTGGTCTATATGAGGCATCAAGAGGTCTTATTAGCTTTGTTACATCTAGGGAATAACCTTGGGTCGTGGCAAACTTGGTAATCAGAGCACAAGGTTTAGAATGGTTCTTGGATTTCTAAAACCACGTTAAGTAGAGTTTTATTCATAAATGTGAAATGTATCACATTTACGAATGAGAGGATATTACATGTTTAGGGAATTCACTTATTCACTTTTGTAAGTCGTGTCGTGTAGTTTAACTCTATAAGTATCACTCGAAATATGTGCATTATGGTTTTTAGGATATGAATACTAGACGGCCTTCTAGAAGAATGGAGGGAGACAATGTTGATCAAGAGGTTCCTCCTTACGTTCCTCCCAAGCTCTAGTTGACCCGTTGAATGAGAATGTAACAAATGCAGAGTTGAGGTCGTGTTTGAAGTATTTACTCAAGAATTTATAGCACAACACAATAGAGAGGAGGTAGTTCCAGTGAACCCAAATGTGGGTATTGAGGCGTTAATAGTGAATGATTTTACAAGGATGAACCCTTTGGAAATTGATGGCTCCAAAATTGAGAAAGTCCCTCAAGATATTATCAAAGAGGTCTATTTTACTTGCTATTATCGGAGTGACTCTGATAAATAAGGTGGAATTGGTCGCTTACCAACTCTGGGGGGTTGCTCAGATTTGGTTCGATTAGTGGAAAGAGGCCAAGATACTTGAGTTCATCAATATTTGGAAAGGAAATAATAGTAAAAGTGAGTATGGCTTGAGGTTCACTCAATTATCAAAATATGTCCCTTCTATTGTGACGTATTATAGGGCCAATAATAGTAAGTTTTTGTCAAGTGTATTCGTTATGGCAGTCAAAGAATGTCGCACCGCTATGCTTTTCCATGGCATATTCATTTCTCATCATAGGGTTCATTCCCAAAAAATTGAGGAAGAAAATCTCAAGGAATGATCTAAAGGGGCAAACAGAGCAAGAATGGATGATGGAAATTGTTCACATTCTAGGTCCGGTGGACCGGGTCGTTCAAGGTGTCAACAAAAATTTTCCAGGTAAGGATCTTCCAGTTCCCCTTCAAGGCCTAATAATTAGAGAGTGTATAACTCAAAACATCAAGGATATGGTCATAACCTTTAAATGCGTACTTATGCTAAACGTGGGAGAATCATGATAGGAAGTGTTGTAAGACCCCGAAAATATATAAGGTGTCTAGAGACTAAAGTGTTAATACAAAATTCTAAGGTACTTAAATGTCTTATTATATGGTTTATATTCAGTGTACAAAGTTTGAAGTAATTCGGAAGTCGAACGTCAAGGGACGTTCGACGACTAGTCGCTTATGTGCCTCATATATGCATGCATGCCTAAATCTGTATGAAATTAGTCTAATAAGTCTTTAAATGGTTTATAATTATATTTGATGTTTTTATATTAAGTTTCGGGAAGTTTGGAGGTCAAATGCCCAAGAATGTCCAAGGCTTCGAAAGATAGCCCCTAAGATGTTCATCGTATGTCATGTTGGGGCCAAGGCTGTTTGGACGTCTTATATGTGTTTGTTTTGGATGAAATTTATGTGGAAGGTTTATAATTTGTTATGTTTTGTAAAAACGTTGGAAACATCCGGGTACGACTTCGAAAGAGCCCCACAAGAGGCTCCAAAATAAGGAACCAAAACCAGTGTGCAGGCTGTCCCAGGCAGATCATGGTGACGGAGTAGTCAACGGCCAGTCGTTGCTGTGACGCCCCGTAAAAGGATCACGTATTAAGTAAATTAGACAAGGGTGAAGGGAGGAACCTTTGGAAGCCACTGTAGCTAATGACAGAGGCCTATGATGGCCCGTCGTGGCTGTGACTCCCCGTCAAGGCCCATCCGTCGCGTGACTGTCTCCTGCGCAGGTCTGCTGCCAATTAAAGAGGTGAATGGGAAATTAAACCCACGTATTAACCTGATTATTAATGGTTTATTTATTTTATTTGGGTGTATATAAGTCATCAAAAACGTGATCAACCCATTCTAAAATTAACCCACATGTTTTAAGCCTTTCCCTCCAAAAATACTCTCTCTAGAAAACCACATTGTTGGTGAATCTAAAGCACAGATTCAAGATGGGTTTTGCATGGATGAATCATAAAGTTTAAGAGGTTTTCAACTAATCTAAGATATGGAAATACTTCATCTTCAAGTATCCTTTCACTTGAAGAGTTCTTCTCAATGTTTTCTAAAGTTACTTCATGATCAATTTTCCAAACATCCAATCTAGCCATGGATTCTTTATCAAAACGTTTTTAATGATTAAATCATGATGTATTTAAGTTAATATAGTGATTTTAACGTGATTTAACTCCAATTTCATGATGAACTCATGTTCGTTCCAAAATTTATTTAGCTCTTGCATGAGCTTTGTGATTATGGCTTGTTCTTGATTTAATGGTGATTCTCTTATGTTAAACTGATTGTGTTTATTGTTATTTACTTTAATTAATGGTGAATTGATGAATAACATTCCATGATTATAAATATATGAAGATTTGAACATGAATAACCCATGTTTCTATGTGTTATCTTGAAGTCGATTATGGAATCGTTTGTGTAAGGTTGTGATTATGTATGAACTGTTGTAGCTACTGTATTAGGGTGATATAATTGATCTGGAATCATTTAGGCTATGAAGTAAAAAAGCTAAGTGTGTGATGGATCTTGAGTTGTCATTATATCAAGCATGGTCTCTTCTTGATATCTTACCGAAGTAGCTACTCTCTAATGAGTATATTGTTGATAAAATATGAACGATGATCAAATCCCTAGAGAGTTCATAGTATTGGTAAATTCTCCTATACTCTAGCAAATCGACAAGCCTAAATGCCTATGTTGTAAACATTATCTTGAGGGTATGTAATCATGATTTTAATATGGTTAAATATAGGGTTAGCTACTGACTTAGATTGATATTATATACGAAATATTATTTAAAATCAATGCAAGTGAAGTTTGTGAATGATCTATGCTATTCTGCTTTTCTAGTGTTTTGATATGTTGTACTATGTTATCGTATAATCATGTAGCGACTTGTACATGATTTCTTATATGATTAAAGTACATTTAGATACTGCCATATATATGAATTATTTGTAGACAAGGTGTATTGATCAATGAGGATCAAATGTTGAGAGTTGGTAAGTATGCTTATTTCCTCTACTCTTCTACTTCTCTACTTCTTTATAGAAATGTTGATGAAGCCTTGTATGGCATTGTGTGGTATGGTCCACTTATGGTGGCGGTGTTTAATTTATTGTCATTATATATGTGTTGACCATGGCCTTGAAGGAAATTGTTGAATTTATGATTTAGAGATTTAGATGATCACCTTATGATGTAATTGTGCCTATCGTCCTATCTAGTTGTGATTTAGGTTGTGTGACTATTGTATGAGAATGTGTCTATTCATGTTAGGGTATTGTATAGGTGCAGGCATTGATGTGTTAAAATGGTTAGTAGCCCCTACCCATGTACCCCTTATATGAAAGTGTAAATAGCTAAAGTTAGGAGCCTTGGTTATAATGTTTATATTGTCTTGCCTCCTATGATATTATATGTTGTGTGGAATGTTATTGGAAGTATAATGTGTTCTAAGAGGGTGGCTGCGTCAAGAAGTTATTGATAACAATTATGTGATCATGTTGGTCTATGTACACACACTCTCACTTACTTGCATGTTACCAGTAATTTAGGTCATGGTGTCTAAATGAAAGTTTGTTCTCATATTTACTAATGTCTACTACTATGTGTAAAGTATATGTTTGTGAAATATGTTATGTATTCCTAGATAGGATGACTTGATAGGTGTACTAGAATGGGCAAAGGTATGCGACATTGTCTATGCATTGCACATGTGTATCTTGATAGGATAGTTATTATGTTTGGTTTCCATGTATATGAGAGATGAATATATGAACATGTTATGAATATGATGTGTATGAAAGGATGAAGTATGAATGTGCATAGTGTCTTAGTGGGTTTATATGTTAGGATTGCTCATATAGTTATGCCTATAGACTCTTGCATTTATATATGAACTTGTGTGACTTAATGTGTTATGTGAAAGGATTGCTCACATATATGTATACTCACACATACACATGTATGAAGATATAGTCAAGAGAGGGGCCTGTAATGGTGTATTCATGTGTACCCTAAACTAGATGATGCTTCACATATGCTATGTTCATGTGAATGGATTCTTTACATGATTTAGGTTGATGAACTTCAATCTATGACCTATGAGTTAAGCATATGATGGGATTACTCTCCTAAACCTATGATTTATAAAGTAAAAATATACTAAAGGTTTTCAATTAAGGTAACTTAGCTTAGAACCAAGTGAACTGGAATATGAGTGTTTGTCCTTTCCCATGGTAGGAAGGTAGGTCACCATAAATCTCATGAGGTGGATAACCACAAGCCTCAATGTGCATAAATAGGGTTTCCATAAGTGAATAACTACAATTCCTTATATTGGCATAAAGAGGGTTTTCACATATACCTCCAAGTTCCATAACTATGTTGCCACCATAGGATACTAGCTAGTGGATCCACCTAGAAATATATGTCACATTTGATTCTACTTTGGCCGGTAGACCACCTCCTTTCGTTGTGGGGCATATGAAACTGGATTCCATGTTTAGCATCACATGGTCTATGTCGGTTAAGGTTATAGTTTCCGTAAAGTAAAATGGACAATGGAAGTTAAATGACTAGGACACTAAATAGAATGACTTTAGGGAGGTACTTAGGATAGGTGGAAATCATGTACCCATCTAGACATTGCACAAGTAACTCCTTAGGAAGTTCTAGGAAGGTGTTTTAATGCATGTCATTATGTATGTGTTCCTTAGGCATGACATTGAAGTTTTGTTTACTTGTTATGAAATGTGCATGATAGGAGTCTTTATGCATGATGTTGATCTTGTTGACTATATGATGAAGGTCTTGAATTAATTATGTCTATGTGGTATTATACTTCTATGATTGTATGTGTTGTCTTGTGTAGATGATATGTATGATTTTCCCTTTTTGTCCTAAGGTGATACATTGCACCAAGTATCCCTAAAGGATTAATTGGGAGGCTAATGAATTAAAAGGAAGAGTTCGCTGTAAAGAGGAATTAGCTCACAGTAAAGTGACCTCAAATTGGACTTAAATGTTATAAGTGCTTTTTTATTATGTTTGGACTTTGGTTGTGCTTCTATGAAATATGAAAATGATATATATGATATTGATAAAGGTTTTATGATGATTTACTCAAAATAGCATGAAGTATGATTTCAAAGAAAATATCCCTTCTAAATCAATGCTTTTGCATGGTTACCATACATAGTACATTCTTGTGCTAATCCCATTCTTCTGTAATTTTTGCACAAAGTGTAGGTTATGGATTCTTAAAGGATGTCTTGAATGATTAAGTGCTTGATAGTTGATTCCCAAGTCGAGGAAAGGAATCCATAAGTCCAAGGATGTCCTAATGTGTACTTATTGTGAAGTCTTTAAATGTTCTGTAGTTATGTAATGTGTCTTATGGGTCGTGTCCCTAATGTACTCGAAAGTTATTGAGTCTAAGATGTCAAAGAGACTTAGAGTCTATCTATGTATTATGACTTATATTTTATATGTATATGAAGTAAAGTTTCTCGCATATGAGGTGCTATGAAAAGTTTTAAATTTTCTGATAAATTTAGTATCTTAATGTGATGAATGATAACTATGGGCTTTTATAAGACCTCTGAGAGCTCAAGTACGCTATGTTACCTCTAGGGAGTGCTCCCCGGTCGTGACAAGTGCTTAGCGGGGTGCAATATTTATTTTGGATGTGGGAAACAGATTAAAAAAATATGGAAGTGACCTAGGGTTTCTAGGAATAATGGGGATGGTCACTGTAGGACTCAACCCTATCCTTCATCTAGTCCAAGTTGTGTGCGTGGGAATTCTCCTAAGAGAAATTGTTTCTATGCACTAAAAACTAGAGGTGATCAAGAGAGTTCCTCTTATGTGGTGACCGGTTTGTTGAGCTTTTCAATATGATGTGTATGCTTTACTTGATCCAGGTGCTACTTTGTCATTCTGACTCCCTATGTGTCCATGAGATTCGATATGCTCCCCAATGTATTGTTACAACCTTTATAGTCTTTACCCCTATTGGTGATTTTGTGGTGGCTAAGAGGGTATACAGAAGATTTCCCATTTCCTGATCCAATTGAGTTACTTTGGTGGATTTGGTAGAACTTGACATGATAGATTTCTATGTCAACCTTGGGATGGGTTGGTTACATTTTGGTTATGCTTCTATAGATTGTAGAACTTGTGTGGTCAAATTTCAATTTTAAAATGAACCTATCCTTGACTGGAAGGGGGGGGGAATTCTATTCTAATAGATGGATTGATTTCTTGCCTTAAAGCTTGGAAAATGATTTCTAATGGTTGTATTTACCATATAGTGATAGTGAGGGATGTAGAGTCTGAAACTCATATTTTTGAGTTGATCCTTGTCGTAAAAGTGTTATTGAAAATTTTCCCTAATGCTTTACCCGGTATTCCTTCCAAAAGAGAAATAAAATCTAGGATTAACCTTCTTCTGGTCATACAACCTATCCCTGTTTCTCCATATAGAATGGCTCCGGTAGAATTTAATAAGCTAAAGGATTAGTTGAAGGACTTACTCAATACGGGTTTCATCTGAACGAGTATCTCTCCATAGGGTGCTCTAATTTTATTTGTAATATAGAAAGATGGGTCCCTTCATATGTGTATAGATTATCGACAACTGAATAAGGTGACCATCAAGATAAGTATCCTATTCCAAGGATTGATTTTTTGTTTGACCAACTTCAAGGGGCAAGATATTTCACCAAGTTTGATCCTTATTTGGGTTATCACCGATTGAAGGTCAAAGAGGATGATATTTTGAATACGTCTTTTAAAACCCGATACGATCATTATGAGTTTTTAGTTATGTCATTTGGTTTGACAAATGCTCCAAAGACATTTATGAACTTGATGAATAGGGTGTCTACGCCGTACCTTTATATATTCGTGATTGCGTTCAAGGATGATCACATTAATCATTTGACGATTTTTTTGTAAATCCTTATGGAAAATACAACTTTTCGCTTAGTTTAGAAAATATGACTTTTGGATAGGGTCTGTAGCATTTCTAGGCCACATTATTTCAAGTAACGGTATTGACATAGATCCTATTAAGGCGGATGCGGTCAAGACTTATCCTAGACCTCTATCACCAAAACACATTAGAAGCTTCTTGGGTTTGTCCAGTTACTATAGAAGGTTTCTTGAGGATTTTTCCTCCATTGCTTCTCCTTTTACGACTTTGAATCTAAAGAAGGAAAATTTTATATGGTCCAAAACTTGTGAGAAAAGTTCCCAAGATTTGAAAGATAAACTTACTTCCGTTCCATTGTTGACCTTGTTGGATGGGACAAATGGTTTTGTTGTTTATTGTGATTCATCGAGTTAGGTTTGGATGTATTCTCTTTTATGAAAAATGTTAAGGTGATTGCATATGCTTCAAGGTAACTAAAGTTTCATGAGAATAACCATCCTTCCACGTCTTGAATTAGCGGCGAATATAATTGCCTTAAAGATTTGGAGGCATTATTTATATGGTGTCCATGTTTATAGTTTCACCGACTGCAGGAGTTTGGAATGTGTTTACCCAAAAAGATCTAAATCTTTGCCAAATAATGTGGCTTCGGTTATTGAAAGATTATGATAAGAGTGTTCTCTATTAGCCAAGTTAAGCAAATATGGTTGTGGATTCCCTTAGTCAGTTATCCATGGGTAGTGTTTCACATGTTGTTGAGAGAAATTAGTTGGTTCGAGATGTTTATAGGTGTCACGATGCAGGGTATACCTAAGATGTAACATGGCGTACTTGACACCGAAGCGGTCTCATACAAGACCTTGGCATATCATGAAAGATAGTAGAGAAGTACAAAAAATTTAACACTTTATCCATACAATCGAAATATCTATAAAAGCAAGTGGATGTATTTCTATACACTGTCTCAAACCATCTAAACTCAACTTGAATTAAAATCCTAGGGACACATCCCATAATAGTCTAAACATGAAATAAATGAAATGGTGGTTTTATCCTCTTAGCTATGAGGACTCACCCAATATTAAACTATATCTCCAAGAATCAAACTAAACTCCCCAAATCACACATTTAATTAGATTGTAGGGGATGTATGCATTAGCAAAAAATGTACTAAAAAACATAGGTGGATTCATCCTAACAAAATCACAGACTCTAGATGCCACTAATCGTTCATTTCTATTAGTAGGAACTAGAACCTACTAATTGTTCTGGTTGGTCATACTCTGATCCAAAAGTTTAATTGGCGTTCTGAAACTCTGCTGTTGAACTTCCTTATCTGGTACTAGAGGAAGTGCATTAGCATTACATGTCTAATCTCTACGAAAAGTCATGATCTTAAGCATAATACGTCGAGTTAGAATGGAATCAGATCATACCTTACGTACGATAGAGTATCAAAAAAGTGTAGTTTTTCCTAAAACACTTCATAGCCTCTCTATCATTAGATATGGTGCACTGCACACCAATGAGAAAGACTCTACTTAGTGTGGCTTTTTCAGATATTCTAGGACTCTTGAACCTAGTGCTCTTATACCAAATTTTGTCATGCCCCGACCTACCTTTGAGACGCGGACATGGAACCTAGGACCATAAGTGATCCCAAGCTAACCGTGCTTACCCATTATCTTTGATAGATGTACTCAGTTTACTTCACTATATTGGATGTTGTTCCAAAAGCTTCTTGGCACTAAAGTTAAGCTTAGCAAAATTTTTCACCCCCGAATTGATGGGAAAGCATAACGAATAATCCAAACAACAGAAGACATATTGAGGGATTGCGTGATAGATTTCAACTGAAATTGAGAAGACAATTTTCCCTTGATTGAAACCATTCTAGTATTGTGATGGCTCGGTTTGAGGCTCTTTATTGTAGGAGGTGTAGATATCCTATAGGATTGTTTTAGGTGGTGAGATTTCTTGATGGTTTGTGGTGGGTGACGTTGCTTTGATATGACCCGAATTAGTTCATGAGGCTATAAAGAATGTACGAATTATTAGAGAGAGGTTGCGAATGAACAAAAGTCGATAAAAGTCTTATTTAGATGTTAGAAAGAGAGACCTTAAATTTTATATGGTTGATTGAGTTTACTTGAGAATCTCACCCATAAAGACTGGACTGAGGTTTGTAAAAAAAGGGGGGGGGGACTTAGTCCCTGCTTTATAGGCCCATATCAAATTTTGAGACTTATTGGTATAGTTGGATCGGAGCTTCATTTGTCAAATAAATTGGCGTCGATACATCTTGTTTTCCATGTATCTATATTGAAAAAGTTTATTGGAGATCAAACAGCCATAATTCCCCTAGAAGGGTTGGAAGTGAAAGAGAACCTTTCTTATGAAGAAGTTCTAGCTGACATCTTTGAACATCAAGTTAAGAGATTGAGGATCAAAGAGGTTTCTTCCGTGAAGGTATTATGGATAAACCATCTTATTGAGGGTGTTACTTGGGAGGCCCAGGATAGTATGATGTCTCGGTATCCTCATATTTTTCCTCCCATTCTAGCTTGAGGTACTGAGTTCCTCCTGGGTTGATCTTGTTTGAAGTCATGTGTGTTTTATGTATTTTCATGATTTCCTTTAATCTGCGTGTTCATGAAAAATCTCAAGTTTTTGAAGAAAATGGCTGTTGTGATTTATTTTCTGCAAGTTGTTGAGCAGCGAGTATGAGTTGCTTATATACTTCATGAGATGCATTGTTTAACATGTCTTAGCTTAAAGTGGATATTGCCTCCTTGAAGATGTTCTTTGTATATAAATTGCATTTTCCTTCCATTAGATTGTGTTGAGCATTGTTATTATTTTTAGATATGGTAGTTTCTCGTTCAATGAAAGAAATCTGAAATTTAATGCATATTGGATTGTTTCGTATAGTTCCTAGTTCCATATGGTTCATTGAGTATTTAAATCTTGGAGTTGATGTTTCCTCGCTGTTTATGTGCATTTTTATTAGTTGCATGCATAACGGGATACTTTTCTCGAGTCTTTTCGTTTAGAGTGTTCTAAGGATCTCATTCGAGAACTAATGATCCAAAGGGGAGATTATGTAAGACCCCGAAATCTTGTAGTCTTTAAGGATAAGTGTGTAGGGGTAATGATCCACAGAAGAAGAACCGGAACTACATTACCTAGGGAATTGTTGAAGGAAAACATTTCCTTTACAAGCCAACTTGGCGAGGAGCAGTGTCGTCGCCAATGTTTTTTGGAGTTCCACCAAGTGCACCCATAGTCACCTAGTGACCTGTCCCATGGCCCAACACACTAGAAAAAATTAGGCGATCCAAGTCGGGGCTCACCGTTTCAATCGACGCATCTTCGAGAGTCCTTCCACATTGCCAAAGAGGACTGTTTCCTTGGATGAGCTACTAAAACATAGGTGAGCGAAAGGGTCCACCTAGCGAGTAACCATGTTTTTTGGCAAGCTCCGGCGTGAAGGTCCCTTAGTTCTTAAGTTAGGATTCTTCGTGTCTTTTAGTAGTTTTCTTAATGCAGTACTACGTCATTTTACTCTTAACCTAGAAAAGAATATAAGCATTTTGTTCCCAAATTTCCCCGAACATTAAATCATTTTCTCATGAACCAAAAAGAAAAACCCAAGATCTTCCTCTCAAATTTTCTCTCTCTAGAAGGTAGAGAATAAGGAAGAGTATGAAGCTAGATAAACATAAAGTCTCCCAATCTTCAAGCTTTGTGGGATTTTTAACTAAGGTATGATGACTTTGCATCCATGGAATCATTTGTTTCATGGAGCTCCCATTATTTCCCCAATGTAGAAGAAGAATTTCCCCAATTTTAGTTACGGTTTCTTCTAATTTTTGGGTTTCAATCCAATTGAGTGGATTATGATTATTTGTGATCGAACCAATATAATTACATATTTATAGGATGAATTTACATGTACACATGCCTAGAAAGATGATATTTAAGTAAGTGAGTTTATACCATAATTAGGGGAATTGAGGATTTTGGTGTATTTATATAGGATTAGTGTGGTACATTATAGATTGTCATGAGATTGAGGCATATAAAATGAACTACCATTACTAGGGCTTTGATATTAAAGTCTAGTCGAGGAATTGTTTATTATTGATGAAGTAGGGAAGGCATACTACATAATAAATTGATATGCATGATTGAATGAACATGAAAGGTTTACTAACATAAATTATTATAGTTTGAAAGGATTGGTAACCTAAAATGAATCTAGACTAAAATACTTAATGAATGATGAGGCTAAAGGTGATTACCCTTCACCTCATTATGTTAAGGATATTATATGATTTCCCATAATCCTTAGAATTGAACAAGAGGTGATTACCTACGTTCTCATTATGATACATAAAAATGGAAGAGAGTAATCATGATCCTTATGAATTGTGTAACGACCTGTTTAGTCGTTTTGAGCAACAGACTTCAATTCTAGAAAAACTGACAGAAGCGACGGACCCCACGACGGACCGTGAAGGGCACGACGAACCGTCGCAGTGTCTCGTTTCAAAACACTTAGAAAATCTGAAATTGGGTACTGAAAATCGACTCTCTGAACTTCGTAACAGAATGGCAGGACGGGCTGTCACAGGAGTGACGGACCATCACAGATAATTCAGTGGAAACTGAGTCTCTGACCCTTGCGACGGCCTGCAGGACTGACCGTCACAGGCACGACGGACCGTCGCAGGTTGCACAATCCCAGTTGGAGTCGGATTTCTGGTTAAGTTTTAAGGGATGTTTTTGACTATTCTTGCCTTAATTATTAAGTTTGTGGGTTTATATTAATAACTCAAATTCTTGGGGGTTAAAAGAGGTAACCCTAAGTTAATTAGTGGGGTATTGTTGCCATTTTTATTCTTAATTATATACTAATTAGGGTAAAAGAAAGAGGGTTTGAACAAGAAAATAGAAAGAACAAGAAGAGAGGGAGAGAAACGATCGAGAAGAAGAGGAAAACACCAAGCTTTGAGGATTAACTTGCTTGACTTCAATTCTTCGGTGGAGGTAGGTTAATGGTTTCATGCTTTCCTAAGTAAACTCTTAATAGTGAATGATATGTATTGGTAGTATTGTAAACCCTACTATATGCTTAATGGTATGTTTGCATGAATATGATTATGTGATTGTGATAAGATAAGCATGATGAAAGTATTGAATCCCAAATCTTGAAAAGAAACTCTAATATACATTATTAATGATGATGCCTTGGTATAGAAGAAGGTTTGATGAATTGAAGTAATGGGATTTATGATGCCTTGGTATAGAGAAGGCTTGAAGATTTACAGAATGATATTAGTGGATCGGAGTGTCACGTTCCGACACATAGTATTAGTGGATCGGAGTGTCACGTTCCGACACATAGTATTAGTAGATCGGATTGTCACGTTCCGACACGTAGAATTAGGGGATCGGAGTGTCACATACCGACACATGTAGGGGATCGGAGTGTCACGTACCGACACATATAGGGGATCGGAGTGTCACGTACCGACACACATAGGGGATCGGGTGTGACGAACCGACACGAAGAATTAGGGGATCGGAGTGTCACGTACCGACACATAGCAGTAGGGGATCAGAGTGTCACGTACCAAAACAAGAGGAAGAAAGATAATGAATCTTGAAAGATGATAATATACTCAACTTAATAAACTTAATTCCCAAATGAGTATGGTATTGAGGCTTGAGCCCTCATGGATGTACTTGATGGTACTTATTGATGATTATAGTACTTGTTGTTGCTACATGTTGAGTTTTATAGTTGATTTACGATAATATTTGATATATACTGTTCCCTATTTTGAGTTGGCCGATGATATCTACTACGTACCCGTGTTTTGTACTGACCCCTACTTTTATGTTTTTCTTCTCGTTATTTGTGGAGTGCAGCAAACGTGCCATCATCTTCGACTCAACAGTAACTCAAGCCAGTCTTCGTCACACCGGATCTTCAAGGTGAGCTAACGCTTCTAGCTTGGACTGGATCTTCTCCTTCATGTCTTGATGCCTTGAACCTCTTGCATGGACTAGCTTCTTGTGTATTTTTATCTTTTAGAATACTCTTAGTTCAGTCATTTGATCGTAGATGTTCTTGTGATGATGACTTTAAAATTTTGGGGAATAATAGATGTTGAATTTTAGAAGTTAATGAATTGATTTTATTAATGAGTTTAAGTCTTCCGCATTACTTTATGTTTATATTACCTTGAAATGTTAAGGTTTAGATTGGTTGGTTCGCTCACATAGGAGGGTAAGTGTGGGTGCCAGTCGAGGCCCAGATTTGGGTCATGAAAAACTTGGTATCAGAGCATTAGGTTCGTTGGTCTCATCACACAAGAACAGGTATAGTAGAGTCTTATGGAACGGTAGGGGGATGCCTTTACTTTTCCTTGAGAGGCTATAAGACTTTAGGAAAATTTCACTATTTCATTCTTTCTTTCGTACTACTACTTGAGTCCAATTGGTATCTAGGCGATACGAATCAGTATCTGACCATCTTCACTCTCTTTCGCAGATGGTTAGAACTAGAGCAACAACTACGCCAACACCAACACCGGCTAGACAAGAAACAACTGAGCCAGCCACTGGGGCTGTGGCTCGAGGGAGAACAGCAGCAAGGGGCCGTGGTAGAGGTTGTGGGAGGACGTCCTCTAGAGGAAGAGGACGAGCACCTAGCCCATCTGATACTAGGGCAGTGACTCCTCCACTGACTGAGGAAGTAATAAGAGAAAGGGAGGATGGGGAAACTGAACAAGTGCAAAATGAGGAAATGCCACCCCAACCTATCCCAGAGATGATCAATCAGGTTCTGGCTTTTCTTAGCGGGTTATCTGATCAAGGTCAGGCACCTCCAGTGTTTTCTGCGCCAACACCTCCGGTTTCAGAAGTACAACATGCAGCCACTATGGCTCCTCGTATGGAGGCCTCATTGGACATAGGCACATTTCCACGTCTGACTACTGGGCCTATAATGACAAATGATCAGCATGAACTTTTCAGTAAGTTCTTGAAATTGAAACCTCAAGTCTTCAAGGGTGTTGAATCGGAGGATGCTTATGATTTTCTGGTTGACTGTCACGAGCTACTACACGAGATGGGTATAGTAGAACGGTTTGGTGTGGAGTTTGTGACTTATCAGTTTCAAGGGAACGCCAAAATGTGGTGGCGGTCACATATCGAGTGTCAACCAATAGAGGCACCACCTATGACTTGGGCCTCATTCTCTAGCTTGTTTATGGAGAAGTATATCACCCGAACTTTGAGGGATAGGAAAAGGGATGAGTTCTTGAGCCTAGAGTAAGGTAGGATGTCGGTCAATGCATATGAGGCTAGGTTTCGTGCATTATCCCGGTATGCCACCCAACTATGTTTCAGTCCACAAGAGCGAATTCGCCGGTTTGTGAAGGGGTTGAGGTCAGAATTGCGGATCTCGGCCTTACAGATAGCGGCAACGGCAAAATCCTTCCAAGAGGTGGTAGACTTTGTGATAGAAGTGGAAGGAGTGAAGCCAGAGGACTTCACTACAACATCGACATCAAAAAGGTTTCAAAATGGAGGTGAATTTAATGGTACTTACACTAGAGGACAGGGTTCGGGAAGTTACTCAGTCCGACCAATTCAGTCTTCACTACAGACTGTAGTTGGGGGACCACCTCAGACCGGTCAACATTTCTCCGAGGGGCCTATGATTGACTCCAGAGAATGTTATGGATGTGGGGAGATTTGACATATTAGGAAAAATTGTCCCAGACAAAGTTATAGACCCCCAATAGCTAGAGGTAGAGGTGGTCATGGTAGAGGCCGTTATTCTGGAGGACGTTGTGGTAGAGGTAATAGTGGTCACCAAAATGGCAGAGGTAATGGGCAAACTGGGGCCACTACATCACAACATGGTAGGGGCAATGGACAGACAAATGATAGGGCCCATTGTTACGCTTTCCCTGGGCGGTCTGAAGCGGAGGCATCTTATGCTGTCATCACAGGTAATCTTCTGGTTTTTGATTGCATGGCTTCTGTATTGTTTGATCCTGGATCCACGTTTTCTTATGTATCTTCCTCATTTGCTAATGGTCTAAATTTACATTGTGAATTTCTTGATATGCCTATTCGTGTTTCTACTCCGGTGGGTGAGTCTGTGGTAGTTGAAAAGGTATATAGGTCTTGTTTGGTGAACTTTGTGGGGAGCAACACTTATGTAGATTTGGTTATCTTAGAAATGGATGATTTTCATGTAATTCTGGCTATGACTTGGCTTTCTCCGCAATTTGCGATCTTAAATTGTAATGCTAAAATGGTGACGTTAGCCAAGCCTGGGACAGATCCGTTAGTGTGGGAGGGTGACTACACTTCCAATCCGGTGCGTATCATCTCCTTTCTTTGTGCTAAGAAAATTGTTAGTAAAGGGTGTTTAGCTTTCTTGGCACATCTCAAGGATGACACTACCCAAGTACCTTCGATTGAGTCGGTTTCGGTGGTCCGTGAGTTTCTTGATGTGTTCCCTGCAGATCTTCCTGGTATGCCACAAGATAGGGATATTGATTTCTGTATTGATCTTGAACCGGGCACACGCCCCATTTCTATACCCCCTTATAGAATGGCTCCCGCGGAGTTAAGAGAGTTAAAAGCCCAACTTCAAGAGTTGTTAAACAAAGGCTTTATTAGACCAAGTGCATCTCCTTGGGGTGCTCCAGTTTTGTTTCTAATGAAGAAGGATGGGAGTTTTCGAATGTGTATAGACTACAGACAACTAAACAAGGTAACCATAAAGAACAAGTATCCTCTTCCCCGCATTGATGACTTGTTCGATCAGTTACAAGGTGCTTGTGTCTTCTCTAAGATTGACTTGAGATCCGGTTATCATCAATTGAAAATACGGGCAACGGATGTGCCAAAGACTGCTTTTCGAACGAGGTATGGGCATTACGAATTTGTAGTGTTGTCCTTTGGTCTTATGAATGCCCTTCCTTCGTTCATGAGCTTGATGAACGGGATTTTTAAGCCATATTTGGACCTCTTTGTAATCGTATTTATTGATGGTATATTGGTATACTCAAAGAGCAAGGAGGAACATGAAGAGCATTTGAGAATGGTATTGGAAATGTTGAGGGAGAAAAAGCTTTACGCCAAGTTCTCTAAGTGTGAGTTTTGGCTAGATGCAGTGTCCTTCTTGGGGCACGTGGTTTCTAAGGATGGAGTGATGGTGGATCCTTCTAAGATTGAGAAAGTGAAGAATTGCGTAAGACCTACTAATGTGTCAGAAATAAGGAGCTTTGTTGGGTTAGCTAGCTACTACCGGGATTCGTCAAGGGATTCTCTTCTATTGCTTCCCAGTTGACGAACTTGACTAAGCAGAATGTTCCATTTGTATGGTCGGACGAATGTGAGGAAAGCTTTCAGAAGCTCATGACTTTGTTAACTACCGCACCTATCCTTACCCAGCCAGTAGAGGGTAAGAACTTCATTGTTTATTATGATGCATCCTATTTTGGTTTGGGTGTAGTACTAATGCAAGAGAAGAGTGTGATTGCTTATGCTTCAAGGCAATTAAAGGTGCATGAACGTAACTATCCGACCCACGACTTGGAATTGGCTGCGGTAGTGTTTGCATTAAAACAATGGAGACACTATCTATATGGGGTTAAGTGTGAGGTCTACATGGATCATCATAGCCTTCAGTATGTCTTTACTCAGAAAGATTTGAACTTAAGACAGAGGAGATGGATGGAGTTACTAAAGGACTACGATATCACTATCTTGTATCATCCGGGGAAGGCGAATATTGTAGCGGATGCTTTAAGTAGAAAGGCGGGAAGCATGGGAAGTGTAGCTCACTTGCAAGCTTCTAGACGCCACTGGCTAGAGAGGTTCAGACTCTAGCTAATGACTTGATGAGATTAGAAGTAAATAAGAAGGGAGGGTTGTTGGCTTCTGTGGAGGCAAGGTCTTCCTTTCTTGACAAGATTAAGGGAAGACAGTCTGATGATGAGAAACTACGCAGAATTAAAGATAAGGTATTACGAAGAGAGGCTAAGTAAGCACAAATTGATGAGGAAGGTGTTTTGAGGATCAAGGGAAGGGTATGTGTACCCCGCGTCGATGATTTGATCGACACTATTCTGACAGAGGCTCATAGTTCAAGGTATTTTATACATCCGGGTGCAACCAAGATGTATCGTGACCTAAAGCAACACTTTTGGTGGAGTAGAATGAAGCGTGATGTTGTTGACTTTATTGCCAAGTGTCCAAACTGTCAACAAGTAAAGTATGAACACTAGAGGCCCGGAGGAACACTTGAGAGAATGCCCATTCCTGAATGGAAGTGGGAGAGAATTGCAATGGACTTTGTGGTTGGTCTTCCAAAGACATTGGGAAAGTTTGATTCTATTTGGGTAATTGTTGATAGGTTAACTAAGTCTGCTCACTTCATTCCGGTCAAGGTTACTTACAATGTAGAGAAGTTAGCCAAACTTTACATCTCGGGAGTGGTGCGATTGCATGGGGTTCCACTATCCATCATATCAGATAGAAGTACGCAGTTTACTTCTATGTTTTGGAAAACATTGCATGCGGAATTGGGTACTAGGTTGG
This sequence comes from Solanum lycopersicum, assembly GCF_036512215.1. Taxonomy (NCBI): domain Eukaryota; kingdom Viridiplantae; phylum Streptophyta; class Magnoliopsida; order Solanales; family Solanaceae; genus Solanum; species Solanum lycopersicum. The sequence goes on along the minus strand of NC_090808.1, from coordinate 10,802,176 downwards.
ACCTTAGTACTGCGTTCCATCCTCAGACCGATGGTTAGTCTGATCGAATGATTCAAGTGTTGGAGGATATGCTTCGTGCATGTGTGATAGAGTTTGGTGGTCATTGGGATAGCTTCCTACCCTTAGCGGAGTTTTCATACAATAATAGCTATCACTCAAGCATTGATATGGCTCCATTTGAAGCATTGTATGGTAGGAGATGTAGGTCTCCCATTGGTTGGTTTGATGCATTTGAGGTTAGGCCTTGGGGTACTGACCTTTTGAGGGATTCGATAGAGAAAGTGAAGTCTATTCAAGAAAAGCTTCTAGCGGCGCAAAGTAGACAAAAAGAATATGCAGATCGAAAGGTTAGAGACTTAGAGTTCATGGAGGGTGAACAAGTCTTGTTGAAAGTTTCACCAATGAAAGGGGTGATGTGGTTTGGAAAAAGGGGTAAACTAAGTCCAAGGTACATTGGACCATTTGAAGTACTTAAGCGAGTAGGAGAGGTGGCTTATGAGTTAGCCTTGCCTCCAGGGCTGTCCGGAGTACATCCGGTATTCCATGTGTCGATGTTGAAAAGATACCATGGGGATGGGAACTACATTATCCGTTGGGATTCACTTTTGCTTGATGAGAACTTGTCTTATGAAGAGGAGCCTGTTGCTATTCTAGATAGAGAAGTTCACAATTTGAGGTCAAGAGATATTGCATCCATCAAGGTGCAATGGAAGAATCGACCGGTTGAAGAAACCACTTGGGAGAAGGAGGTAGATATGCAAGAAAGATACCTACATCTTTTTACAGATTCAGGTACTCCTTTTCTCCCTTGTTTTCCTTCTTGTGATTGTTCGGGGACGAACGATGGGTAAATTGGTATCTATTGTAACGACCTGTTTAGTCGTTTTGAGCAACAGACTTCAATTCTAGAAAAACTGGCAGAAGCGACGGACCCCACGATGGACCGTCAAGGGCACGACGGACCGTCGCAGGGTCTCGTTTCAAAACACTTAGAAAATCTGAAATTGGGTAATGAAAATCGACTCTCTGAACTTCGTAACGGAATGGAAGGACGGGCCGTCACAGGCGTGACGGACCGTCACAGATAATTCAGTGGAAACTTAGTCTCTGACCCTTGCGACGACCTGCAGGACGGACCGTCGCAGGCACGACGGACCGTCGCAGGTTGCACAATCCCAGTTGGAGTCGGATTTCAGGTAATGTTTTAAGGGACGTTTTTGACTATTCTTGCCTTAATTATAAAGTTCGTGGGTTTATATTAATAACTCAAATTCTTGGGGGTTAAAAGAGGTCACCCTAAGTTAATTAGTGGGGTATTATTGCCATCTTTTATTCTTAATTGTATACTAATTAGGGTAAAAGAAAGAGGGTTTGAATAAGAAAATAGAAAGAACAAGAAGGGAGAGAGAGAAACGATCGAGAAGAAGAGGAAAACACCAAGCTTTGAGGATTAACTTGCTTGATTTCAATTCTTCGGTGGAGGTAGGTTATGGTTTCATGCTTTCCTAAGTAAACTCTTAATAGTGAATGATATGTATTGGTAGTATTGTAAACCCTACTATATGCTTAATGGTATGTTTGCATGAATATGATTATGTGATTGTGATAAGATAAGCATGATGAAAGTATTGAATCCCAAATCTTGAAAAGAAACTCTAATATACATTATTAATGATGATGTCTTGGTATAGAAGAAGGCTTGATGAATTAAAGTAATGGGATTGATGATGCCTTGGTATAGAGAACGCTTGAAGATTTACAGAATGATATTAGTGGATCGGAGTGTGACGTTCCGACACATAGTATTAGTGGATCGGAGTGTCACGTTCCGACACATAGTATTAGTGGATCGGAGTGTCACGTTTCGACACATAGTATTAGTGGATTGGAGTGTCACGTTCTGACACGTAGAATTAGGGGATCGGAGTGTCACGTACCGACACATGTAGGGGATCGGAGTGTCACGTACCGACACATATAGGGGATCGGAGTGTCACGTACCGACACACATTGGGGATCGGGTGTCACGAACCGACACGTAGAATTAAGGGATAGGAGTGTCATGTACCGACACATAGCAGTAGGGGATCGGAGTGTCACGTACCGACACAAGAGGAAGAAAGATAATGAATCTTGAAAGATGATAATATACTCAACTTAATAAACTTAATTCCCAAATGAGTATGGTATTGAGGCTTGAGCCCTCATGGATGAACTTGATGGTACTTATTGATGATTATAGTACTTGTTGTTGCTACATGTTGAGTTTTATAGTCGATTTACGATAATATTTGATATATACTGTTCCCTATTTTGAGTTGGCCGATGATATCTACTACGTACCTGTGTTTTGTACTGACCCCTACTTTTATGTTTTTCTTCTTGTTATTTGTGGAGTGCAGCAAACGTGCCGTCATCTTCGACTCAACAGTAACTCAAGCCAGTCTTCGTCACACCGGATCTTCAGGGTGAGATAACGCCTTGAACCTCTTGCATGGACTAGCTTCTTATGTATTTTTAGCTTTTAGAATACTCTTAGTTTAGTCATTTGATCGTAGATGTTCTTGTGATGATGACTTTCAGATTTTGGGGAATAATAGATGTTGAATTTTAGAAGTTAATGAATTGATTTTATTAATGAGTTTAAGTCTTCCGCATTACTTTATGTTGATATTACCTTGAAATGTTAAGGTTTAGATTGGTTGGTTCGCTCACATAGGAGGGTAAGTGTGGGTGCCAGTCGCGGTCCGGATTTGGGTCGTGACAAACTGATATGGAGGCGAGTACCCGTGTCATATGATATGATTCTGGAGGTGAGTACTCATAGCCTTAAAGTAAGTAAGACAAGAGGCGGATACTCGTTAGCCTTTATAATCTAGCAAAAGAGGTGAATCCCCATGTTTTTAAAATTAAATATGATCAATTTGATTATTTTATTAAGATGATTAGTTTGGAGTATCGCTAGACACTCCTTTCATGATGTAAGCTTGAGGCGGATGACCTAATCATTTGCTAAGGTTAAGTGAGGTTATTTGAGGAAGTAATACTCTTTCAATATGATGTTAATTATGTCTTGATTTTCCCTATGTGTTATGTGTTATGTATTATGTTGACTAATGCTTATGTTTATGCTGTTCACACAAGCTATCATATTTATAGATTCTTGTAGTAATACATACTCTTGCCTACGTTTCATATCAAAATGTAAGGTCTGACACTCTTGATCACACACTTGTGGATAGGTTCTTAGTTGATCAAGGAAAAGAAGATTTTGTGAATCCTATTGTATTCGAGGATTGGATCACCCATTTCTCTTTTATGTTTTCTTTTTCATGTTGGACTAATGTATGGTCTGCGTCTCAAGACGTTATCTCTTATGTTAGATTGTTTCAGACAATGTTGCTAGACATTCGCTCATTTTATGAAAGACTTTAATTGTTAAAAATATTTTAAATTTCCGCGCATTTTTTATTACTTTATGTTATGATTTGCTAAATGGCTTGTATAAGGCTTCTCGGGGTCTTAAACGCCTTGTTAAATCTAGGGGTACCCCTGGGTCGTGACAAAACTCTTTGTCGAGATGCTATTCTGAATGATTCAAAAGTAGGTCTCTCCTACTTTTTATTTTTTTGACTTAAAAATTATATAAACCTAACTTAAAATATATTTTTTTTAGTCAATCCAAAGAGGCTCTAAATACTCTAGTTATTGCCCTTTGTCACTAATAGATTTTAAATATGGATGGACTTATAGAATTCAAATTGTTAGAGAAAAATATTGAGATATACCTTTTATAATTTGAGGATGACTTAAAACTACTCTATGAGTTTCACACACAACGATTTAGATCATGACACATTTTTTTTGTCAAAGTACTACCAAATATGAGTGAATGATCAGCTTTATTTTATATGAAAATAATAATCTCATTAAAAAATTGTAATTTGAATTCACATTTCTCTGGAGGTCAATCTGCAACAAAGCAACCAACCAATCCTTCAATTCATATATACATCAAAATAAAAATATCTTTACCAGCAATTAATTAACGATAATAACTTAATTGTTACTAATTAAATAAGATACTCTTTTGAAATGTACTCAAAGCTTATATAGACATTAGATCCAATAACAATAAATTAATGTACATAAACTCTCTTATTGTTTATATGTATATTATTGCCGCTAAATAATTATTTTTACTATAGTGTTATGCATTTAATGACAAGAAGAATAGCACAAACATAAATCAATAGAAGAATTCGTCTATTTATGTAAAAATAAAACAAAATACACCAACTAAAAAATAAAGAATATTAAAGTCAAGTCTATCAGGCAAAAAGAAAAGGAACTTCACTTCTCGTTCTAGTTGACGATATATGGCACACTACTACAAATAATGAATTCATAAAAAAAAAGCAAAAACGTTTCCTCTAATTTTCATCTTCATTTTTTATTAGGAGAGGATTAAAGATAATATGTAAAGAATAAAAAAGAAGTAAAGTATTTGTGAATAATCCACAAATGCATGTGACAATTGCTCCTAATGCTTTTGCACAGAAAATTGGGAAAAAACGGCAAATTGGTTGCCAACTTTCTTGAATATTTCCATTCTTCAGTAGAGAGTATGTGTCTATTGCTGCAGCACAACTTGCAACAAGTACCATTGCAATAACCTGCAGATTTTTTTTTAAGAAAAAGGAAATAATATAAGCTTTAATTATGGAAAAATAAATGGAAAAGGGTTTGAAATATATCCGAACTTTGATTAAAAACCTTTGAAATAGAGTTTATCTAAAGTTTGGGATTGTTATAGTAATTTCGATCAAATTCGAATATATTTCAAATATTTTTCGGTAAAACAAACATATAAAATGGATTGAATGCATGTTGGTATGTTAAATATAATTATTTATCTATTTATTTATTATTAAGAAATCGTGAATCTTAATTAGGAGGAAGGTATGAGGTTCCAGGTTCAATTTCAACGGAGAGAAAAATATTAGTTGATTCTTTTTCTATTTGTTTTATGATGACATGTTAGTCGTTAACAAATTAATCAAGTATAAGTAAGAGAAACAAGTAGAGTATCATATCCAAAACAACGACCAACTTCCATAGACGACTCCCATTTGGAAGGACAATAACTAGAAGGTTGTAAGTAGCTCCAAGAAAGTTCACCGCTATAAAGAACCTAATGATCAAAATTTATTAATTATAATTATGTTATCACATATTTTAAAATAATATAATGACTAGGATTATACATATGTAAGTATATGTAATTTTTTTTTAAAAGAATTGTGCATGGTAATTTTATTTGCTAGCTCTATAATATTTCCTCAATAATCGCATAAACTAAATAAGGAAAGTAATAAGTTTTTACCTTCTCTTGATCGTTGATGGTATCTTTGACATTCAATGTTGTATTAAATGTAATGAAAGAATTACTTTTACTGAATATATATACCATAAAAAAAAGAAAAAAATAAAGATCTTTTGGCTAGTCACATAATTATTATGTTTTTAGAACAAAAAAAAAGTTTATCTAGGTATCTTGTATGTAAAATTGAAGATCTCTCTTCAATTTAAAAAAATTAACAATAATGTAGTAGGTTTAACTGACAATATAGTTTAACTTGGGATATATAGTAGTCAATTATAATTTTTATTTCCGTGTATCAGAAATATTCACTTGTAATTACTTTATATAAAGATGATATAAGTATGAAACTCAAATACCAAACTAAACAGACATAAATCTAAAATTTAAGAAGAAATATAAGTAATAGGGTTATCAACATAAATAATTTTTGATAAGTGACCAAATTCTTACTGAAAGCTATTCAAATTCTTGTATGTTGCTCTGAAAGAGTATCCGTTATTTGAATTCTGATAAGATGGTAAAAAAGTGTATCGATCTTTAATGTGAACCATTTCAGTGGTAGACAACATGGTCAGTGCAGCTGCTAATGTTGTAGCAAAGAATATGAATCTTACTCTGATTGAAATTTTTGTCTTCGCCATTCTTCAAACATGTATCAACACAAAACAAAATCAAAAGAAAAGCAAATCAGGTCCATTTCTAAAGGTGACACTCCCTACAGAATATTTTTTTCCCTAAAATCTGACATCACTAATTAATAGTAGAGGAATTCCGACTATTCTATTATGATCCATGTTGATAAACAAAATAACATAAATTCGATATATATTGAGAGTTTTGATCAAACAAAACAATATAATAGAGTGAGAAACAACACTATAAAAAGGGGGACATAGAGAGAAAGAGAGAAAGAAACGTACGATTTGATTGAGAAGAGACAATATAGTGATTGAGTGAGGAGGGGCTTTAGCAAGAATATAAGGGAGAAGGAATTTCTAATTTGGGCTTGTTTTGTTATTTAGGCCGCTAAAATCAATTCGGGCTTGGCCCAAAATATTCACATCATGCATTAAAGGGAATATTTTTTAAATGTAAATATTTTGACATTTAACAGGATTCATTGTCAATACTTTCAAAAAAAAACTAATCGGCAATTCTATAGTTGATGAATTCTATCATTATCGATAAAAAAAGATTTTCATTCAATTGAAAATTTATTTTGAGTATCTGTCTAGTAAGAACTATTTTAACGAAAAAATATAAAAAATCATTGAGGAACATCTTTAGAGAAGAATTTTTCTACTAAGAGTTCGATCAAATTGTTTGAATACAAATTTTGATCAGGTTTTATTTAATTGTTTCTTCCTAATATTTTCTAATTCCTTATAATTTTTATTTGAAATTTTGTAAATAAATGTAAATCGTAATTTTTTTTTGTCCTTACTCCGTTTTCATTGTAATGAACGACGTATGAATAATTAGTTTTAGTTGATTTGTTGAATATGAAAATATTAATGATTTGTTTGAAGACGGAATTTTTTGATTGGCTGCTTGTTTTTAATGTTGCAAACTAAATTGATCCCTAACGGAATACATATTGAAGTAGGTATAATTTTTTTACGACAATCAGTAATTTCGTTTATTTGTTTAGTTTTTTTTGGTTTTCTGTTTATTTAACTACGTTGTATGCCTTATCGAAAAGGATATGATCAATGTAATGTATTTTGTAAGTATTTTATTTGAATAAAATTTAAATATTTGTTTAGCATACATATATATTGAAAGATTTCATTGATATATGAAATATACAATTTTGTTCAAAACACGATGGAAATACTATTGTAAGTACATACAATTTTTATATGGATACAGAAAAATGTTTACATCTCTAATTATGTATTTATTAATGACTTGGGTAGTTTTATTTTAGTTTGAATACAAATAAAAAATGGAGAGTATTAGTTTTATGAGTAGGCATATGTATGAATGAAATACAATATGACGAGCTTAAGCACATCGTTTTCATCGTTAACCAAAATTTTTTTGTGTCAATCTATCAATTAAGTCTAATTTACGGATAAATACCTTACCACCAAAGTACTGAAAAATCAACCTATTAGGTTCTTTAGTGTTAAATTAGAAATCATCTATGACATCCACTGTAACAACCTGTGTAGTCTGTTAGGGCACTAGAAATTTTTATGTTAGAAAATACTTTCTGATAGATTTAAGTGGGTATTTTGGACTATTAATAATCATAATTATGAAATTAGTGGGGTAGTTTTACTAATTTACTTAGTTAGTGATTAAGAAAATAATAGTGAAATAAATAATGGGTCACTTTAACCAAATTTATAATTAGTTATATAATATTTAGGAGGAAATATTCTGTAGAACGGAAATAAGGGTTTAGCCAAGACAAACCATATCTGCAGCAGTCACGAAGCGGTTGTTCCATCAGGTATTCAAATTTAGAGTTGTATTTTGAATGTATTAGCATGATTGTGTTAATAATTTTTAGTATAATATTTGAATTGGAAAAGAGGGATATTCAATAAACGTTAGAAAAATTAGTGGAGTCGTATTGGATTTTACAGAAACTGCTTGTGAGTATTATTATTACTATTGTTACGTTCTTGATTGGAAGGAAAAGGTGTACATATATATATATATATATATATATATATATATATATATATATATATATATATAAATTAGTACTATGTTGTTGTGAAGAGGGATCGGGCGTATATTTTAATATTTCTCTTACTTTAATGTTTGGTAGAATTGGCTTAAAGTTGGTGGATAAGTGGCAAGTAAAAGTTATATATAGAAAATTTAATTAGTTCATGGAGGATTAAATTGTTACTGTCATATGTTTACTATTTTAAAAAAATTTCGTATGTTATGTATTATCACGTTCTTTGCCATTCAAGTTGTTATATTGAATGGCAAATGCCTTTTTTTTGAATTGCATGTAATGATGGCCTAATGGTTTATTGAAGAATAACAAACAATTAACAGTAGGAAGGTTTTAAATTTTTATGTAATTATTGATTATAAAATTGAGGGCAAATATATAACCAATAAGAGAGTAAGGTGGGGTAATGAACTTTGATATTTCTACGATAAAATTGGGATATTTTGCATATGGGTGTTATATATTATGTAATATGTTGTTTTAATTTTCCCTGGTAGAGGTTACTGGACATAGACGTAACCTTAAATTCCAATTCTTTCCATAGTTATCTTGTTATGAGCCAAGTTTTAAAATATTGACTTAGGTAATTAAATATTAGGTGTATCGAGTTATTTAAATTCCACTAAAGTTATTCTAATGGGAGGAATTAAGACTTACCATTAGGCTTAAACTTTAAGAGATTGATTATAGAATTAGGTGAATTGATTGGTATAGGCTAGACACAGATAATTGGAGTGTATATGGTCTTGTGAACTTACACCTTATATATATATATATATATATTTAATAGATTGGAAGGGTTCAGAGGCAATAAGGAAAGGAAAGGCATTGGAGAAGTAGTTGCTTGACTTCGATTCTTCGATGGAGGTAGGTTATGGTTTATGCTATTTGATAGTAAACTCTTAATAGTGATTGATATGCCTTGAATTATATTGTGAAGTTCTCTATGTACTTGACTGTGTGCTTGTGTGATTTGGTTGTGTGGTTTTTGATTGGTCTGAAATCCTGAGACCCTACAATTTATATTCTCTAATCCTATCTATCGAAGTGATGCCTTGAATAAAGTAGGCTTGATGAAAATAATATAACAATGAATTGAAAGCGGTGATAATAAAGGATAAATTAATAGTATAATTGGATTGGAGTGACACGTTCCGACACGGTATTCTTGGATCGGAGTGTCACGTTCCGACACAGTATTTTTTAATCAGAGTGTCACGTTCTGACACGGTATTCTTAAATCGGAGTGTCACAATCTGACACGATATTTTTGGAACAGAGTGTCACGTTCCGACATGATAATATTAAAGGAAAAATATGTTGAATAAATGGAAGATATTCAATCTCAAAGAACTCAACTCCCATAATTGTTTGGTTTGGAGGCATGGGTCCTCATGTGTGATCTTGATACCGTTGACTTAATACGTGCTTACTTTATTGTTATTGACACTTGTTCATGTTGTTTGTTGCTTATCACATGTTAAATACTATATTTGAGTTCATAGTATTATTCTTTGTATATAAGTTACTATTTTGGGTATACCGATGATACTTACTCAGTACATGTTGCCTCGTACCGAGTCCTACTTATTTTCTTCTTTGTTTTCCTTTTATGAAATGCAGCGAGTGTACCTATGACTTCTTATTTCCCTCAGCTCTAGCCAGCCTCCTGCATATCAAGTTACAGGGTGAGCTATCCATTCAAGCTCGTGTTGGATTCTCTCAGTCACGACATGATGTCCTATACTTTCGGACACATACTATTTTATTCTTTATTTTAGTGTATTCTATATTCTTAGACTTAGTATTGGAGATTAGATTTCCTTGATGTGATGACTATCAGATTTTGGGATGATAAGTATTAAATTTTAGAAACTTATTTAAATTGGTTGCTTAGTATCTTTTGGAGCTACCGCATTATTTATATTATTTATATTTGAACTATTGGTATATGTTGGGGTTTAGATGTATTGGTTCGCCCACCTAAGGAGGTAAGTGTGGGTGCCATTCACGACCCGTTTTGGGTCGTGACAAACTTGGTATTAGAGCGTTAGGTTCGTTGATCTCATCACACAAGGACAAGTCTAGTAGTGTCTTGCGGAACGGTAAGGGGACGCCTTTACTTTTCTTTGAGAAGCTATAAGACTTTAGGAAAGCTCATTTCCTTCTTTATTTCGTGCTACTTCTTGAATCCAATTGGTATCTAGGTGATACAAATTGGTATCTGATCTTCTTCACTCTATTTCAAATATGGGTACTACTAGAGTATTTGAAGTTGAAATAGCAACAGCAAAAAGAGAGAAAAATATGTCCTAAGAAATAGATATATTTTCTCGATCGCAAAATGTGGTGGTAGTCTCATGTCGAGTGTCGGTTAGTATAGACACTACTATGACTTTATAGAGTGAGGGTATATTTGAAAAGGGTCATCAATTCTTACTTGGAAAGAGTTTTGAAGTGTTTTTCCTTTGTTATTGACTTGATCTGAGAAGTAAAGCACATTTCTTGGGCTAGACAAAGAATAAATTCGATAATGTTTTACAATTATTAAATGGGTAAAAATGTGTGGGCTATTTGGGTACGATATTCTCGATAAATATGATGTGTTCTAGTAATGAATTTAACGACCTTTGACGATACTAATGTTACGTGAAAACGAATACATCGATTGTCAAGTGTGAATACTAACTACTTAAGGAGTTACTAGTGATATGACATGTTTAGGTAGCGAGATTCAGTGTTGCTTTCACATTTGAAAAACCAACTAGTTTATTACTACGGGTGTTTGAATTGAGCATTATTATAAAGAAAATTTTAAGTAGTGGATCTTTGGTACAATATTAATACATTTGACTTGTGAAATGTATCTTGAAGCATCTGAATAAGGACTGGTGATTTTATCTCAAGCTTCAAAGGGTAGACATAAACTATAATGACAAACTTATAGGGAAAGAAACCCCTAGTGAGTATACTTGCGTGAAGTAAATTGATGATTTTAACAATAAAGTGCATATAAAATTGGATTAGTCCCTTGAATTTAATTGGTATACCTAAGTTTAAGGTATTAGATCGAGGAAAAGGTTCACTTCATGGTGATAAAAGGGATAACTGAGTATGATGGAAAAAAAAATTCGTGAGAAATTGAAATTGGGATTAAATTATATGATTAGGATTTGTAGGTTAAATAAATTTTATATGTAATAAAGACTTGCGAGTATCTAAGGTTGTGATTTTATACTATTTTGTGAGTAATGTGGGTGTATGACAAGTTTTAAGAGATGTTGGGTCAACGCTCAAAAGAATTTAAAGCAACTGGAATCATAACTAAAATAAGATATAACTTGTGGGATGTGTAGCCTTAAGAAAAATAAGTGAGAGCAGAATTATTTTCTCTGATTATAAGAACTAAAAATGTATCTTCGAAGGGATCGACAATTGGGTTCAAAATTGTGTGATTTCATCTATTTTTTTGCTTAAGGTAATAGCATAAGAGGTTAATCAGCTTGGTTAAAATCTATTGAATAGAACTTAAGAGAGGAGTGTACAGACATTCAGTTTGAGTGAGATGTTAAGTTCTGTTGTACTGTTGAATTTAGAGATGAGTATGGTTGGATTTTTAGTGAAGCATATGGTATGGTTGATGGAGAGGCAATCAATCATAAGCTAAGATAAGGTAATTATAAAAGTCTTCAAAGTATAAGCAAATGTAGATATATAAGGGTATTGGGTTACACAATTGGACTTAAAATTTAAACTTTTCAGTATAAGTTTGCATTCTTGGTGATATATTTTTTTCAATGTATGAATTTGTAAGGTGATAAATGATTGATTGCATCGGTATTAAGCATGTGAAACAACTTATGCATGTTTTGGATCATAAAGTTTATTACTTTTGATTGTTAAAGGATCTACGAAGAGTTTCCTTCTGATTTTTGATTTAGAATGTGAAGTAAAATATCATGGGTTGTTGGTAAAAGGATGAGATCGATGAGTGATCTAAAGAAACAAGAATATTGACATATTGAAGGGTCGAATATAATTTTGCACCATGAGAAGAATTTTAGAAAAGTGAAGGAATAAGACCTCTCGTATAAACCCATGGATTGTAGTTGATGGTTATATTTATTTTTTCCTATGAGTTTAGATATGACAGTGAGATGTGAAGTAGTTCGATTAGACTTACTAGAATTAATCATCGACTTTTATAAAGATTGAGTTTTGATTTGTATTGCAAACAATGAGACATGAAGAATTTAGTATTTTACATGGAATTAGATTGCTCAAATTTTGATAGATGACTTAAGAATGATGCATAAGCTATAATATAATTCTACATGCTTATTAAGAATTTAGAGTAGGAATAATACTACTCTATTGATGGGATTACGTAGAATATTATGATGTGTTACATAGATATTTAACGATGAATAGAGGTTATGAGCTAATAGGATACATAATAGTTTGAATGACCAAGAAACTTCCTAAGTGTTGGCATGAGGTATATGATGGTTTAGAAGGGTAGCTAAAGCATGATATGTGGAAGTGGTGTGAGGTTGAATGATGGTTTGATTTAATAGTTTATCATGACGGAAAGGTACTATCAAATTTTAAATAATGTTTGTAGCCTTGTTTGGAGCACGTAATGGTCATGAAATGCTTAAATAGAAGATAATGATGGTGGTTTGGGAGTAACGTAGATGATCGATGTGGTTATGATGTTTTGTTAGTACTAAAAGTGTCGACTTCAGGGGATGTATTGTTCGATAAAGTAAGTATGCGTGCAATTATAATAGGGACTAAATTGGTATGAAGATGTTTGATATGGAAACTATTGAAAAAAAATATATCTAAAGTTATTCGACCTTGGTTATATACACTCTTACGTGAACAACTACTTCATTTCGGGTGTGATTTAGAGTATGATTCATTTTCTACGTCCACCCTTGTTTTCACATCTATGGGTTGATTTGTAGTGGTGAATCGGATGTAAAGATCCTCTTGTGTCCTCTTGATAGGGTAGGATCCTTGGGCAAACTTGATATTTTAGTTATGATAGAATTGGTGTTGTTTGGAATAGCTAAAGTATATCAGTAGTTCTATACGCACAAACTTGCTTATGAGAATCTATATAAGAGCTGCTATGAAGAGCAATTGCCTAAGAGTAATGTTAGAGGTTCTGCATTTTGAAGTGTATCCCTTGGTTGTGTTTACTTGATATTATTCTTCCCTGGGTTAGATATGTTTACTCTCCCTTGATGAGTAATGGATGTCTAAATCCAATATTTTCATCACTTAAGCTTGTGATGAGATTGTGTTGTGAAAAGAAAATCCTGATAAGATGTGTGATGGTTTGTGCAATATGAGTGTGTGGTAGTTAGTTAAAATCCACTTCTGGTTGTAGCCACTTTTGATTCAAAATTTTATCGTGGTTATGTCAGATATTTGTTCAGATGGTTGTGTCAAGGTCTAGTTGGAGAATAGATCAGTTGAAAAGTCGATTATTAGAAATAGTTTTGTTGTTAGATGAATTTACATACAATAATAAATTTCCCTAGAGTAATGAGATGGACCCATTTAAAGCATTGTATGGAAGGAGGCGTAGATCTTTAATTGATTGGTTTAATTCTTTTGATATAAGACCACGAGTACTACTATTTTGTATGATTTTTTGAGACAAATATCCTTTCTTGCCTTTCCTTCCTTTGATCGTTCGAGGACGAACGATGCGTAAATTCGTATCTATTGTAACAACCCGTGTAGTCGGTTAGGGCACTAGAAATTTTTATGTTAGAACATACTATCCGATAGATTTAAGTGGGTGTTTTGGACTATTCATAATTATAATTATGAAATTAGTGGGGTAGTTTTACTAATTTACTTGCTTAGTGATTAAGAAAATAATAGTGAAATAAATAATGGGTCACTTTCACCACTCTTATAATTAGTTATATAATATTTAGGAGGAAATATTCTGTAGAAGGGAAATAAGGGTTTAGCCAAGAGAAATCATATCGGCAGCAGTCACGAAGCGGTTGTTCCATCAGGTAATCAAATTTAGAGTTGTTTTTTGAATGTATTAGCATGATTGTGTTAATAATTTTTAGTAAAATATTTGCATTGGAAAAGAGGGATATTCAATAAACGTTAGAAAAATTAGTGGAGTCGTATTGGATTGTACAGAAACTGCTTGTGAGTATTATTATTACTATTGTTACGTTCTTGATTGGAAGGAAAAGGTGTACATACATATATATATATATATATATATATATATATATATATATATATAAATTAGTACTATGTTGTTGTGAAGAGGGATCGGGCGTACATTTTAATATATGTCTTATTGTAATGTTTTGTAGAATTGGCTTAAAGTGTGTGGATGAGTGGCAAGTGAAAGTTATATTTAGAAAATTTAATTAGTTCATGGAGGATTAAATTGTTATCGTCATATGTTTACTATTTTAAAATAAATTTCGTATGTAATGTATTATCACGTTCTTTGCCATTCAAGTTGTTATATTGAATGGCAAATGCCTTTGTTTTAAATTGCATGAAATGATGGCCTAATGGTCTATTGAAGAATAACAAACAATTAATAGTAGGAAGGTTTTAAATTCTTATGTAATTATTGATTATAAAATTGAGGCCAAATATATAACCAATAAGGGAGTAAGGTGGGGTAATAAACTTTGATATTTTTATTATAAAATTCGGAATTTTTGCATATGGGTGTTATAAATTATGAATTATGTTATTTTGATTTTCCCTGGTAGAGGTTACTGGACATAGACGTAACCTTAAATTCCAATTCTTTCTATAGTTTTCTTGTTATGAGCCAAGTTTTAAAATATTAAGTTAGGTAATTAAATATTAGGTGTATCGAGTTATTTAAATTTTACTAAATTTATGCTAATGGGAGGAATTAAGACTTACCATTAGGCTTAAACTTTAAGAGATTGATTATAGATTTAGGAGAATTGATGGGTATAGGCTAGACAGAGATAATTGGAGTGTTTATGGCCTTGTGAACTTACACCTTATATATATATATATATATATATATATATATTTGATATATTGGAAGGGTTCAGAGGCAATAAGGAAAGGAAAGGCATTGGAGAAGTAGTTGCTTGACTTCTATTCTTCGGTGGAGGTAGGTTATGGTTTATGCTATTCGATAGTAAACTCTTAATAGTGATTGATATGCCTTCAATGATATTATGAAGTTCTCTATGTACTTGACTGTGTGATTGTGTGATTTGGTTGTGTGGTTTGTGATTGGTCTGAAATCCTGAGACCGTAGAATTTATATTCTCTAATCCTATCTATCGAAATGATGCCTTGAATAAAGAAGGCTTGATGAAAATAATATAACAATGAATTGGAAGTGGTGATAATAAAGGATAAACTAATAGTATAATTGGATCGGAGTGTCACATTCTGACAAGGTATTCTTGCATCGGACTGTCACATTCCAACACGGTATTCTTGGATAGGAGTGTCACGTTCCGACACGGTATTTTTGGATCGGAGCGTCACGTTCCGACACAGTGTTCTTGGACAAGAGTGTCACGTTCCGACACGGTATTTTTGGATCGGAGTGTCACGTTCCGACACAATAATATTTAAAGAAAAATATGTTGCATTAATGGAAGATATTCAATCTCAAAGAACTCAACTCCCAAAATGGTTAGTTTTGGAGGCATGGGTCCTCATGTGTGATCTTGATACCGTTGACTTAATACGTTCTTACTTTATTGTTATTGACACTTGTTCATGTTGTTTGTTGCTTATTACATGTTAAGTACTATAGTTGAGTTCATACTATTATTCTTTGTATATTAGTTACTATTTTGGGTTGAACAACGATACTTACTCAGTACATGTTGCCTCGTACTGAGTCCTACTTGTTTTCTTCTTTTTTTTCCTTTTATGAAAAGCAACGAGTGTACCTATGACTTCTGATTTCCCTCAGCTCTAGCCAGCCTCCCGCATATCAAGTTACAGGGTAAGCTATCCATTCAAGCTCGTGTGGGATTCTCTCGGTCACAACATGATGTCCTATACTTTCGGACACATACCATTTTATTCTTTATTTTAGTGTATTCGATATTCTTAGACGTAGTATTGGAGATTAGATGTCCTTGATGTGATGACTATCAGATTTTGGAATGATAAGTATTAAATTTTAGAAACTTATTTAAATTGGTTGCTTAGAATCTTTTGGAGCTACCGCACTATTTATATTATTTATAGTTGAACTATTGGTATATGTTTGGGTTTTGATGTTTTGGTTCGCCCACCTAAGGAGGTAAGTGTGGGTGCCATTCACGACCCGTTTTGGGTCGTGACAAACTTAGTATTAGAGCGTTAGGTTCGTTGATCTCATCACACAAGGACAAGTCTAGTACAGTCTTGCGGAACGGTAAGGGGACGCCTTTACTTTTCTTTGAGAAGCTATAGGACTTTAGGAAAGCTCATTTCTTTCTTTCTTTCATGCCACTACTTGAATCCAATTGGTATCTAGGTGATACAAATTGGTATTTGAACTTCCTCACTCTATTTCAAATATGGATACTACTAGAATATTTGAAGAGTAAATAGCAACAACAGAAAGAAATATGTCCTTAGAAATAGATATATTTTCTCGATCGCAAAATGTGGTGGTAGTCTCATGTCGAGTGTCGGTTAATAAAGACACTACTATGACTTCATAGAGTGAGGGTATATTCAAAAAGGGTCATCAATTCTTACATGGTTAGAGCTTTAAAGTGTTTTTCCTTTGTTATTGACTTGATCTAAGAAGTAAAGCAAATTTCTTGGGCTAGACAAAGAATAAATTCGATAATGTTTTACAGTTATTAATTCAGATACCAAGAGTTTGTCGAGTAATACATTCTAGTTCTAGTGCCATACAACACCTGTGAATTTGACCTTGAACAACACATTTTATGATTCTCATATACTGGCCGAAACATGTTTTCTCGCAAAACAAACTATATTGTTGCTTAGTAAGATGATCATCTGAGCTTTATTTCATGATTAACATAGTAGTTAATGTGGGTGACTTCTTGGGGTGGATATTTGCAGGCAAAAGCAACTCCCTGAGAAAATGATATTTGTAACAAAACATATTTAATTTGGCAAGCATAAAAATATAAAAACTATGTCATAATGTAAATTAGAAACTACATCATACTAAAAAAACGCAGTAATGTAACTTATAAATCAAACATGACACATACAATAATTATTGTGATCTTATGAATATAAAAAATATGTCATAATGAATACAAAGAAAAGTGAATGAATAATATAATGATTACAATTAATATGTATATTTACTTTAACATTGAAAATTCAAATAGCATTATTGTTTGTTAAAAATGTATAAAATTTATATGTATCTTTATTTTACTTGAATACAAACAAGACTCTCACAATCTTCATAACTATAAAATGATACACAAAGCATAATAATTGCAAAGACGTGTAAAAATTAGCTTTTAATAAAGAACACAACACAACAAAAACAAATACGCCATACTGAAATACAAAACAATCAAATAATAAGGAATGAATACAATTTATTAAAAGAAATATAAATATATAAAGCTAATATGTATGTTTACTTGATTGGATACAAATAACACCCTTACATTGTACAAAACTATGAAATAATACACAAATCATAATGAATACATGAATTTAAAAAGCACACAACACAATTACAACAAATATACCACAATGAATACAAAATCATCCAATAAAAATTCATTAATAAAATCAGAAATATCATATTCACGTAATATAAATATATCCTTAAATTATTGAATGCCTACCAAAGTACAAAACTAGAAAAGAATGATTCAAAAATTTGGTACATTATAAAAACTAACAATAATATTCCCACGACTAGACAAAGATTCTACATGTTCTATATGAATTTGAGGAAAGTTTTGCACACCGATTGAGTCATGTAAATGTTTTTATTGTCTGTAAGTTGATACAACTAGTAAGTCTTCTAAATTCAGCCATTGCATAGTGTTTTAAAGGTTCAATCTAGATTCGCACTACAAACAACAATTATGAAAGAATTCAATGAAAATAAAATCATAAATAAATAAAAAAATAGGATAAAGATGAATATGTTAATTACTAAAATTGTTGTGAATCAAAATTCTGGAAAAAAAACACCAAAAATCACAGTAGAGAGATATTAGTATTTTGAACGTTAAAGGATAATATAAAAAGGTAAATGTAACAGAGAGAAATTTATCTTTTTTTAACATAATAGTTATATTGGAAAACGTTTATTAGTGGAAAATAAATGAGACAACGTGTATCAATGGGAGATAAAGAAAGAATTAATTTATTTTATCAAAATATTTGGAAAGCGTGTATTCAATGAGCGATAAAATAGGAAGTAAACAAAATAATGACATCTTTGCTAATATTTGTAAAGTATGTAGATTTTTACTAATCATGTTACATTTTTAAAACTAGTTTGCTAATTTTCTCTGCAAGGGGAGCCAAATAATTGTAGCACACTTGCTAGACAAACCTCGGTCGCCACATTCATATGTTGCTCGTGTATGATATCTTAGATACATGATAATTACAACAGATACTCGTATATAGTGTATATCTAATATAATTACATGTATTTAGGATACATAAACAAATTTTTCACACCTCCCTCCCACCTCTCTCGTCAGACCCATATCTTACTCATGTATACTATGTTTCATGTGCATATGAATAACATCATATACTTGTATATAGTGTATATCTAGCATGATTCACATGTATGTGGGATGCATAGACAAATCTTTCACATCTTCCTGCAACTCGCTCGCCATTTTTCATATCTCACTCGTGTATATGTTGTTCAATACACTATATACATTTATATAGTAGGTATCTAGTGTAATTCACATGTATATAACTTGAAATCTAATATAAAATTATGATACAATTAGATAAAATATAATTATTTCAAACTATAGGAAAATTAGTAAATATAATAGGAATATTAGTGTGTATATAACAACCTTTTTAGTCAATCGAGCAGTAGAATCAGTTTTGATAAAAACTAACTGGGTCGACGGATCACGCGACGGACCGTCATGATCACGACGGACCGTGATGGACTTCGTCGTCCCATACTTGTGTAATTTCTTCTTCTGCTATCCTCATTACCCTCGAAAGCAGGTAGGGCGAACCATCAGAGGCACGACGGTCCGTCGAGCACCTTCGTTCCAAAACACTTCAACACTGAAATCTGGGTACTGGGATCGACTCTCTGAACTTCACAACAGAACTGCAGGACGGCACGTCATAGATACACCGGATCGTCACAAGTTGCGTAACCTCACTATCAAAATTAACTCTCTAAACGTTGTGACAGACCTACAGGACGGACCGTCGTAGATACGACGGACCGTCACAAGCTGCATAACCCCGACTGGGTCGGATTTCTGCTAAAAGTTTTAGAGGGGTGTTTTGGACTATTCATGATTATAATTATGGAAGTAGTGGGGTCAGTTTAATAATTTATTTATTTGGGGGTTAAAGAAGATAATAAGGAAATAAATAGTGGCTTAATTTTATCATAACGGATTATATGATAATTAGGGAAAAAGAAAAAGAATCTGCAGAAGGAAAATAAAAAGAACAGGAAGAGGGGAGAACGAGTGAGAGAGAGAGAACGAAAAGGAAAGCAAAGGCATTGGGAAGTAGCTTGCTTGATCACGATTCTTCGGTGGAGGTAGGTTATGGTTTATTTCAATGGGATAGATAAACTCTAAATAGCGATCGATATGTATTGGGTGGTATGTGTAATGTGGTGGTCAGAATGATGAGACAGTTGAATCTTCAATCTTAAATCCTCTCTATTAAGATAACGCCTTGTCATAAAGAAGGCTTGATGAACTAAAACAATTAGATAAATGGATCGGAGTGTCATATTCGGACACGGTAACATTAGGGGATCAGATTGTCACATTCCGACACGGTAGCATTAGGGGATCGGAGTGTCACGTTCCGACACGGTAGTATTAGGAGATCGGAGTGTCACGTTCTGACACGGTAGTTTTAGAGGATCGGAGTGTCACGTTCCCACACGGTAGTATTAGGGGATCGGAGTGTCATGTTCCGACACGATAATGATAAATAGAATGAATCTTGAATTATGTTAATATACTCAAATTCGCAGAACCTATTCCCCAAATGAGTATGGTGTGGAGTCTTGAGTCCTCATAGGTGTGCTTGGTGTTGTTGCCAATGGTTCTTATACTTGTTGATTGTCACCTGTTAAGTATTGTGGTTCATTTTATATTATTATTCAGCATATATTGTTTTCTATTTTGAGTTGACCTATGATACCGATTCAGTACGTGTTCCTTGTACTGACCCCTACTTGTAATTTTCTTCTTTGTTATTTGTGGAGTGCACCAAGCGTGCCATCGACTTCGACTCGTCCTCTGCTCTAGCCAGTCTTCAGTACATCAGAGTTCAGGGTGAGCTATTATTCCTAGCTCGTGCTGGATTCTCTCCTTCACGTCTTGATGTCTTGAAGTTCAGACATGGACCATCTTTTTACTTATTTTAGCTTCTTAAATACTCTTAGATTTAGAAATTTGAGGATAGATGTTCTTTGTGTGACGACTTCCAGATTTTGGGAATAATAAGTAATTAACATTAGAAGTTGATTTAATTGATTTCGTTAATAAGTTTTGGATCTTCCGCATTATTTTTGCTATTCTTAATTGATATACTGGTAAATGTTGGGGTTTAGATTTGTTGGTTTGCTCACCTAGGAGGATAAGTGTGGGTGCCACTCGCGGCTCATTTTGGGTCGTGACAAACTTGGTATCAGAGCCTTAGGTTCGTTGGTATAATCACACAACAACGAGTCTAGTAAAGTCTTGAGGAACGGTAGGGGGACACCCTTACTTTTCTTTGAGAGACTATAGGATTTTAGGAAAATTCCATTCTTTCATTCGTTCGTGCTATTACTTTGATCCAATTGGTATCTAGTTGATACAAATTGGTATCTGACATCCTCACTCTATTCCGCTGATAGTTAGAACTAGAGCAAAAATTGTGCAAACACCAACACCGGCAAGACAGGGTGCGTCTGAGTCAAACATTGAGGCTGTAGCAAGAGGCCGTGGTAGAAGTCGCAGGAGAACACCCTCTAGAGGTAGAGGATAAATAACTGGTCCAGCTAGTAATAGGGTCGTGACTCCTCCACTGACTGATGAGGTAGTAAGAGAGGGTGAAGAAGGGGAAAATGAGCAGGTGCAAGATGAGGAATTACCACCCCAACCTACCCCAGAGATGATCATCAAGGTTCTTACATATCTTAGCGGGTTATCTGATCAGGGCTAGACAGCTCCAGTGTTTCCTGTACTAGCACCTCAGGTTCCGGGAGTACAACATGCATCTGTTGTGGCTCCCCACATGGATGCCTCATTGGAAGTAGGTACGTTTCCTCGATTTACTACAGGGTCTATAATAATGAGTGATCAGCATGAACTTTTCACTAAATTCTTAAAGTTGAAACCTCCAATCTTCAAGGGTGTTGAATTTGAGGATGCCTATGATTTTCTGGTTGATTGTCATGAGCTGCTACATAAGACGGACATAGTAGAACTATTCGGTGTTGAGTTTGTGACCTATCAATTTTGGGGGAATGCCAAAATGTAGTGGCGGTCGTATATTGAGTGTCAACCAGCACAGGCACCACCTATGACTTGGACATCATTCTCTAGCTTATTTATGGAGAAGTATATACCCCAGGCTTTGAGGGATAGGAGGAGAAATGAGTTCCTGATCCTAGAACAAGGAAGGATGTATGTTGCTTCTTATAAGACCAAATTTCGTGCGCTATCCAGGTATGCCACTAAGATTTGCTTCAGTCCACAAGAGCGGATTCGCCACTTTGTGAAAGGATTGAGGTCGGATTTGCAGATCCTAGCCTTACAGGTAGCTGCTGCAGCAAAATCCTTTCAGAAAGTGGTTGATTTTGTGATAGTGGTGGAGGGGGTGAAGCCAGATGACTTCACCATGGCGTCGACATCTAAGAAGTTCCGTAAGGGAGGTGAGTTTAATGGTTCTTACTCCAGAGGGCAGAGTTCAGGAGGTTACCCAGCCCGACCTATTCAGTCTTCACTGCAGGCTGTAGTTTAGGGTCCATCGCAGACCAGTGAAAATTTCTCTGAGTTTGGAGGTTATTCCCAGACATCGTCATTCTCACAGAGACCTATTCTTGACTCCAGAGATTGTTATGGATGTGGAGAGACTATAAATATTAGGAGGTATTGTCCAAAATAGAGTTACAGACCCCCAATAGTTAGAGGTAGAGGTTGTCATAGGAGAGGCCGCCATTCTGGAGGACGTGGTGGCCAAGGTAATGGTGGTCACCAAATCAGCCGAGGTAGCGGGCATGCTGGAGCTACTGCAGCGCAACATGATAGGGGCAATGGGCAGACATGTGATAGGGCCCATTGTTATGCTTTCCCCGGGAGGTTTGAAGTAGACACATCTGATGCTCTTATCACAAGTAATCTTTTGGTTTGTGATTGCATTGCTTCTGTATTATTTCATCCTAGATCCACATTTTCATATGTATCTTCCTCCTTTGCTATTGGTCTTGACTAATATTGTGAGTTGCTTGACATACCTATTCGTGTCTCTACTCCTGTGGGTGAATCTGTGATAGTTAAGAAGGTGTATAGGTCTTGTCTTGTGACTTTTGTGGGGAGCAATACTCATGTAGATTTGATTATTCTATAAATGGTTGATTTTGATGTGATTCTGGGTATGACTTGGCTTTCTCCAAATTTTGCAATCTTAGATTGTAATGCTAAAACTGTGACATTGGCCAAGCCTGGGACAGATTCGTTAGTGTGGGAGGGAAACTACATTTTCACTCAAGTTCATATCATCTCCTTTTTTCCTGCTAAGAGAATGTTTAGTAAGGGTTGTTTAGCTTTCTTGGCACATCTCAGGGATGATACTTCCCAAGTACATTCGATTGAGTTTGTCTCGATAGTCCGTGAGTTTCCGGATGTGTTTCCCGCAGACCTTCCTGGTATGCCACCGGATAGGGATATTGATTTTTGTGTTGATCTGGAGCCGGGTACTCGCCCCATTTCCATACCCCCCCTTATAGAATGGCCCCAGCTGAGTTAAGGGAGTTAAAGGCCCATCTTCAGGATATGTTAGGTAAAGGCTTTATTAGACCAAGTGCATCCCCTTGGGGTGCTCCTGTTTTATTTGTGAAGAAGAAGGATGGAAGTTTTCGGATGTGCATAGACTATAGGCAACTGAATAAGGTAACTATTAAGAACAAGTATCCTCTTCCTCGCATTGATGATTTGTTCGATCAGTAACAAGTTGCTTGTTCCTTGTCAAAAATCGATTTGAGATCTGGTTATCATCAATTGAAAATAAGGGCAGCAGATGTGCCAAAGACTGCTTTTCGAACCAGGTATGGGCATTATGAATTCTTAGTATTGTCTTTTGGGTTTACGAAAGCCCCTGCTTCTTTCATGAGCCTGATGAACGGGATTTTTAAGCCATATCTATACCTCTTTGTTATAGTATTTATTGATGATATACTGATATACTCAAAGAGCAGGAAAGAACGTGAGGAGCATTTGATAATTGTGTTGGAGTTGTTAAGAGAGAAAAGGCTTTATGCAAAATTCTCCAAGTGTGAGTTTTGGATCGATTCAGTGTCCTTCTTGGGCCACGTGGTTTCTAAGGATGGAGTGATGGTGGATCCATCTAAGATTGAAGCAGTGAAGAGTTTGGTAAGACCTACTAATGTTACAGAGGTAAGGAGCATTGTTGGTTTAGCTAGCTACTACTGTCGATTTGTCAAGGGATTTTCTTATGTTGCTTCCCAACTGACAAATTTGACTAAGCAGAATGTTCCATTTGTATGGTCGGACAAATATGAAGAAAGCTTCCAGAGCCTCAAGACCTTGTTGACTAGTGCACCAATTCTTACCATGCCAGTGAAAGGTAAGAATTTCATTGTTAACTGTGATGCATCTTATTCTTGTTTGGGTGCAGTGCTAATGCAAGAGAGGAATGTAATTGCTTATGCTTCGAGGCAATTGAAAGTGCATGAATGTAACTATCCGACCCATGAATTGGAGTTGGCTGCAGTCGTGTTTGCATTATAGCAATGGAGGCATTATCTATACAGATCATCGTAGTTTACAGTATGTCTTTACAGATTATCGTAGTTTACAGTATGTCTTTACTCAGAAAGATTTGAATTTGAGGAAGAGGAGGTGGATGGAATTACTGAAGGACTATGATATTACTATTTTGTATCACCCAGGAAAAGCTAATGTTGTGGCAAATGCTTTAAGTAGAAAGGCATGGAGCATGGGAAGTTTAGCTCACTTACAGGTTTCTAGACGCCCATTGGCTAGAGAGGTTCAGACTCTGGCTAATGACTTCATGAGGCTGGAAGTACTAGAGAAGGGAGGATTTTTGGTTTGTGTGGAGGCAAGATCTTCTTTTCTTGACAGGATTAAGGGAAAATAGTTTACTAATGAGAAGCTGAGCCGAATTCGAGATATGGTATTACGAGGAGAGGCTAAAGAGGCAATAATTGATGAGGAAGGTGTTTTGAGAATTAAGGGAAGGGTATGTGTGACCCGTGTTGATAATTTGATTCACGCTATTCTTACAGAGGCTCATAGTTCAAGGTATTCTATACATCCTGGTGCAACCAAGATGTATCGTGACCTAAAGCAACATTTTTGGTGGAGTAGATTGAAGCCTTACATTGTTGATTTTGTTGCCCAATGCCCAAATTGTCAGCACGTAAAGTATGAACACTAGAGGATCAGAGGAACACTTCAGAAAATGCTCATTCCTGAATTGAAATGGGAAAGAATTGCAATTAATTTTGTGGTTGGTCTTCCAAAGACATTGGGTAAATTTGATTGTATTTGGGTAATTGTTGACAGATTATAACTAAGTCTGCTCACTTCATTCCGGTCAAAGTGACTTACAATGCAGAGAAGTTAGCCAAACTCTATATCTAAGAAATTGTTCGATTGCATGGGGTTCCATTTTCCATCATATCAGATAGGGGTACGCAATTTACTTCTAAATTTACGAGAAAATTGCATGCTGAATTAGGTACTAGGTTGGATCTTAGTAGTGCATTTCACGCTCAGACCGATGTTCAGTCTGAGCAAACGATTCAGGTGTTGGAGGATATGCTTCGTGCAAGTGGGATAGAATTTGGTGGTCATTGGGATAACTTCTTACACTTAGAAGAGTTTTCATACAATAATAGCTATCACTCAAGTATTGATATGGCCCCATTTGAGGCATTGTATGGGAGGAGATGTAGGTCTCCCATTGGTTGGTATGATGCATTTGAGGTGAGACCATGGGGTACTGATCTTCTGAGGGAATCGTTATATAAAGTAAAATTCATCTAGGAGAAGATTCTAGCAGCTCAGAACAGGTAGAAAGAATATTCAGATCGAAAGTTTAGGGACTTGGATTTTATGAAGGGTGAGCAAGTCTTGCTGAAGGTTTCACCCATGAAAGGGGTGATGCGGTTTGGTAAGCGAGGTAAGCTTAGTCCGAGATATAATGGTCAATTTGAAGTTCTGAAGCGCGTGGGGGAGGTGGCTTATGAATTGGCATTGCCTCTAGGACTTTCAGGAGTGCACCCGGTATTTCATGTGTCTATGCTGAAAAAATACCATGGGGATGGAAACTACATTATTCGTTGGGATTCAGTTCTTCTTGATGAGAATTTGTCTTATGACGAGGAGCGTGTTGCCATTTTAGATAGAGAAGTCCGCAAGTTGAGATCAAAGGATATTGCATCTATCAAGGTTCAGTGGAAGAATCGGCCAGTTGAAGAGTCCACTTGGGAGAATGAGACTGATATGCAAGAAAGATATCCACATCTTTTTACAAGTTCGGGTACTCTTTCTCTCCCTTGCTTTTCTTCTTGTAATCCTTCGAGGACGAACTATGGGTAAATTGGTATATATTGTAACAACCCGTTTAGTCATTCAATCAGTAGAATCAGTTTTGATAAAAACTGAATGGGTCGACGGATCACGCGACGGACCGTCATGGTCACGACGGATCGTTATGGACTCCGTCGTCCCATACTTGTTTAATTCTTCTGCTGCTCTCCTTATTACCCTCGACGGCAGGTAAGACAAACTGTTAGAGGCACGATGGTCCATCGAACACCTTCGTTCCAAAACACGTCAACTCTGAAATGTAGGTACTGGGATCGACTCTCTGAACATCACGACGGAACTGTAGGACGGACCGTCATAGATACGATGGATCGTCACAAGTTGCGTAACCTCACTATCGAAATTAACTCTCTGAACGTTGTGACGGACCTGCAGGATGGACCATCGTAGATACGATGGACCGTCACAGGTTGCGTAACCTCACTATCGAAATTAACTCTCTAAACATTGTGACAGACCGTCACAAGCTGCGTAACCCCGACTGGGTTGGATTTCTGCTAAAAGTTTTAAAGGGGTGTTTTGGACTATTCATGATTATAACTATGGAAGTAGTGGGGTAAGTTCAATAATTTATTTATTTGGAGGTTAAAGAAGATAATAAGGAAATAAATAGTGGGTTACTTTTATCATAATGGAATATATGATAATTAGGGAAAAAGAAAAAGAATCTGCAGAAGGAAAATAAAACGAACAGGAAGAGGGGAGAATGAGTGAGAGAGAGAGAATGAAGAGGAAAGCAAAGGCAATTTGAAGTAGCTTGCTTGATCACGAGTCTTCGGTGGAGGTAGGTTATGGTTTATTTCTATGTGATAGATAAACTCTAAATAGCGATCGATATGTATTGGGTGACATTGTAAAGTCTTCTATATGCTTGATTGTGTATTTGTATGTTGTGATTGTGTAGTTGTGATGGTCAGAATGATTATATTGTTGAATCTTCAATCTTAAATCCTCTCTATTAAGATGACATCTTGTCATAAAGAAGGCTTGATGAACTAAAACAATGAGATAAATGGATCGGAATGTCACGTTCCGACACGGTAGCATTAGGGGATCGGAGTGTCACATTCCGACACGGTAGCATTAGGGGATCGAAGTGTCACGTTCCGACACGGTAGTATTAGGGGATCGGAGTGTGACGTTCCGACACGGTAGTATTAGGGGATTGGAGTGTCACGTTCTGACACGGTAGTATTAGGGGATAGGAGTGTCACGTTCTGACACGATAATGATAAATAGAATGAATCTTGAATTATGTTAATATACTTAAATTCGAAGAACCTATTCCCCAAATGAGTATGGTGTGGAGGCTTTAGTACTCATAGGTGTGCTTAGTGTTGTTGCCAATGGTTCTTATACTTGTTGATTGTCACCTGTTATGTATTGTGGTTGATTTTATATTGTTATTCAGCATTTATTGTTTCCTATTTTTAGTTGGCCTATGATACCTACTCAGTACGTGTTCCTTGTACTGACCCCTACTTGTAATTTTCTTCTTTGTTATTTGTGGAGTGCAGCAAGTGTGCCATCGACTTTGACTCGTCCTCAGCTCTAGCAAGTGTTCAGTACATTAGAGTTCAGGGTGAGCTATTATTCCTAGATCGTGCTGGATTCTCTCCTTCACGTCTTAATGTCTTGAAGTTCGGACATGGACCATCTTTTTACTTATTTTAGCTTCTTAAATACTCTTAGATTAAGAAATATGAGGATAGATGTTCTTGGTGTGATGACTTCCAGATTTGGGGAGTAATAAGTAATTAACTTTAGAAGTTGATTTAATTGATTTAGTTAATAAGTTTTTGATCTTCCGCATCATTTTTGTTATTCATAATTGATATACTGGTAAATGTTGGGGTTTAGATTTGTTGGTTCGCTCACTTAGGAGGATAAGTGTGGGTGCCACTCGCGGCTCGTTTGGGTCGTGACAGTGTAACTAGATAGTTTCTTCTATTTTAATAAGAGATGTTGTATATTTCTGGATATTAATATTATAATTGACATGTTAGAACTATACTATTATACTCTTTTAAGATATACTCTCTCTTCCCATAAAAGATGTGGATCTTACTAAAAATGTGTCCAACATTATTTGAATACTTATTAAATTAAGATAAAATTAATTATTTTTTTTTCATTTTACAGCTACAATTAAAATGTCTTTTGGAAGTTTAATCAAATAAACAAAGGGCAAAATGATAAAATCTTCCTATATATAAATGATTTCGTAATCACGGTATAAAATTAGAAGTTCTAGAACGGAGGGAGTACAAATTTTGAATTGTATAGATTCAAAGTGTACATAATTTTCGTCCTATATTTTTTAAGGTGGTGAATATTTAAATAACCAAAAGCATCTAAATATTTATTTTGATCTGATGATCATGAAAAAAATTCTCTTTTTCTATATGTAATTTTTTTTTTACCATAATTCATACATGTTTTTTTGAAAAACACCTCTTGACTGGTCTGAAGCAATTTTATGAATCAACTTCAATATTCGTTAGGCTGCTTCAAGAATTATAGGATGATTAAGTATACTACAGTAATTCGGTATACATAATTGATCTAATATACTCATTTTCAAGACGATTTTTAAAATATTCTTCCATTTTTATCTTTTAAGATAGTATTGAAATTAGTTATTATAATTAATGTTTAGTTATTTTTTACAATAATTAAGAAAGATAAAAATGAAAAATTATACTAAATTTATGTCTTAACCTTTTTTTTGTAAAGGAGATAATATCTCAATTTTTTTTTTACCAAACTAAGCCATTATATAAAACAATTTACCAAAATAATACATTTTTTCAGTATTTTACAAAACTAATATATACATATTTCACAGTAACGTTTCAGAGTACATTTCATTTTTAAAAAACTAATAGCGTTAGATTGATATACGTTACTATGAAAAAGGTTTTACTCCTAAAACATTTTTTGAGTAATGTTTTAGGAGTAAAACGTTATTATGAGTAACATATATCAATCTAAGCCCGTCAACTTTTAAAAAATAAAATATACCCTAAACGTTACCGTGAAATACGTTTATACTAGTTTTCTAAAATTTCAAAAAAAACATATTATTTTGTTGAATTGTTTCATATAGTAACTTAGTTTAGTCAATACTTTTAATATCTCAAAGCTTAAATTAATATGGAACGAAAAAAGCGTATTATAATCATAGATATAAGAGTTATTTATTGGTTATCACGTAAAAATCATCGCTGATATTATCATTGGAATAAAATTAACATATGAGAATATGTTGGTTATCATATTTATCAAATCATCATTCAATAATCATCTTTAATGAATGACTTTGATTATATAAATACTCCATTTTAAGTGACTTGAAATACTGAGACATTTTTATTTATTAAAATAATTTAATTGTTCAATTTTTGAAATTATTTTAGAGTGTTCTTTCAATTTTATCCTTCATCGGTTAGTATTAAAATTAGTTATTAATTAATTTATTTTAATTATAAATTTTACAATTATTAATAAGGGTAAAAATGAAAAGTTATGTCTAATTTTTGTGTTAGTCTTCTTTTCTTAAAGTGTGTGAACAAATTAATCAATTTGAAATAGATGGCGTATATTATTTTCATGATCAATACATGTAGCGATCCAGACCGTCGTGAGTGATACCTACACTAACCCTCTGCTGGGAGAACCAAAACTACCGGCTAACTAATCAACCTAACCAAAGTAATACACATTAAAAGCTACAGAAGTAGGTTTAAATAACTATTAAAAAAAGTTTCCTTGAACTCTAAGGTTTTAACAAACAACTAGCCAAACCAATGCGGAAGAACAATCCTAGAACCTGAAAGTCATTGTACCGAAACTCTATTAATAACAAGTCTAAGAGAAAGGACTACAACCCCAAAATTAAACAACACCTTAAACAAATAGTCTGAGTCGAAAAAGAATGGACTTAAACAAGAAAGATTCATGAGAACCTGAAAAAATTGGTTTATCTATGAATCCGGCCACACTCAATAATCACCTAGCTGATATCTATCAATAGCCGCCTGAAGATGTCTTGTACTCAACATAGAACAAGCAAGTGCAGTATTAGTACTCAACCACAGTGTACTTGTAGAATCATGCGGCTATCCCAAAAGGTGAAACATATATAAGTTATTACAACAATAATACACATGTATATACTGAACATATACAATATTAATCATCACTTACGAACAACGTACAACTTCAAAATTCTCAAGATATACAGTTATGTCAAGTTAATGGTCCTCTCATGGAACTCAATTCAATGATCCTCTTATGGAACCCCTACCCAAACTGCTAGCATAACTGAACGTGGCAATCTTATCATGTTAATGCGGAACAAGGCAACTGATTCCATGTTTATGTCGGAACGTGAACATCCATCCAAGTTAGTGTGTCGAACGCAACACCCAATCCATTCAACAAGCCACAATCACATTCACAATTTATATTCTCATGATCATACAATCAATTCATCACTTCATGGCATATAATTATTTATCATCCTTATTTTATGAGTAGTGTGATTAATAACACAACATTCACATAAATGCGTCATAACGTATTAATTGCAAACTAATATCACATAAATATAAATCATAACCATAACCTACCTCTAATTGAAGCTTGAATCCCCTAAGATACTTGAATCTTCCCTTTCTGGATTCTTCCTGCTTGTTCATGGTCTAAAAACATCAATATCACATAAGGATAAATAAATAAAGACCCAATTACCCCTATCATAATCAATAATATCAACCCTAGGTCAAACTCTTGATCCTTATACCAATATTAGGACTTTCACTACTAAAAAAATAGTGAATACCGACCTAAAAATTACCGACCTCAAATGAAGGTTGGTAATTTCCCACCTCCGAAGGTGAGTATTGTTAAAAAGAATGAAATTATAATAACTTTACAAAACTGACTACAACTAGTCAGTTTTTAGCAAAATAAAGAGGAAAAAATATTCCGCCCTCAGGAGGTTGATATTTTTTGTGGAAAAAATGAATTACAATAAAAATCGACATCTTGATGTGGGTATTAAATAAAATAAATAAATAACCATATTTTATTTTTTTCTCAAATATATATAAAAAACAAAATTTAAAAATATTTTAATTTAATATTATTTAAACCGTTTTCTGGAGGACAGTTTTGTGTAAAATAAAAAATAAATATATTATAATACCGACATTCGAAAGTTGATAAAATTAAAAAGTATATAATTATTATAATTTTATTGGAATAATAATACAATGACTTCCGTAAGATTGATAAGTTAATATTTTTAAATTTAATTTAAATAAATCATCTTCAGGATGATGATTTTATATAAATAAAAAAATAATTTAATATAAAATATCGACCTTCATGAGATCGATATATTTATTTCATCCAAATACCGACCTCATGAGGTCGGTATTTTTATTCATCCAAATAGCGACTGCATGAGGTCGGTACTTTTACATCATCCAAATACGGACTTCATGAGGTTGGTATTTTTACTCTATCCAAATACTGACTTCATGAGGTTGTTATTTTTACTTCATCCAAATACCGATCACATGCGGTCGGTATTTTTACTACATCCAAAAACTTACCTTATGGTGTCGGTATATTTATTTCATCCAAATCTCGACCTCATGATGTCGGTATTTTTACTTTATCCGAAATACCGACTTCATTATGTTGGTATTTTTACTTCATCCAAATACCGACATCATGAGGACGGTAAGTTTACATCATCCAAATATCGACCGCATGATGTTGGTATTTTTATTTCATCCAAATACCAATCCCATGAGGACGGTTTTGCGTAAAATAAAAAATAAAAAAAAATTAAATTACCGACTTCCAAAAGTCGATAAAATTAAATATTATGCAATTAAATTAATTTTAATTTAAATATTTATACCGTGTCTTTCAAAAAATAAATATTTTCAATTAATTTTAAATAAATCGTGCCAGATGACGGTTTTATATAAGTTAAAAAATAAATTAATATAAAATACTAATATCCGATGTCAATATTATTTAATAAATATGATAACTTTTTATGTATCTTTAAAATTTAATGTGATACCGACATCATGAGATCGCTTCTTTTTATTATATCTAATTCCTTTTAATAAAAGCGACATTCGGAGGACGGTTTGTTTAAAATATTTATATTAATCGTAATTCGTGGAATAAATAAAAATAATCCATATTTTTTGAGTATAAAACTACGTTGATATGAATTATGATATAATTATACATATATTTCTAGAGTTATGTAAAAATCTATTAGTCTTCTCGTCTAATCATGAACTTAATGTATCATGTATGATGTAGAGGTGATCAAGAGCTAACATATAAATCACTCGAGAATGAAATGCGAGATAGTATTATTATATATATACTTTCGATCTTGAATGTATGTCAAGTATAGTGATCACTTCCTAATTATGATGACACGTAAAGGATACTTCATCTGAGTTATAAAATACATTAATTAATTATATATACATTATCAATTAAAGAATATCGATGATCAATTTAAGGAGATTTATGTATTAGATTTGATATTAATAAACTTATATGGATCGAAAAAATTAAATTTATATAATTAGGAGGAATATAATTTAAATTTATAAAATTAACTTGATCGATAAATTAAATTTATTAAATTAAACTTCTACTGATATATATATATATATATATATATATAAATGAAAATAAATTAATAAATATCGACACAAAGAGGTCGGTATATTTAAATTATTATTTTATTTAAATATTATCGACCTCACAATGTCGATATTTATTAAATATTGTTAAATACAAAGAATTATTTTTAAAAATATCGAAATTTTGTGGCTGATAAATTAATTATTTTCAAAAATATTGACATTCCATGATCGGTAAATTAAATATATACTTCTCTCAAATGAAAAGAAGGATAATATTAAAAGGCTAAGTCATATATCGCTCTCTCTCACTCCTCTCTCATTGAACCCACCCGACCGCCACCGACCCACCCTGCCCCGCAAGGTATCACCCACGCCATGTTGTCCTATCAGCGGAAACGATCGAACCCAACCCATCTACAGCAAACGTGCAGCAGTGGGTCGTGCCTCAGCAGTTGGAGGTTGCGCCGCCTCTATCACGTACGCGCCCAACAGTGGGTCGTGTAGCAACATCAGTGGATCGGCACTGCCTCCATTCTTTAGAAGTCAAGGTGAATTTTTAGAACCTCCATAACAAATCTTTTTTATTTTCATTTAGTTAAAGTGTCTCAAAATTAGTTAAAACTAAATTAAGTAGACTTATAAAGTAAGGAAGATCTCCAGAATTTGGCATGGACCATGATCAGTTTCATGGCAAAGAACATACAAAAAGTAGAGAAATTGGGGAAGATTTGGTGTCTGATAACAAGCCAAAAAAGATTCATGAAGAGATAGAGGATATGAATATGGAGAAATTTGAATTACAATTAGATGAAGGAGATGACAAAAAGAAAAATGAAGAAGAAGAGATCGAAGATGACATTGGTAGAGAAGTAAAGTCTAAAG
The DNA here is from genome assembly GCF_036512215.1 of Solanum lycopersicum. Lineage (NCBI taxonomy): Eukaryota > Viridiplantae > Streptophyta > Magnoliopsida > Solanales > Solanaceae > Solanum > Solanum lycopersicum. The sequence continues at coordinate 10,768,462 of NC_090808.1, read as the reverse complement.
AACTAGCTTTGAACAAAAGAAGAAAAGAAAATGTTTGTTGAGCACATACCATTATTTGATACTCAATTTCTCTAGTTTGAGACATAGTTGTTATGGTTTTTTTTATGTATACACAACTTTCATGTGCATATGTTAGTTTGACATTATTGGGTTTACTTATTGTACAGGAAAATAAAGAATTTCTTAAGCAGCTTCATGATGATATTCAGCGATTATTGCGATGTCTGTATTCTGTTTTTAGGACTTCCTTTCCTCTGGCTAATTTTGATTGGATGTGAAGTTTTAGTCTTTCACTTGTATTATGATGATAGTTGAATAAACTATGATAGTATGATTGAAATACTAACTTGATGAAGAAAAGTTATACTAAAGTTGAAAGATTGGAATAGTTTTATAAATTTCGATTTTTGAATTTTGCTAAAGTTTTATGGAAACAAAATGGTGTCAATCATTTTGAAGCTTCTTAAAATAAAGAGTGTCATATAATTTTGTGATAGAGGAGGTATATCTTCTTTCTTATAAAAAATATCTACTTGTATTAACTGTGTAAAATATCATGGATCTCACATATTTTTTTTCTCTAACTTGTTCAGAAAGTAAGGATGCAACATTTAAGCCAATTAGATTAAACAAAACTAATTAGATTTAGAAAGTTCTTGAGTTATTTTAATAAGTTAAATTAGTGAATATAGCATTGGAATTAAGTTAAAACTAAACTAATTAGACTTATAAGTTATTAAATTCTTCAAATAAGTCAAAATATGTAATGTGATTTAGCTGGTGAATAAATTGTTGGAATTAAATTAAAACTAAACTAATTTTATTTAAAAAGTTATTAAGTTGTTTAATAGTTAAATTGGTGAATATAGTTTGGAATTAAGTTAAAACTAAACTAATTAGCCTTTTAAGTTGTTAAGTTCTTCAAATAAGTTAAAATATGTAATGATTTAGTTGAAAAATAAAGTGTTGGAATTAAGTTAACACTAAACTAATTAGTCTTAGAAAGTTGTAAAGTTGTTTAATAATCTAAATTGGTGAATATAGTGTTGGAATTAAGTTAAAACTAAACTAATAAGACTTAGAAAGTTATTAAATTCTTCAAATAAGTTAAAATAAGTATGTGATTTAGTTGGTGAATAAAGTGTTGGAATTAAGTTAACACTAAACTAGTTAGACTTTAAAAGTGCCACGACCCAAAACGAGCCGTGAGTGGCACCCACACTTACCCTCCTATGTGAGAGAACCAACCAATCGAAACCCCAACATTTCAACCATATTAAACAGAATATAATGCGGAAGACTTAAAACTCATTAATATAACCAATAAATAACTTCTAAAATTTATCAATTACTATCCCCAAAACCTTGAACTCATCATCACAAGAACATCTATCCTCAAATTACTAAATCTAAGAGTATCTAAGAAGCTAAAATAAGTAAAAGAGATGGTCCATGTCCAAACTTCAAGACATCCAAACGCGAAGGAAAGAATCCAGTCCAAGCTAGGAACAATAGTTCACCCAAAAATCCGATTATGCTGAAGTCTGGCTAGAGTTGCAGTTGAGTCGAAGTCGATGGTACGTTTGCTGCATTCCACAATTAACAAAGAAAGAAACATACAAGTAGGGGTCAGTACAAGGCACAAGTACTGAGTAGGTATCATCGGCCAACTCAAAATTGAAAGCAATATATATCAGATAATAACATAAAAATCGACTACCATACTCAACAGATAAAAACAACAAGTACCATAACCATTGGCCACAACCCAAGCACCTCTATGAGGACTCACGCCTCCACACCACACTCGTTTGGGAAATAGGTTCTTTGAATTTGAGTATATTAACATAATTCAAGATTCATTCTTTTTACTATCCTGGTGTCGGAACGTGACACCCGATCCACTACTACTATCTTGGTGTCGGAACGTGGCACCTGATCCACTACTACTATCCTGGTGCCGGAACGTGACACCCGATCCACTACTACTATCCTGGTGTAGGAACGTGACACCCGATCCACTACTACTAGCGTGGCGGAACGTGACACCCGATCCACTACTACTATCCTGGTGTCGGAACGTGACACCCGATCCACTACTACTATCCTGGTGTCGGAACGTGACACCCGATCCACTACTACTATCCTGGTGTCGGAACGTGACACCCGATCCACTACTACTATTCTGGTGTCGGAACGTGACACCCGATCCACTACTACTATCCTGGTGTCGGAACGTGACACCCGATCCATTTCTACTAACTTGGTGTCGGAACGTGACACCCGATCCATTACTACTATCCTGGTGTCGGAACGTGACACCCGATCCTCTACTATCCTGGTGTCGGAACGTGTCACGACCCAAAAATAGGTGTGATGGCACTTGTCTTATCCCACCAAGACAAGTCAGCCTAAAACCCAATATCTAACAAAGTGCGGAAGTAAATGACAATCCAACAACAATTTCTAGTATGAAACCAAGTCATATTAATTCAATCCCCAAAACCAGGTTGTCACGTGCACAAGCCTCTAATGTAAACATTAGAATTGAAACAAAATAGAAGTCTAACATAAAGTTGTCTTTCAAATAAAAACAAAATCATAAACTGGAGTAGGAAAGTTCGCCGAGATGACAAGCAGCTACCTCACAATCCTCCACAAGATGCCTCGGAAACGAAGAGAATAGAAAGTGTCACAAAGATCCGGGCTCGTAACCTACAAAAGTTTGTAGAAGCAAGGGGTGAGTACCAAACCACGCGGTACCCAACAAGCAAACCTCTAAACACAAGTTAAGTGAATAAAATACGGGTACTCCTTACACCCTATCTAGACCTCCATGCTACAGTCTAACAGTTTACAGTTTACCAAACACACAACTAATTAACCACACTCTATTAGTTTACACATTCTCAATAACAACTTAATATTCAACAGTCACAAACTTCACAGAGAAACACTCACAAGATCAGCAAAACACATGTTCAAGTTCATCAATAATAAAATGTGCAATGCCATGAGATGCGATGTCAAGTATAGTGATGCATGTCTTCCCTAACGATACACACCCGCTGTCTCTCAGTCTGGGACCCATGGGGGACATATCTGTCCATGCATCTGTCGCGGCGCAAGACATGACCCTCGATAATAGTAACCATCGCGGCGCGCGATACGTCCCTTGAAATATAATATCCATCGCGGTGCGCGATAGGACCCTCGAAAATAGTACATCATCCTCTACCACAACTATGTCTCAGATACCATGCAATGAGATGCTCAAATGGAAAGGAGGAGATAACCATTTGATAACAAAGCACAATTTATAACAAGAAATACAACACCAACAAATAAACAACAAGTCTCCAAATCATTCTCAACATCACACAAGGAAATACACGAATTTCGTACGCTTAACAAGAGTTTAGAAATCCACTTGCCTCAAATAGTAGAACAATCACTTCGGAACTTGAGTCTTCCCTTTTTGTTGAACTTCCAACTCAAAACAATCTATTCAAATAAGTAACCACGATAAGATTTTTGAAACTAACAATACCTATATGTTTATCTTAGACCCAAAACTTCACCCAAATTTATAATAAAGTCCCTAAGTCTTGATGCCAATTAATATTTCAACTCTCATATTTATCAAATTCAAGAAATGTTTAAGACTACAACTTTAATTACTTTTATATGATATAATTCATCTGATATTTAATTACCTATCTCAATATATCAAAACTTAAAATTATAATGTGATAAAGAGAAAAATAAAATAAAATAAAAATAAAAAAAATATAACAAAATTAGTGACCGAAATAATTTGCAGATTATTATCACCTTACCCTCCAAACTACCCTTTCATAAGGCCATTGATGGCCAACCACATGTCATGGTTCTCCACTAACATCCTTATATGTTTGCTAATAATAATAATAATAATAATAATAATAATAAATAACATATACTACTATTCTGAAACAAATTCTAACTTTCCAGTTTGTTATTTAACCCACTTCACATATCAATTCTTTCCCCACAATTTATTGTCCTATAATTTAATTGTCAACATAATACGATAATCATAACAATAATGATAAAGAATTTGGAAAAACACTAAAATCAACCTACATACTAACATGTATATAAATTAAAGGCAGTAACTTTATTCTTTTTTTAGGAACAATTTGCAACACTTTTGATGTGGGCCAAAACACCCCTCTATCACCTTATGACTACTTATAACCATCCCAATAATTAGACCAAACAATTATCCACAACAACATGTCCCCCAATATCCAAGAAGTCACGTGTAACAACAATAACTTTGAAAAGCAATATGCCACTCTTTATCCTCACCTTAGAAAACATATGAATAGCCTCATAAATTGTCATTCATTACAAAATTGAAAAGTTACAAATTGAAATCTCACCTCGATGCAGTTTTCAAATTTCCGATGCCAAACCCTTGTTCGCTTCTTTTCCCTTTTTTTTTCTTTTCTCAATTAATTATGTATTAAAAGTGATAAATTTTACTCACTTATTTTTATTAAATATAGGCTAAAGGGTATAGGGTCTTAAATAAATTATCACTTTAGCCCATAAACTATCGATTAATTAACTTAAGCTAAATAAATTTTAAAAAAAATTCTAAAGAGGAGTTTTTTTTGGGTTATTACATTATCCACCACTAAAAATCATGTTCGTCCTCGAACATAGAGTAAAAGTAATTACCTGAAGCTTCAAAAAGTTGAGGATATCTGGCACGCATGTCAGACTCTGTCTCTCAAGTTGCTTCTCTTACTGAACGGTGCTTCCATTGCACCTTCACTGAAACAAGCTCCTTGGTCCTAAGCTTTCGGATTTGCCATTCCAATATAGAAATAGGCTCCTCCTCATATGACAAGTCTGGACCCAGCTCCACAGAATCGAGTTAAATCACATGAGATTCATCCAGAATATACTTCCGAAGCATAGAGACATGGAAAACAGGATGAACTGCCGACAAACTAGGTGGCAAGGCCAACTTATAGGCCAGCTCTCCCACTCGGATCAAAATCTCAAAAGGTCCAATGAACCTAGGGCTAAGCTTGCCCTTCTTTCCAAACCTCATCACATCCTTCATGGGTGATACTCGGAGCCAAATATGATCACCCTCCATAAACACCATGGCTCTAACTCTCTGGTCTGCATAACTCTTCTATCGACTCTGAGCTGTCAATAATCTATACTGAATCATACGGACTTGCTCCATAGCATCTCTAAGCAAGTCTGTATCCAAAGAGTCCATCTCAGCCGAATCAAACCAACCAATCGGAGTCCTACACCGTCTTCCATACAACGCCTCAAATGGGGCCATCTGGATACTAGAGTGATAACTATTATTATAGGCAAACTCCACTAATGGTAAATGTTGATCCCATCTAGCACCAAAATAAATCACACACGCTCGAAGCATATCTTTCAATACCTGAATGGTCCGCTCAGATTGACCATCCGTTTGAGGGTGAAATGTAGTACTCATATCTAACTGAGTACCCAGACCATGTTGTAATGCCTTCCAGAAATGAGAAGTAAATAATGAACCCCGATCTGATATGATAGAAATCGGAACTCCATGTAGTCGCACAATCTGACTGATATATAGCTCGGCTAACTTTTCTGCCGTATACTTCACCCGAACCGGAATGAAGTGGGCAGACTTGGTCAGCCTATCAACAACAACCCAAATAGAGTCATAACCACCCACTGTGGTAGGCAAACCCACAACAAAGTCCATAGTAATCCGCTCCCACTTCCAAGTAGGAATAGGCATCCTTTGGGATACACCCCCAGGCCGCTGGTGCTCACACTTGACCTGCTGGCAAGTCAAACACCTCAAAACAAAGTCTCTAATATCTCTCTTCATCCCACACCACCAGTAATGTGACTCAGATCATGATACATTTTCGCCGCTCCCGGATGGATAGAATATCGAGAACAATGGGCCTCCTCAAGGATCAATTTAATCAAATCGCCTGTCTTGGGCACACAAATCCTGCCTCCGATCCTCAAGACACCATCAGAAACATGGACAGCCTCCTTAGCTTCCCCTCTCAATACTTTGTCTCGAATGAGACATAATTTTTCATCATCAAACTGGTGTGCACGAATCTGCTCGACTAAAGAAGATCGGGCCTCAATAAAAGCAATCATCCCATCACTCTCCTCTGAAATCTGTAATCGGACAAGACTATTAGCTAACAATTGAACATCTCTAGCCAATGGTCTCTCCTCAACACTAAGAGATGCAAGACTCCCCATTCTATGAGTCTTCCTACTCAAAGCATCGGCCACAACATTGGCCTTCCCCGGATGATACAGAATGGTCACATCAAAGTCTTTCAGCAACTCAATCCATCTTCGTTTCCTCAAGTTCAAATCCCTCTGGCTAAAGATATACTGAAGACTCCGATGATCAGTGAAGATCTCAGAATGCACCCCATACAAATAATGACGCCATAACTTAAGTACAAATACCACAGCCGCCAACTCCAAATCATGAGTAGGGTAGTTCTTCTCATGGGATTTCAACTGCCTAGAAGCATAAGCAATCACTTTCCCCTTCTGCATCAACACACCACCCAAACCAACTCCTGAAGCATCACAATACACAGTAAAGTCTACACCTTCCTCAGGTAGAGTCAACACAGGAGCAGAAGTCAACAAAGTCTTGAGCTTTTGAAAGCTCTCCTCACACTCATCAGACCACTGAAAACTCACATCCTGTCGAGTCAATCTAGTCAATGGAGCTGCAATAGTAGAGAAACTCTGAACAAATCGTCGATAATAGCCTGCCAATCCCACAAAACTCCTAATCTTAGTAGGTAAAGTAGGTCGCGTCCAGCCTTTAACTGCCTCAATTTTGGCCGGATCTACTCTAATACCCTCCTTGGACACCACGTGTCCCAAGAATGTCACAGAAGTAAGCCAGAACTCACACTTTGAGAACTTGGCATACAACTTCTCTTCTCTCAACCTCTGAAGTACAATCCTCAGGTGTCGTACATGGTCCTCCTCACTCTTAGAGTAAACCAAGATGTCATCGATGAAAACAATAACAAAAGAATCAAGGTATGGTCGAAACACCCCATTCATCAACTCTGTGAATGCTGCAGGGGCATTAGTCAATCCGAAGAACATCACTAGGAACTCATAATGCCCATACCGAGTTTGAAAAGCTGTCTTAGGGATACCTGATGCCCTAATCTTTAACTGATGATACCCAGACCTCAAATCAATCTTAGAGAACAATGATGCTCCCTGTAACTGATCAAATAAGTCATCAATACGTGGAAGAGGATACTTATTTTTAACGGTTACCTTGTTCAACTGACTGTAATCGATACACATTCTCATAGTCCCATCCTTCTTCTTCACAAACAATACAGGGGCACCCCAAGGTGATACACTAGGGCGAATAAAACCCTTACTCAATAAATCTTGCAACTGATCCTTCAATTCTTTCAACTCTACTGGGCCATACAATATGGAGGTATAGAAATAGGCTTAGTGCCCGACTCCAAATAAATAGCAAAATCGATATCCCTATCGGGAGGAACACCTGGAAGATCAGAAGGAAATACATCGAGAAACTCCTGAACCACGGGAACAAAGTCCATGGAAGGTGGTTCAACACTAGTATCCCGAATAAATGCTAAGTAAGACAAACACCTTCTCTCCACCAATTTCTGAGCACGGATAAAAGATATGACCTTGCTAGGATAAGAACCACTAGCACTCTTCCACTCAACCCTCGGAATACCAGGCATTGCTAAAGTCACAGTCTTAGTGTTACAATCAAGGACAACATGATAAGGAGAAAGCCAATCCATACCCAAGATAACATCAAAGTCCACCATCCCCAGAATGATTAAGTCTACCCAAGTGTCATACCCAGCTAAAGAAACAAGACAGGATCGATACACTCGATCCACTACTAAGGGCTTACCCACGGGTGTAGAAACACGAATAGGTACAGTCATGCTATCACATATCATATCAAATTTAGCAGCAAAATACGTAGACACATAAGAGAATGTAGAACCTTGATCAAACAACACAGACGCAGGTCGATGGCATACTGGGATGATACCTGTAATAACAGCATCTGAGGTCTCCGCCTCAGGTCTCCTGGGGAAAGCATAGCAGTGTCCTCCTCGTCCACTTCCATCCTGGGTGGTACCTCTACCCCCCACTCTGCTGAGCTGCAACACCACTACTAGAAACTTTATCACTTCTACCTTAATAAACTCTGCCACGACCTCTACCTTGTGGTGCTGGTAGTCTAGTCTGGAATGAAGAATTAGGTCGAGGCCCACCACGACCCCTTTGAGAAGTACACTGCCGCATTAGATGATCGGGATCTCCACAAGTAAAACAAAATCTCTGACCTGGGAACTGTTGTGTGGACCCTGAAAACCCACTATAATTTCTTCGCCCTGTAGGTCGCTGCTGTGAACCGTACGAGCTCTGACCTGAGCTATAAGAACCCCTAGATGTCTGGCCACCCTCAAATGTCGGCATAGATGCATGAATAGGTCCCCGCTGCTGAAAAGAACCACTCACTCTCTGTGATCCCCTACCTCCAGATGAGGCACCATGAAACTGTCCTGATATATGGGCTCTTTTAGGGTCCCCAAACTCCTCTCTCTCCATCAATTCTGCCTCTTTGGTGGCACTCACAATGGACTGAAAAGAAGCCCCCTCCCTAGATGCCCGAAACACAGCTGACCTGATAGAGAAAGTCAATCCCCTCACAAATCTGCGAATCCTCTCTGTCTCATTTGGAATAATGGCCAACGCATGCCTAGACAACTGGCAAAAACGCGCCTCATACTCTGTAACCGATAAACAATCCTGTCTCAGACTCTCAAACCTCAAGCAACTCTCCTCTCTCACGCTCCATGGGACAAAACGATCTTGGAATGCACTAGCAAACCGCTCCCATGTCACTGGATGAGATCCAACTGGCAAACATCCCGAATAAGTCCTCCACCAGTCTCTCACTGGTCCACGAAGCTGGAGTGCACATATCAAACCCCATGTGACTCAGCTAACCCAACCACCTCTAGTAACTCTCGGCAGGTAGTTAGAAACTCATGAGCGTCCTTGCTCTTCCAACCCTGAAACTGACGTGGGTCCATCTTTCGAAATCTCTCATACCTACGCTGCTCATCCTCTGTCAGAACAACCATCGATGCAACTTGACCCCCAACTGCTGGTGCAATATCATTATGAACCGCGGGATCTACTGGTAGTTGCCCCATCGCATCTTGAGCAACCGGAGCTTGTTGCTGCTCTTGGGTCTGAGCCCCCTCTCTAGTACGAGAGTCATGTGGTGTGGTAGTTGCACCACCACCCTGAGAAAACCGCACTAGAACACTTAACACCCTCAATAGCGTATCCTGAAGCAATGGTGTGACTACGGGATCTTGAGGAACCTGGCCTCTCTGTCATCAATCTGAGTTTCGGTAGAGACCTCTCTATCACTACCTCTCAGTGGTGCTGCTCCACGTCCACGACCTCTGGTTACTGTCGCACTACTAGAACGACCTCTAGCTTGAGATCTACCTCTACCTCTAGCTGGGGCCTCAACAACTGCCTCGGGAAGTGCCTCCCCTCTACCACCAGTAACATTAGTTCTAGTCTTCATCATCTGTCAAAAGAGTATACAACAACTCAGTACTAAAGAAGGTGACTACGCACGATGAGAAAGAATGAACAAAAAGGAAGTTTCCTAAAAGTCACAATAGCCTCTCGAAGATAAGTACAGACGTCTCCGTACCGATCATCGAGACTCAATTTAGACTCGACTTGTACACACGTGAGACCTATGAACCTGGGGCTCTGATACCATTTTGTCACAACCCAAAAATAGGTGTGATGGCACTTGTCTTATCCGACCAAGACAAGTCAGCCTAAAACCCATTATCTAACAAAGTGCAGAAGTAAATGACAATCCAACAACAATTTCAAGTATGAAACCAAGTCATATTAATTCAATCCCCAAAACCAGGTTGTCACGTGCACAAGCCTCTAATGTAAACATTAGAATTGAAACAAAATAGAAGTCTAACATGAAGTTGTCTTTCAAATAAAAACAAAATCATAAACTGGAGTAGGAAAGTTCGTTGAGATGACAAGCAGCTACCTCACAATCCTCCACAAGATGCCTCGGAAACGAAGAGAATAGAAAGTGTCACAAAGATCCGGGCTCGTAACCTACAACTACAGTCTATCTAGACCTCCATGCTACAGTGTAAAAGTTTACAGTTTACAAAACACACAACTCAATAACCACACTCTAGCAGTTTACACATTCTTAATAACAACTCAATATTCAACAGTCACAAACTTCACAGAGAAACACTCACAAGATCAACAAAACACATGTTCAAGTTCATCAATAATAAAATGTGCAATTCCATGAGATGCGATGTCAAGTATAGTGATGCATGTCTTCCCTAACGATACACACCCGCTGTCTCTCAGTCCGGGACCCATGGGGGACATATCTGTCCATGCATCTGTCTCGGTGCACGATACGACCCTCGATAATAGTAACCATCGCGGCGCGCGATACGTCCTTCGAAATATAATATCCATCGCGGCGCGCTATACGACCCTCGAAAATAGTACATCATCCTCTACCACAACTATGTCTCAGATACCATGCAATGACATGCTCAAATGGAAAGGAGGAGATAACCATTTGATAACAGAGCACAATTTACAACAAGAAATACAACACCAACAAATAAACAACAAGTCTCCAAATCATTCTCAACATCACACAAGGAAATACACGAATTTCGTACGCTTAACAAGAGTTTAGAAATCCACTTGCCTCAAATAGTAGAACAATCACTTCGGAACATGAGTCTTCCCTTTTTGTTGAACTTCCAACTCAAAACAATCTATTCAACTAAGTAACCACGATAAGATTTTTGAAACTAACAATACCTATATGTTTATCTTAGACCCAAAACTTCACTCAAATTTATAGTAAAGTCCCTAAGTCTTGATGCCAATTAATATTCCAACTCTCATATTTATCAAATTCAAGAAAAGGTTAAGACTACAACTTTAATTACTTTTATATGATATAATTCATCTGATATTTAATTACCTATGTCAATATATCAAAACTTAAAATTATAATGTGATAAAGAGAAAAATAAAATAAAATAATAATAAAAAAAATATAACCAAATTAGTGACCGAAATAATTTGCAGATTATTATCACCTTACCCTCCAAACTACCCTTTCATAAGGCCATTGATGGCCAACCACATGTCATGGTTCTCCACTAACATCCTTATATGCATAATAATAATAATAATAATAATAATAATAATAATAATAATAATAATAATAATAATAAATAACATATACTACTATTCTGAAACAAATTCTAACTTTCCAGTTTGTTATTTAACCCACTTCACATATCAACTCTTTCCCCACATTTTGTTTGTCCTATAATTTAATTGTCAACATAATACAATAATCATAACAATAATGATAAAGAATTTGGAGAAACACTAAAATCAACCTACATACTAACATGTATATAAATTAAAGACAGTAACTTTATTCATCTTTTAGGAACAATTTGCAACATTTTTGATGTGAGCCAAAACACCCCTCTATCACCTTATGACTACTTATAACCATCCCAATAATTAGACCAAACAATTATCCACAACAACATGTCCCCCAATTTCCAAGAAGTCACGTGTAACAACAATAACTTTGAAAAGCAATATGCCACTCTTTATCCTCACCTTAGAAAACATATGAATTGCCTCATAAATTGTCATTCATTACGAAATTGAAAAGTTACAAATTGAAATCTCACCTGGATGCAGTTTGCAAATTTCCGATGCCAAACCCTTGTTCGCTTCTTTTCCCTTTTTTTTCTTTTCTCAATTAATTATGTATTAAAAGTGATAAATTTTACTCACTTATTTTTATTAAATATAGGCTAAAGGGTATAGGGTCTTAAATAAATTATCACTTTAGCCCATAAACTATCGATTAATTAACTTAAGTTAAATAAATTTTAAAAAAAAAATCTAAAGAGGAGTTTTTTTTTGGGCCATTACGGAACGTGACACCCGATCCACTACTACTATCTTGGTGTCGGAATGCGATACATCATCCACTACTACTATCCTAGTGCCGGAACGTGACACCCGATCCACTACTACTATCCTGGTGTCGAAATGTGACCCTCGATCCACTACTACTATCCTGGTGTCGGAACGTGACACCCGATCCACTACTACTATCCTGGTGTAGGAACGTGACACCGGATCCACTACTACTATCCTGGTGTCGAAACGTGACACCGGATCCACTACTACTATCCTGGTATCGGAACGTGACACCCGATCCACTACTACTATCCTGGTGTCGGAACGTGACACCCGATCCATAACTACTATCCTGGTGTCGGAATGTGACACCCGATCCATTAACCTCATTCTTTTAGTTCATCAAGCCTTCTTTTATACCAAGGCACCATCATTAACAGAGAGAATTTTAGGTTGAAGCTTCAAAACCTCATCTTTCCAACCCATTACAATTACATAATCACATCATGCAAGAATATAATTAAGCATATATAAGACTTTACAATACTACCCAATACATATTATTCGCTATTAAGAGTTTATAATGAAATCGCATAAACAATAACCTACCTCCACCGAAGAATCGTGATCAACTAATCTACTTCTCCAATGCTTTGCTTTCCTCTTCGTTTCTCCCTCTCTCGTTTGTTCTCCCCTCTTCTCTCTGTTCTTTCTATTTTTCCTTATTCAAACTCCTTTCCTTTACCCTAATTACCATATAATTAAGTATAAAAGATGGTAAAAGTAACTCACTATTTATTCCAAGGTTGTCTCTTTTGACCCCCATGTAATTTAATTATTAACATTAAACCACTAACTTTATAATCATAAGCAGGAATAGTCCAAAACACCCCTTAAAAACTTTTATAAAAAAACTGACCCAGTCAGGGTTACGCAGCCTGTGACGGTCCGTCGTGCCTGCTACGGTCCGTCCTGTCGGGTCGTCACAGAGTTCAGAGACTCAATTTCATTTAAGACCCCGTGACGGTCCGTCTTACCATGCCGTCGCGAAGTTCAGAGAGTTGATCTCAGTACCCAAATTTCTAGAGTCTAAATTTTTTGGAACGAACGGTCCGTCGTACCCATGACCGTCCGTCGTGGGATCCGTCAACCCAAACAGTTACTACCAAAAATAAACTCTACTACTCAAAACAACTAACATGTCGTTACAAAAAGTTATTAATTCTTCAAATAAGTTAAAATATGAATAATGTCATTTAGTTGGTGAATGGAGTGTTGGAATTAAGTTAAAAATAAACTAATTAGAGTTAGAAAATTGTTAAATTCATCAAATAAGTTAAAATATGTAATGTGATTTAATTAATGAATAAAGTGTTGGAATTAAGTTAAGACTAAACTATTACTTAGAAAGTTGTAAAAAATAAGTTAAATTGGTGAATATAGTGTTGGAATAATGTTAAAACTAAACTAATTTGACTTAGAACGTTGTTAAGTTGTTTAATAAGTAAATTGGTGCATATAGTTTTGTAATTAAGTTAAAGCTAATCCAATTAGACTTATAAGTTGTTAAATTCCTTAAATAATTTAAAATATGTACTGTAATTTAATTGGTGAATAAAATGTTTTAATTAAGTTAAAACTAAACTCATTAGACTTAGAAAGTTGTTAAGTTGCTTAATAAGTTAAATTGGTGAATATAGTGTTGGAATTAAGTTAAAACTAAACTAATTAGACTTAGAAACTTGTTCAATTCATCAAACAAGTTAAAATATGTAATGTGATTTAATTGGTTAATAAAGTGTTGGAATTAAGTTAAAACTAAACTAATTAGATTTAGAAAGTTGTTAAATTCTTCAAATAAGTTTAAATATGTAATGATATTTAGTTGGTGAATGAAATGTTGAAATTAAGTTAAAACTAAACCAATTAGACATAGAAAGTTCTTAAATTCTTCAAATAAGTTAAAATATCCAATGTGATTTAGTTGGTGAATCAAATATTGAAATTAAGTTAAAACTAAACTAATTACTTTGAAAGTTGTAAAAAATAAGTTAAATTTGTGAATATAGTGTTTGAATTAAGTTAAAACTAAACTAATTTGACCTACAAAGCTTTTAAGTTGTTTAATAAGTAAGTTGGTGAATATAGTGTTGGAATTAAGTTAAAAATTAACTAATTAGACTTATAAGTTGTTAAATTCTTCAAATAAGTTAAAATATGTATTAGATTTAGTTGGTGAATCAAAATGTTGGAATTAAGTTAAAACTAAACTAATTAGACTTATAAAGTTGTTAAGTTGTTTAATCAGTTAAATTTATGAATATAGGGTGTGTTTGGTATGAAGGAAAATGTTTTCCATGGAAAATGTTTTCCTAGAAAATGTTTTCCTAGATAACAAGTAGATTCTGGACTTATTTTCCCATGTTTGGTTGGTCAGTAGAAAATATTTTTCGGAAACGATTTTTTGTGTCTTATTTATGAATGAAAAATATTTTTGAGGAATATTTTTTATTTTTACTAGAATACAAAATAATTTATTAAATTGAAAATATTTTTTAAAAATAATTTTTTTTGGGTGGTGGTGATAAGGGGTGGGGGTAGTGGTGGTGGTGGTGGGGGTCGCAGAGGGAGGAGGTAGGAATGAAAAAATAAAATTTGAAGTTGATAGTATTTTTTAAAAATAAAATTAATTTTTTGGGGTTGGTAGGGGGCTGGCCGGGAGGGGGGGGGGGGAGAGGTAGGACCTTAAAAATGAAAATTTGGAGTTGAAAATATTTTTAAAAAGTTAAATTAATTTTTTGGGGAGGAGGTGGTTTTGGGGGAGGGGGGGTAGAGGGGGAGGGTGGTCAGAGATCGGTGAAAAATAAAATTTTGAAATTTAAAATAATTTTTTTTTAAATTTATGTTTTTCCGAAAAAAATGTAATGTAAAATTGGATGAGAGCTTTGGAAAATGTTTTCCTTAATTTTTGAAGGGAAGTCATTTTCCTTAATTTTGAGGAAAATGAGTTGATTTGGAAAACAGTTTCCAAAACTTTTTCCCCAACCAAACATGACAAAATTGGAAAACATTTTCCAGAAAATGTTTTCCTTCATACCAAACACACTCATAGTGTTGAATTAAGTTAAAAATAAACTAATTCGACATAGATAGTTGTTAAATTCTTCAAAAAAGTTAAAATATGGAATGTGATTTAGTTGGTGAATAAAGTGTTGGAATTAAGTTAAAACTAAACTCATTAAACTTAGAAATTTGTTAAGTTGTTTTAATAATTTAAAGGGACAATACTCAATTATCCCCCTAGCCTGTACCCAAAATCCGTACGACACACCTTATCTTTGATGAGGTTCTATTACCCCCTCCAACTTTTTTTAAGTAATTTATTACCGCTTGCGTGCCTACGTGGCAATAATAATCTGCAAGGTCGATTTGTTTGTTGAACACGCGTCAGGACCCACTATTCAGCTTTTGATAAAGTTACTTTACACTACCCAAGTTCGAAAAGCTGGCGTTTACTCTTTTCCAAATTAATTTTACCAAAAAGTAGATGAAGTAGAAAGTGTTTCATGTGTGGACGGGATCGATTTCAAAGGTTAGAAATTAGATTTCCAACTGAAATTTGATTTCCGTTGTTGGATTTTGGGAGTTAATTTTTGGTTGCAGTGTAACATTGAATCGTTCTCATCCATACACAACTTATTCAACTCGGATTTTGTCATAACCCTAACTTTATAAACATTGTCAAAAAAAATTAATAATCGACATAAAAAGATGTAACGAATATATTAAATTTTACTTTACCTTTTCCAATGAAGGAGCTATTTAACTTGAATGATAATGGATGGAGCTTCTTCAAAAATGAAGAACCATGAACATGAGGTTATTTTTTGAAAAGAGGAAGAAGATGCTTTTGAGTGAAACAATAATATTTATTTTTGAATTTTTTTTCAAATTGCTTTGACACGTGGCTAACTTTTATTGGTCATTGTTATCCAAAATCTGCACTCACTCTGCACTCACGCGCCCTACATGGGTGAAATCACGACTACTGCTAGTAGGCACGCAAGGGGTAATAAACTACTTAAAAAAAAGATGGAGGGGGTAACAGGACCTCATCAAAGATAAGGTGTGTCGTAGTGATTTTGGGTATAGGCTAGGGGGGGTAATTGAGTATTATCCCTACTTTAAAATGTATGATGTGTCTTAATTGGTGAATAAAAAGTTGGAATGAATTTGAAACTAAACTAATTAGGCTTAGAAAGTTATTAAGTTGTTTAGTAAGGTAAATTGGTGAATATAGTGTTGGAATTAAGTAAAACTAAACTAATTAGACTTATAAGTTGTTAAATTTTCCAAAAAAGTTAAATATGTAATGTTTTATAGTTGGTGAATAAAGTGTTTGAATTAAGTTAAAACTACACCATTCACTTAGAGAGTTGTTAAGTTGTTTAATAAATTAAATTGGTGAATATAATGTTGGACTTAAGTTAAAACTAAATTAATAAAACTTATAAGTTGTTAAATTCTTCAAATAAGTTAAAATATGTAATGTGATTTATAGTTGGTGAATAAAGTATTGGAATGAAGTTAAAACTAATCTAATTGACTTAGAAAGTTGTTAAGTTGTTTAATATGTTAAATTGGTAAATAAAGTGTTGGAATTAAGTTAACACTAAACTAATTAGAGTTATAAGTTATTAAATTCTTCAAATAAGTTTAAATATATACTGTGATTTAGTTGGTGAATAAAGTGTTGGAATGAAATTGAAACTAAACTAATTAGACTTACAAAGTTGTCAAGTTGTTTAGTAAGTTAAATAAGTTAATATATTGTTGGAATAAAGTTAATATTAAACTAATTAGACTTTGAAAGTTGTTAAATTATTCAAATAAGTTAAAATATATAATGTGATTTAGTAGGTGAATAAAATGTTGGAATTAATTTAAAATTAAACTAATTAGACTTAGAATTGTTAAATTGTTCAAATAAGTTAAAATATTTAATGTGATTTAGTTGGTGAATTAAGTGTTTGAATGAAGTTAAAACTAAATTAATTAGATTTAGATAGATGTTAAGTTGTTTAATAAGTTCAATTTGTGAATATAGTGTTTGAATTAAGTTAAATTTTTGAATATTTAATGTGATTTAGTTGGTGAATAAAGTGTTGAAATTAAGTTAAAACTAAACTAATTACTTAAAAAGTTATTAAGTTGTTTAATAAGTTAAATAGGTGAATATAGTGTTGAAATGAAATTAAAACTAAACTAATTAGACTGTTGAGTTCTTAAATTCTTCAAATAAATTAAAATAATTAATAAGATTTAGTTGGTGAATAAAGTGTTAGAATAAATTTAAAACTAAACTATTTTTACTTAGAAAGTGTTTAATAAGTTAAATTTGTGAATATAGTGTTGGAATAAAGTTTAAACAAATTAGATTTATAAGTTGTTAAATTCTTCAAATAAGTTAAAATATGTCATGTGATTTAGTTGGTTAATAAATTTTTTTGAATGAAGCTAAAACTTAAGTTATTAGACTTAGAGAGTTGTTAAGTTGTTTAATAAGTTAAATTGGTGAATATAGTGTTGAAAGTAAGTTAAAACAAAATTAATTAGACTTATAAGTTGTTAAATTCTTCAAATAAGTTAGAATATGTAATGTGATTTAGTTGGTGAATAAAGTGTTGGAATTAAGTTAAAACTAAACTTATTAGACTTAGAACGTCGTTAAGTTGTTTAATAAGTTAAATTGATGAATATAGTGTTGAAATTAAGTTAAAACTAAATTAACTAGACTTTTAAGTTGTTAAAATTTTCAAAGAAGATAGAATATTTAATGTGATTTAGTTGGTGAATAAAGTGTTGAAATTAAGCTAAACCTAAACTAATTACATTGCAAGTTGTTAAGTTTTTAACAAGTTAAATTGGTGAATATAGTGTTGTAATTAAGTTAAAACTAAACTAATTAGACTTATAAGTTGGTAAATTTTTCAAATAAGTTAAAATATGTAATGAGTTATAGTTGTTGAATAATGTGTTGGATTAAGTTAAAAATAAATTAATTAGATTTAGACAGATGTTAAGTTGTTTAATAAGTTAAATTTTGTGAATGAAGTGTTGGAATTAAGTTAAAACAAAATTAAATAGACTTATAAGTTGTTAAATTCTTCAAATAAGTTAGAATATTTAATGTTATTTAGTTGTTGAATAAAGTGTTGAAATTATGTTAAAACTAAACTAATTATTTAGAAAGTTGTTAAGTTGTTTAATAAGTTAAATAGGTGAATATAGTTTTGAAATTAAGTTAAAACTAAACTAATTAGAAATATAAGTTCTTAAATTATTCAAATAAATTAAAATATGTAATGTGATTTAGTTGGTGAATAAAGTGTTGGAATGAATTTAAAACTAAACTTATTTTACTTAAAAAGTGTTTAATAAGTTAAATTGGTGAATATAGTGTTGGAATTAAGTTTAAACTAATTAGATTTATAAATTGTTAAATTCTTCAAATAAGTTAAAATATGTAATATCATTTAGTTTGCTAATAAATATATTTTTGAATTAAGATAAAACTTAACTTATTAGACTTAGAAAGTTGTTAAGTTGTTTAATAAGTAAAATTGGTGAAATATTGTTGAAAAATAAGTGAAAACAAAATTAATTGGACTTATAAATTGTTAAATTCTTCAAATAAGTTAGAATATGTAATGTGATCTAGTTGGTGAATAAAGTGGTGGAAAAAAGTTAAAATTAAACTTATTAGACTTATAACGTTGTTAAGTTGTTTAATAAGTTAAATTGGTTAATATAGTGTTGGAAATAAGTTAAAACTAAATTAACTAGACTTATACGTTGTTAATTTTTTCAAATAAGTTAGAATATTCAATGTGATTTAGTTGGTGAATAAACTGTTGGAATTAATTTAAAACTAAACTAGTTACTTAGAAAGTTGTTTAGTTGTTTAATAAGTTAAATTGGTGAATATAGTGTTGTAATTAAGTTAAAACTAAACTAATCAGACTTATAGGTTGGTAAATTCTTCAAATAATTTAAAATATGTAATGTGATTTTGTTGGCGAATAAAGTGTTGAAATTTAGTTAACGATAAATCAATTAGACTTAGAAAGTTATTAAGTTGTTTTAATAAGTTAAACATGTAATGTGATTTAGTTGGTGAATAAAGTGTTGGAATGAATTTCATACTAAACAATTAGACATAGGAAGTTGTAAAGTTTATTAATAAGTTATGTTTGTGAATCTATAGTGTTGGAATTATGTTAAAAGTAAACAAATTAGACTTGTAAGTTATAAAATTCATCAAATATGTTAAAATATATAATGTGATTTAGTTGGTTAATAAAGTACTGGAATTAAGTTAAAACTAAACTAGTTAGACTAAGAAAGTTGTTGAGTTGTTCAATAAGTTAAATTGGTGAATATGGTGTCGGAATTAAGTTCAAACTAAACAAATTAGACATAGAAAGTTGTTATGTTTTTTTAATAAGTTAAACTATATAATGTGATTTAGTTGGTGAATAAAGTATCAGAATTAAGTTATATTTAAGCTAATTAGACATAGAAAGTAGTTAAGTTGTTTAATGAGTTAAATTGGTTTATATAGTGTTGGAATTAAGTTAAAACTAAACTAATTAGACTTAGAAAGTTGTTGAGTTGTTCAATAAGTTAAATTGGTGAATATGGTGTCGGAATTAAGTTCAAACTAAACAAATTAGACATAGAAAGTTGTTATGTTTTTTTAATAAGTTAAACTATATAATGTGATTTAGTTGGTGAATAAAGTATCAGAATTAAGTTATATTTAAGCTAATTAGACTTAGAAAGTAGTTAAGTTGTTTAATGAGTTAAATTGGTTTATATAGTGTTTGAATTAAGTTAAAACTAAACTAATTAGACTTAGAAAGTTGTTAAAGTATTAAATAAGTTAAATTGGCTAATATAGTGTTGGAATTAAGTTAAAACTAAATTAATTGATTTAGAAAGTTATTAAGTGTTTACTAGGTTAAATTGGTGAATGTAGTGTTGGAATTAAGTTAAAACTAAACTAATTAGACTCATAAATTGTTAAATTCTTCGAATAAGTTAAAATATATAATTCGATTTAGTTGTTGAATAATGTGTTGGAATTGAGTTAAAACTAAATTTTCTTTTTGAATCAGGAAACATTCTTCCTCCATGTCCGGCGAGCAGTGATGGATTTGATCAGGAGGGTGATGACAATGATAAGTCTGATAAGGAAAGTGAGGGTGATTGTCACGACCCAAAACCGGACCGCGACTGGCACCCACACTTACCCTCCTATGTGAGCGAACCCACCAATCTAAACCTTAACATTTCAATGTAATATCATCATAAAATAATGCGGAAGACTTAAACTCATTAATAAAAACCACTTGAATAACTATTATTATCCCCAAAATCTGGAAGTCATCACCACAAGAACATCTATGATCAAATTACTAAACTAAGAGTATTTGTATGAAGCTAAAAATACATAAAAGCTAGTCCATGCCGGAACCTTAAGGCATCAAGACATGAAGAGGAAGATCCAGTCCAAGCTAGAAGTATTAGCTCACCCTGAGGATCCAGTGTGACGAAGACTGACTAGAATTACTACTGAGTTGAAGACGACGGCACGTTTGCTGCACTCCACAAATAACAAAGAAGAAAACATAAAAGTAGGGGGTCAGTACAAACACGGGTACTGAGTAGATATCATTGGCCAACTCAAAATAGAAAACAATATATATCAGATAATATTATAAAATCAACTAATATCCTTAGCATGCAGCATTTACAATTACCATAACCCTTGGTTACAACACCAAGCTCATCAATGAGGACTCACGCCTCCTCATTATACTCATTTGGGAATTAGGTTCATTAGGTTGAATATATTAACATCTTTCAAGATTCATTATCTTTATTCCTCTCATGTCGGTACGTGACACTCCGCTCCTCATTCTATCCTGGTGTCTGAACGTGACACCCGATCCATATTCTATCCTGGTACCGGAACGTGGCACCCGATCCATATACTATCCTGGTGTCGGAACGTGACACTCCGATCCTTATTCTATCCTGGTACCGGAACGTGGCAGCCGATCCATATTCTATCCTGGTGTCTGAACGTGACACCCGATCCATATTTTATCCATATACTATCCTGGTGTCGGAATGTGACACTCTGATCCTCATTCTATTCTTATACCGGAACGTGGCACCCGATCACCTAATCTTACTACTTTCATTCATCAAGCCTTCTTTTATACCAAGGCATCATCATTAATAAAGTAGATTAGGGTTTTGCAAGATTTTGGGATTCAATAACTTCATCATGCTTATATAATCACAATTATATAATTGCATTCATGCAAGCACACAATTAAGCACATAGCAGGGTTTACAATATTATCAATACATATCATTCGCTATTAAGAGTTTACTACGAATATCGTAAGAGAAACCATAACCTATATACCTTTTCAACTACCATAGACTCACCCATCGGAGTAGAAACACGAATAGGCATATCAAGTAATTCACAATGTAAATTTAGACCACTAGCAAATGAGAATGATACATAAGAAAATGTGGATCTAGGATCAAACAATATAGAAGCCATGCAATCACAAACCAGAAGATTACCTGTGATGACAGCATCTGATGTCTCCGCTTCAGATCTCCCAGGGAAAGCGTAGCAATGAGCCCTCTCACCCGTCTGTACGTTGCCCCTACCATGTTGTGATGTAGTGTCTACAGGTTGCCCATCACCTCAGCCGTTCTGGTGACCACCATTACCTCGACCACCACGTCCTCCAGAATAACGGCCTCTACCATGACCACCTCTACCTCTAACATTTGGAGGTCTGAAACTCTGTTTTGGACAATATCTCTTAATATGTCCAATCTCCCCACAACCATAGCACTCTCTGGGTTCATGCATAGGTCTCTCAAAGAAGTGTTGACAGGTCGGAGGTGGACCCCCAACTACAGTCTGTAGTGAAGACTGAATTGGTTGGACAGAGTAACCTCCGGAACCTTGTCCTCTAGAGTAAGAACCATTAAACTCACCTCCCTTTCGAAACCTTTTTGATGTAGTTGCCATGGCGAAGTCATCTGGCTTCACTCTCTCTACCTCTATTACGAAGTCTACCACTTCTTGAAAAGATTTCGCTGTAGCCGCTACCTGTAAAGCTGAAATCTGCAACTCTGATCTCAACCCCTTCACAAAACGCCGAATCCGCTCTCTTGTGGACTGAAACATAGTTGGGTGGCATACCGGGATAGTGCACAAAACTTAGCCTCATATGCATTGACCGACATCCTACCTTGCTCTAGGCTCAAGAACTCATCCCTTTTCCTATCCCTCAAAGTTCGGGGGATATACTTCTCCATAAACAAGCTAGAAAATGAGGCCCAACTCATAGGTGGTGCCTCTGTTGGTTGACACTTAACATGCGACCGCCACCACATTTTGGCATTCCCTTGAAACTGATAACTCACGAACTCAACACCAAACTGTTCTACTATATCCATCTTGTGTAGTAGCACATGGCAGTCAACCAGAAAATCGTAAGCATCCTCAGATTCCGCACCCTTGAAGACTAGAGGTTTCAATTTCAAGAACTTACTAAAAAGTTCATGCTGATCATTTGTCATTATAGGCCCAGTAGTCAGACGTGGAAACGTGCCTATATCCAATGAGGCATCCATACGAGGAGCCATAGTGGCTGCATGTTGTACCTCTGAAACCGGAGGTGTTGGTGCAGAAAACACTGGAGGTGCCTGACCCTGATCGGACAACCCACTAAGATAAGCGAGCACCTGATTTATCATCTCTGGGGTAGGCTGGGGTGGCAATTCCTCATTTTGCACTTGTTCATTCTCCCCTTCCTCACCCTCTCTTACTACTTCCTCAGTCGGTGGAGGAGTCACTGCCCTAGTATCAGATGGACTAGGTGCTCGTCCTCTTCCTCTAGAGGACGTCCTCCCACATCCTCTACCACGGCCTCTTGCGCTGCTCTTCCTCGAGCTACAGCCCCAGTGGCTGGCTCAGACGCACCCTGTCCTGCCGGTGCTGGTGTTGGTGTTGGCGTACTCGTTGCTCTAGTTCTAACCATCTGCGAAAGAGAGTGAAGATTGTCAGATACCAATTTGTATCACCTAAATACCAATTGGATTCAAGTAGTAGCACGAAAGAAAGAATGAAAGAATGGAATTTTCCTAAAGTCTTATAGCCTCTAAAAGAAAAGTAAAGGCGTCCCCCTACCGTTCCTTAAGACTCTACTAGACTCGTTCTTGTGTGATGAGACCAACAAACCTAATGCTCTAATACCAAGTTTGTCACGACCCAAAACCGGACCGCGACTGGCACCCACACTTACCCTCCTATGTGAGCGAACCAACCAATCTAAACCTTAACATTTCAATGTTATATCATCATAAAATAATTCGGAAGACTTAAACTCATTAATAAAAACCAATTCAATAACTATTATTATCCCCAAAATCTGGAAGTCATCACCACAAGAACATCTATGATCAAATTACTAAACTAAGAGTATTTCTAAGAAGCAAAGTACATAAAAGCTAGTCCATGCCGGAACTTCAAGGCATCAAGACATGAAGAGGAAGATCCAGTCCAAGCTAGAAGCGTTAGCTCACCCTGAAGATCCGGTGTGACGAAGACTGGCTAGAATTACTGCTGAGTTGAAGACGACGACACGTTTGCTGCACTCCACAAATAACATAGAAGAAAACATAAAAGTAGGGGGTCAGTACAAACACGGGTACTGAGTAGATATCATCGGCCAACTCAAAATAGAAAACAGTATATATCAGATAATATCATAAAATCAACTAATATCCTTAGCATGCAGCATTTACAATTACCATAACCCTTGATTACAACATCAAGCTCATCAATGAAGACTCACGCCTCCTCATCATACTCATTTGGGAATTAGGTTCATTAGGTTTAATATATTAACATCTTTCAAGATTCATTATCTTTATTCCTCTCGTGTGGGTACGTGACACTTCGCTCCTTATTCTATCCTGGTGTCGGAACATGATACCCGATCCATATTCTATCCTGGTACAGGAACGTGGCACCCGATCCATATACTATCCTGGTGTCGGAACGTGACACTCCGATCCTCATTCTATCCTTGTACCGGAACGTGGCACCCAATCCATATTCTATCCTGGTGTCGGAATGTGACACCCGATCCATATTCTATCCTGGTACCGGAACGTGGCACCCGATCCATATACTATCCTGGTGTCGGAATGTGACACTCCGATCCTCATTCTATCCTGGTACTGGAACATGGCACCCGATCCCCTAATCTCACTACTTGCGTTCATCAAGCCTTCTTTTATACCAAGGCATCATCATTAACAAAGTAGATTAGGGTTTTGCACGATTTTGGGGTTCAATAACTTCATCATGCTTATATAATCACAATTATATAATTACATTCATGCAAGCATACAATTAAGCACATAGTAGGGATTACAATATTATCAATACATATCATTCGCTATTAAGAGTTTACTATGAATATCGTAAGAGAAACCATAACCTACCTCCACCGAAGATTCGTCATCAAGCAAGCAAATTTCCCAAAGCTTTGTGTTTTTCCCCTTCTCGATCGTCTCTCTCTCTATCGATTCCCCTTCTCTCTCTTTCGTTCTTTTCTTTTTCTTATTCCAACCCTCTTTCTTTTACCCTAATTAGTATATAATTAAGAATAAAAGGTTGCAATAATGACCCACTAATTAACTTAAGGTTACCTCTTTTAACCCCCAAGTAATTAGACTTATTAACATTAACCCTCTAATTTTATAATTAAAGTAGGAATAGTCCAAAACGTCCCTTAAAACGTGTAAAGAAATCTGACCCAGACTGGGATTTCGCAGTCTATGACGGCCCGTCGCGCCTGCGACGGTCCGTCCTGCTGCCCGTCACAGAGTTTAGAGACTCAATTTCTCTGAAGAGTCTGTGACGGTCCATCCTGCCATTCTGTCACGAAGATCAAAAGGTCAATTTTCTGTACTCAATTTCAGATTTTCTAAGTGTTCTGAAATAAGACCCTGCAACTGTCCGTCGTGCCCATGACGGTCCATCGTAGGGTCCGTCACCTCAGGCTATTTTTCCAGAAATAAAATTTGCTGCTCAAAACGACTAAACAGGTCGTTACAGTGATGAGGAGTAGTTGTATCGGTTTGACATTTTATACTTCTAGATTTTTGGAATTGTTTGATCGTATTTTAGTTTATTGTTAATATGGATGAAGTTTATTTTAATGTTGGATGAAGTTTATTTTGAAATAGTTGAATTATATATTGAAAATATTGTGTTGATTTGGTTGGATGAAGTTTATTTTAAAATAGTTAATTTAGAATTCTTCGGGTTGGATGATGTTTATTTGAAATAGCTTATTTGGAATTCTTTGTGTTTTTTTGATATAAACATGTAGGTGAAATACTAAAATTGCAGCTCAATGCTGCCAATTTTGTAGCAAAAATATCGACTTCCGGAGGTCAGGACCTAAAAAATCTATAAAATTACCGACCTTCGGGTGACAAAATCTAAAAAAAAGAAATAAAAATATCGACCTCCAGAGGTCGGAATCTCAAAAATAAGAAATAAAAATATTAACCTCGGAAGGTCGGAATCTAAAAATAAATTAAAAATATCGACATCCGGAGGTCGGGATATAAAAAATAAGAAATAAAAATACCGACCTCCAAAAGTGAAAATCTAACAAATAAGAAATAAAAAAACCAACCTCCGGAGGTCGTAATCTCAAAAATAAGAAATAAAAATACCGACCTCAGGAAGAAGAATAATCCTACCAGAACGGCTTGCATGGAAACAATGAGAAAATTTAAGAATCCCAAAACCCATTTCACAACACATTGTAATCCCATTACACTTAGAAAATAGTGATTCACGCTAAGATCAGTTTCGGGAGTTCCACTGAATCGAATTCAATTTCGTAAAAGTTGTATGGGTTCTTGAACGTCTTAGGTATCCATTTATGTAATCATATTCATCAATATATTTTTTTTATCACATTTACCAACTCTTCACTTGTCACATCCGGGGAGCCACTCTAGATGTAACCGGCATTGTTGTCCTCGCAGAGGACTAAAACTAGCCTCTTAACATTCATCATTACATATCATAAGTCGAAAATGCCGAAAATTTGAAACTTTTCGTTTACTTCTACATTGTGGTTTAATTAGATTACTCGCTTACACATGATATATATTTATGGAATTTACATAGACTCCTCGCAATATGAAACACTACATAGGCTTCTACTTTTATTTCACATACATCATATTGGAACATCATCTCATAAGAAGTCTAGAATATGTCTCAAATTAAAAAATCTAAAATGAATTCAACATTTGGGCTTAACCCGTACTTACTTATAACAAAGAGACTCATATAGGCTATACAACAAACGTCTTCAAATTAAAAAGCAAGAAACTAGAAGTATTATAACTAGAACAACATCAATAACTTTATAATGGCATCGTCCTCGAAAGTGAGGACCTATCGAACACTTGGGAAATATCCAAGTTGTCTTCAAAGACCTCTAAGATCAACGGCCGGATCCTACAATTCTAGAAAGCATAAAAGATGTGTTAGTACACACTTATACTAAGTATGAGTATATACACTTAAAACGATTGAAATCATGCTAAAGAGGACATTTGTTTAAAACCATGCTAAATTACTTTGAAAATCCTTATTCACAATCATGAACCCATATAGGCCAACAATTACATAATCCATAAGTCAAACCCATGTACAACACAAGACCAACCTCAACAAGTAATAGTAAAGTCAACATGTATAGAGTTCATAACTTCATCACCTAAGAAAGATCGTTACTCATAACTCACCCTTTATCCTACAAGTGCAATGACCAAGCAAAGCCCCATAAACTTACTCAATCAAGTAAACCAATCAAAGGATCAATAAGTAATGTCTAACTCTACGTAACATAGCATCAATTGTAGTCATCATCATATTTAGAAATATAGACCAATAGCATGTTCATAAATGAAACTAACTTCATATAGGATCATCAAAATTTAAAGTTAACATAGGCATAACATTCACTTTAAAAGATCATAAGAACAACTTTCTAGGACTTCTCTCAAAGCCACCTATTGTAATGCCTAGGCAGAGTCCTGTACCCTTACCTAGACTAAGTCAAACCTTAAGTCACCCTAGTTAGTGTTCACATCATTACTTCATTTTACTTTCAGGAACATTTGCCTTAACCGACATAGACCACAAAATCTATGTGTGGAATACAGTGTTGTAAAACCTTACACCAGAAGAAGGTGGTTTACCGGCAAAAGTAGAACCTAACATGTACCTAGCATCTAAGGTGGATCCACTAGTTAGTATTCGTATGGAGGCAACATAGTTCAAGAATTAGGAGATATGTATTGAACCCTGTACATGCCTATTGGCATTGGAGCCCTCATCTCACGAAAATCCATAGGGTGAGTGTCCCTCGTAGGGGAGTCAACACCTCATAATCTTCCTCTACGAGAAGTCAACACCTCTCATTGTCAAGTTCACTTGGTGCTAAGATAAGTCCTTTTTTAAATGTCTTTCTTTATCAATCATTACTAAGTTTAGGTCATAAGGTCTAATACCTTGTATAGTCGTAGAAATTTAGCTCAATTCGTACTGCATGAATATGTCCTTTCAATACAACCCTCATATGTGAGATTTAGCACATTAAAATCATCGTATCATAATGTTAGCCAACATCTCATAATCCATATAATCAAGACATTTCAATAACATCATTATACAAAAACCTACTTATGCAATTCACAAGACATGCTTCAATTGAACTACATCATCAATCACAAGTCATCATAATTAGGGTAAAGGTTTGGATCATAAAGACTTACCCAATTTCTTTCACAAGCCATCATCCATGGTTTTATCATCAACCATTCAATTACACCCTACAATAGGTATAACAACATCATACAATAGCAATTAACAGAAGAACTAAGTCTGCTGCATCATCATTATCCCAATTAACTTCAATTCATAACCTAGGGTTAGGGGAGAAGGGTCAACATGAATTCTTCAAGATTGAGATCCAATCTCAACAATATATTACCCTAGGCATTCCAAAACTACATTAGAATAGATAAATAAAATCTAACAATCAATACATTCTTTAGTTCCCATCAATTCATAAGCAAGATCAAAGATTTAGAGAAATTGGGGAAAATGACTTGATCTACATGAAATTGCATCAATTAAACAACAATCTACACTTAATTAGTCATTGACAATCATAATTTATTATCAATTTTATGTTTTGAAGAAAACCCATTAGAATAAGAAAATTCTTGGTATTGGGTTCTTTAGAAATCAACCTTGAAAGGAAGTCTTGGGGAAATGAATCCCAAAAGTGAAAAACCCATACCTTAATGACGATTAGTCCACGAACTTGAAGTTAAATCCTAGAGAAATTGGTCTTCTTCTTCAATCTTTCATGCTTATTCAATGGATGATTTAGGGAGAGAGAAATTAGAGAGAGAGATGAGCGCTTTTGCATTTTATTTTTGGAATTTTGTTTAGGTGAGTAAAAAATGACTTAAAACTGACCCTTAGACTATATATAATCACCCCTTAAATTACCCAAAAGATCCCTCACTTAATTGGCTGTTTGAAGTCAAAATGCTTAAAATACGATTTTAATGAATATGGGAAGTGGTTGCACATTGCTGGGTCAATTTCACATCTTATTTTTGAAATCCGAGTTGAGTCAGTGGACCTCATGGAGGCTCTGTGTCACGAGGAAAATTTTTCCACCCACGTGTCAGCTGCGCATCACGCAATGACCTTCAATTCTAGGCAGCCGCAAGCTGTTTCTGCAACTTGCTCGCCAAGATTAGGGTCCTCCTCAAGGACCCTTCGGGCATTCCATGGGGAGTTGTTACTGGAAATTTGGAGCCTTTGTACTAAAATTTACCTATTTAATTTTTTTTATAAGTTTGGACTTCATATGACACTTCCAATCCTTTTCCAAATTTAGGAACGTCAACGAGTTCGATTTATTTAGTTTTCGGACGTCATGGACGTTTCTTGATGTCTTGACTCTAAAACATCCTAACTCCTTTTGAATAAACACGTATTGAAGGCTCATTGGTCGGTATACACATCCACATGAACACCATAAAAATAATTCCTCCATATTTTCAAGTAAAATACCACGACCGCTAACTTATGATCATGAGTTAGATAATTCTTCTCATACACCTTAAGTTGTCTAGAAGCATAAGATACTACTTTTCCATGTTTCATAAGGACACACCTTTACTCCACTTGGGATGCATCACAATATGCAACGAATTCCTTGTTACCCTATGGTAAAGTAAACACCGAAGCAAAGATAAGCCTATGTTTCAATATTTGGAAGCTTTTTTCACATGCCTCCTACCCCTCAAATTTCACACTCTTTTGGGTCAAATTAGTCAAGGGAGATGAAATGGACGCAAAACCATCCACGAACCTCCTATAGTATCCCGCTAGACCCAAAAAACTTCTAATGTCGATTCGAGTCAATGAACTAGGCCAATTTTTCAGCGCATCGGTTTTCCTTGGATCAACCTCAACTCTCTCACTAGATGATATGACCAAGAAATGCCACCTAACTCAACCAAAACTCACATTTGCTGTACTTGGAAAATGATTTGTGTTCCTTATGAACTTGTAACACCACCCTCAAATGGTCCATGTGTTCACCCTCATTTTTCGAATATACCAAGATGTCATCAATGGAGACAATGATAAATGAATCTAGGTAACTACACCCTATTCATGATGTCTGTAAACGCCACCGGGGAATTAGTGGGACCAAATGACACTACTACAAACTCATAGTGACCATATCTACTTCGAAATGCCTTTTTTTGTATATCCTCACCTCTGACCCTATGTTGGTGATAACTCACTCAAGTCAATCTTAGAAAATTAGCTTTCCCCTTGGAGTTGATCATACAAGTCGTCAATCTGAGAGAGATGGTACTTTTTCTTAATAGTGACTTTATTGAGTTGCGATAATTAATGCACATCCTAAAGGACCAATCCTTCTTCTTCACATATAATAATGGAGCACCCCATGGTGAAATACTAGGTCTAATGAAGCATTTATCTAGTAAGTCTTTGAGTTGAGCCTTCAACTCTTATAATTCGGCCGGAGTGATCCGATTAGTAGGAATTAAAGTGAGGTTAGTATCTGGTAGAAAGTCAATACAAAAATCAATTTTCCATTCGGGAGGAATTTCAGGAAGATCATTAGGGAAGACCTTTGAAATTCCGTCACTATGGGAACTAACTCAATGGGAGGAACTTTGGAGTCTAAATCTTTGACTTTCACAATGTGGTATAAATATCCTTTGGAGATCATCTTACAACCCTTTAGATAAGAAATGATACGACTTCTAGTAATAGAATTTTCCACCTTCCACTCTAAGACGAATTCATTTGGAAAATTGAACTTGACAATTCTTGTTCTACAATCAATGGAAGCAAAACAATCATGCAACCAATGCATCCATCCTCAAGATGACATCAAAATTAAACATATCAAGTTCTACTAATTCACCATAAGTAACTCTATTGGGTAACATTGTAGAAAATTTCTATACCCTCTTTGCAACCACCGATTCACTTACCAGGGTAGACACCATAGAAGGTTCATTTATAATATCGGGCAAAATATCAAACTTTTTAGCTAAAAAAGTAGTAAGAAAACACAATGTAGTGCCCGAAGTAAGTAAATCAAATACATCAACAGAAAATTCTTGTAACATACCGGTCATCACATAGGGGGAGCTCTCTTGCTTACCCCTAGAGAGTAGAGCATAAAAGTGATTCTTCTTTGGAGCATCAATATTTGAACCACTTGTTTTTCCACTCCCCTTGTGTTGACCCTTCAAATTTGTGCAATCTCAAAACTTCTGCCCCCTTTTAACACATCCGAAACAATTTCTCGTTCCAACTAAGCACTTACCCACACGACCCTTACCACATTTGGTGAGTTTCCACTCTTTCCCTTTGAGATTTAGGATTAGGAACCCTTTCATTACGAGCCTTTGGGAACTTGAAAGGAAGTTGATTTGAGAACCACTTTTTGCACCTTTGTTTGTCTTGGATATCTAGCCTACCCTTTCAAGAACCACCATCATATGACCTTTCCGTATTAGAATCTCTACTATTCTTCTTAACCCTTTCCTCCTCCAGTTGTTGAGGATGAACCATGAGACAAGAAATATTCATATTATCATGTAGCATATCCAAAGGACATATCTTCTTTCAAGTCATCGAAAAGTCCCATGACAAAGCGGCTCATCTCATCCCTCAGGTCGGAAATCAAAGAATGAGCATAATTTTACAGCTTAGAAAATTTCAAAGAATAGTCAATCACACTCATACCTCCTTGACAAAGGTTGATGAATTATTCCACCTTAGATTCCCTCTTTTTCCTGGGAAATTACCTATCAATAAGATCCTTCTTTAAAACCTCCCACATCATCGGACCCTCAAAGGTCTAATGTCTCTCCATTAGATGTACCAAGTTTGGGACACTTCGTTGAGATGGTAAGTGACTAACTTGGCCTTTTCACTAGTAGTCAACCCTATTGAATAGAGGATTTTGTAGACTTCATAAATAAAATCTTGGGGGTCTTCCTTCACTTTTGACCCACAAAATGTAGGGGGATCCATCCTTGTGAAATCCCTCAAGAGGGAGGCCATGGTGCTAATATGTTGGTTTTCTCAGGGTACCACCTCGTGGATAGCTTGGGCCGGCATGGCATGAGCTTGAGTAATAATAACTTGTTCTTGAGTATTAATGGCTTGGGCCATTTGGACAAAGGCTATCCTTATGACCCCATCTGACAATGTCGGAGGATTGGCCGGAGCTTGATCATTCAAGGGGAGGATCTTGATCTCCATGGGGTAGGAACTCCCGCATTAGCAATATCTTCATCAAGTCTCAAGTCTTTGTGTTTCTGCGCTTCGAGTATTCATACCTATAACTACAATAAAAGGTTTAGGTGAAAGCACACATTAAGTTCAGTCGAGTGGCACGACACTCAATTTCCAAAAAAAATGAGAATTTCCTAAGCATCATATAGCTTCTTATTCATACGTGTGGCTTGCTTCACAATTATGAATAAGAACCTTTATAGACGTGGTTTAATGAGACATGCTCTCATACCCAGTTTGTCACATCCGGGGATCAACCCCTAGACGTAACCAGCGTCGTCATCCTTGAAGAGAACTAAGACTAGCCTCTTAACATTCTACATTACATATCATAGGAAAAATATATGGAAAATATAAAACTTTTCGTTTACTTCTACATTGAGGTTTATTAGACCTCTCGCTTACATAATATATATTTAAGAAGTTTACATAGACTCCTCGCGATAGAAAGCAATACATAGGCTTCTACTTTTATTTCAAATACATAACATAGGAACATAATCTCATAAAAAGTCTAGAATACGTCTCATATTAAACCCTTTAAAATGAATACAATCTTTGGGCTTAACCCATACTTCATTACAAGAATTATACTCGTATAGGATATACAACAAACATCTTTAAATGAAAAGAAAAAACAAGAAGTCTTATAACTAGAACAACATAAAAAACTTATAATGACATCATCCTGGGAAGGTGAGGACCTACAGAACACTTGGGAAATATTCAAGTTGTCTTCAAAGGCCTTCTACAAGCTCAATGGTCGGATGATATAGTTGTAGTAAACATAAAAGATGGGTTAGTAAACAATTGTACTAAGTATCAGTATATGCACATAAAACAATTGAAATTATGCTAAAGAGGACATTTCCTCAAAACCATGCTAAAGTACCTTGAAAAGCCTTATGCACAATCATGAACCCATATAGGCCAACAAATACATAATCCATATATCAAACTCATGTACAACACAAGACCAACCTCAACAAGTAATAGTCAAGTGAACATGTATAGAGTTCATAACTTCATCACCTAAGAAAGACCCTTACTTATAACCCACCCTTTAGCCTACAAGTGCAATAACCAAGCAAAACCCCATAACTTTACTCAATCAAGTAAACCAAACAAAAGATCACAAGTAATATTTAATTCTACTTAACATAGCATCAATAGTAGTCATCATCATATTTAGCAATATAGACCAATAGCATGTTCATAAATGAAACTAACATCATATAGGATCATCAACATGTAAAGTCAACATATGCATAACATTAACTTCATATGATCATAACAAAAACCTTTTAGAACTTCCTTCAGATCCAACTAGTTCAATGCCTAGGTATAGTCCCATAGCCCTACCTAGACTAAGTCAACCCCTTAAGTCACCCTAGTTAGTTTCACATCATTACTTCATTTTACTTTCGGGAACACTTTTCTTATATGAGATAAACAACAAGTTATAAGTGTGGAATCCGGTGTTGTAAAACCTTACACCGAAATAAGGTGATCTATCGGCAAAAGCAGAACCAAACATGTGCCTAACATCTAAGGTGGATCTACTAACTAGTATTCCTATGGAGGCAGCATAGAGGAGATATGTATTGAACTCTCTACATGCCTATTGGAATTGGATCCCGCATCTCATAAGAATAAATAGGGTGAGTGTCCCTCATAGGGGAGTAAACACCTCACATGAAACTATAAGGTAAATCTTCCTCTACGAGAAGTCAACACCTCTCATTGTCAAGTTCACTTAGTGCTAAGCTAAGTCTCTTTTGAATTGTATTTCTTTATTAATCATTACTTAATTTAGATCATAAGGTCTATCCCTTGTATAGTCGTAGCCATTTAGCTCAATTGGTACTGCATGAATATGTCCTTTCAATACAACCCTCATATGTGAGATTTAGCACATTAAAACATCGTATCATAATAAGGTACATAGGCTATATATAACAAACCTTACATCATTACATGTTAGCCAACATCTCACAATCCATATAACGAAGACATTTCAATAACATCATCATACCAACACCTACTTATGCAATTCACAAGATATACTTCAATTGAACTACATCATCAATAACAAGTCATCATAATTGAAGTAAATGTTAGGATCATAAAGACTTACTCAATATCCTTCACAAGACATCATCCATGGTTTTACCATCAACCATTCAATTCCACCCCACAATAGTTATAACATCATCATACAATAACAATTAACACAAGAACTATGTCAACTACATCATCACTATCCAAATTAACTTCAAAACATAACCTTGGTTTAGGGTAGAAGGGTAAACATTAATTCTTCAAGAATTAGATCCAATCTCAACAGTAGATTTCCTTAGGCAGTCCATAGCTGCATTAGAATAGATAAATAAAATCTAACAACCAATACATTCTTCAATTCCCATCAATTCATAAGCAAGATCGAAGAGTTAGGGAAATTGGGGAAAACGACTTGATCTGCATGAAGTTGCATCAATTAACCACTAATATACACTTAATTAGTTATAAGAAATCACAATTTGTCATCAATTTGAAGTTTAGAAGAAAACCCATTAGAATAGGAAAACCCTTGGGATTGGTTGATTTAGAAATCAACTTTGAAAAGAACTTTTGGGGAATGAAATCCCAAGAGTTAACAAAACATACCATAATGAAGATTAATTCACGAAATTGAAGTGAAATCCTAGAGAAATTGGTCTTCTTCTTCAAGCTTTCTTGCATCTTTAATTGAGGATTTAGGGAAAGTGAAATTAGAGAAACAGAGAGATGAGAGCTTTTGCGTTTTTTTTTTGAAATTTGTTTAGGTTAGTTAAAATGAATTTAAAACTGACCCTTAGTCTATATTTAACCACCCCATAAATTACCCAAAATACCCCTCACTTAATTGGGCCTTTTTGTGAAGTCAAAATGCTAAAATACGATTTCAAAGAATATGGGCAGTGGCTGCACTGCGGGGTCAATTTCACATTTTATTTTTGAAATCTGAGTTGATTCAGTTGAACTCGTGGAGGCTCCGCGTCGCGACGCAAATTTTTCCACCCACGTGTTAGTTGTGCATCACGCTATCACCTTTAATTCTTGGCTGCCGCGAGCTGCTTCGGCAACTTGCTTGCCATGGTTTGGGTCCTACTCAAGGACCCTTCAGGCAGTCCTTGGGGAGTCATTACTGGAAGTTTGGATCCTTTGTACTACATTATACCTACTTAAAGACTTTTTATATGTTTTGGACTTCATATGACCCTCCCAAGCCTTCATCTAATAGTTCGATTTAGCTAGTTTCCGAATGTCATGGACGTTTCTTGACGCATTGACTCTAAGACATACTAAATTGTTTATAAACATTATTATAGACTTATAAATAATTTTCGATGGTTTATTTCATCATGTGAGGATGTAGCATAGGTCATGGACTTTCGGAGTGTTACATCACTGACTCCGATTTCATCCAAATTTGGATTAGGCTAGGAAATCTCAAATTTTTACAAAAAAGTTTTATGGTCTCAATTCCTTCCCCATTGAATTTTCCCTAATAATGAAAATTAGGTCGTTTTAATGCATATCTTATATTTACAAATTATCCCATAATCTTCTGTAAAGGAAAGTGTATGTTTATTTAAAGAGATATGGAAGCTTTGACTCATTTCAATTACACAATTGGGCTTGTGGAAAACATGGAGAAGTCAAACTTATTCCTAGTAGGAATGACAGAAGAAGTAGTGAAGAAGTTGTAGTGTATCACTAAATTCACAACACGATCTATTCCCATAAGATCCTACTAACTTTTAACAAGTAGAGTAAAATGGAATGTCATTAACTTGTGGACCAGTTAACAAGCAGGATTAAAAACACATATGCAATGCAACTGTCCTATGCAGGGAAGCTTCAAGTGGTGTTGGTTGTTGTATTTTTAATAGTTTTTGGGGATCAGTATTCACACTTCCTCAGGGTGTAGTAAAGAAAGCGGACAAGAAATGTAGAGACTAAAAAAGTTTGTTTTCCAAAGAGGCGAGAAGGTCTAAGTATTAAAGGGCCTGGGAAATGGAATGTAGCTTTAGAGGAAAATCTTGTATTGCAGCTGTTTGTAAATAAACAGTCTCTATGAGTGAAATTGGTGCATAGGGTGTACATTAAAGGATATACCATTTGATATCATCAAGCTCCAGTAAACAACAACTGATATTGGAGGAAAATAATATTTCTAAAGAACAAAATGAAACATTGGTATACACATGAACAGTTCAATCTTACGACTAGTGGAGAATACTAAATGATAAGAGATATCTTGCACTATTGCATCATCAAGAAAAACAGGAAACTTGAAAACTAATTAGAAATTATGTCTCATTGACTAGGAAAAGGTTCATCATGTGGTTAGCAACACAAAAAAATATTACTCACAAAAGAAAGGTTATTGGACATGAATATACAAGTGACGTTAATAAATGTTGCTTATGTCAAGATACAGCGATAGAAACAAATAAACACTTCATTGTAGTTTGTGAATTTGTTCTAGAGCTTAGAGATGCACTTCTAAGCTTGTAAAATATCAACCTGTTTGTCTGGAGCGGAGCTACAACCAATGAAGAGTGTGCATGTAAACAGCTTCATCGAAAAATTATATCGTTGCTATAGGTCATGTTTATGAAATTGTTAATATATACTTAGGTTTGCACGACCTTGTCACAATTTGACTTAGTGGTAATGAGCATGTGTGAGGTTTTAATGGCAGAGGTCAAAAATTTAACTTTTTGTTCGTTTAACATTTTAACTTTAACTTTCTTTTTGACTCTTTTACCTATTTTTTATGGGTCTTTAGTAACTTTTCCAAAAAGCGTCTGTATGACACCATTTAATTATCATACATAGCTAGAAATTTAAATTATAGATAACATTCAATTTGTAATAAACTAAAACTAAATTATGTCACCTAAATTATGACAAAATGCTTATTAATTATTAAATAATTGAAATTTTAATAAATTTATTTACATTAAATAATATATAAGAATATTTCTAAGATGTATCTACCAAAAACTTAGAAAACAAATTATGTGCAATTGCATATGTATCACTATATTTTCCATCCTCTCCTAGTTAGTAGGTTATTTGGAGGTTTGAATCGACCTTTGTAAAATTAAATGTAAATTTCCTTCATGAGTTTACGAGTAAATCAAGAGAACTAACGATTTGAAAATTTTTATTATGTTTTCCGCACATTCTCTATCGAAACACGGGAAACTTAACATCCATTAAAATTAAGTAAAAAAATCAAAGATTGAAAATTACTTAGATTCAAGTAAAAATTGATAAATAAGTGTCTTTTTTCATGAATATGCAATATGTGTTCAGTAAAAATCTCAACTCATTCAGTTTATAACTATTCTCTCAATTTATAAAAATCTATCATGCATTTTTATAACTATACACAACTCAAATTGAAGATTTTTTTTAATAATTGAGATCTCAAATTGAAGATAAAAAAATTGACAAATTATTTTTAATAAAAATAAATTATATATGTTATTTATGGTGAAATCACTAGTTTGAGCAAGGTGAATGTGAATCCACAAACAAAATTTTTGTTAGTTATTTTTTTAAATTTCCACACCTATCTTAAAATGCTTCGCTGGGTCACTATCGCATGCAAGTTGAACAACATTTTGGAATTGATAAAGCAAAATATAGAAAGATCTTCAAGAAGTAAGTGATGGCATCAGCATGGGAGGGCCCACAATGGTTCAAGTGGTGAATGACCAAGGCATAAGTTTTTTTTTGGCGTTTTTTGTTCTCTTGTACTTTCCAAATACTTTTTCTTTTCAAAATTAACTAACAAATGTAGACAATTATAGTTCTAGACTTCTAGTTCACTTGAAATAACAATAGTAATATTCTAAATTTGTTAGTTAAGTTTTCTTTTAGAAATGTATATGAGAATTATTTTGAATAATCAATTATTTAGACAATATGTTTAGAGTTTTTAAATATTCTTTCTGATCATCTTATTTTATCATTTTGCTTTTTATACTGATATTATGAAATCATAAATAAGAAAAATAATTATACAAATTCACCTTTTATAAACTTCTTGTGCATTTTATAAATAAATGTGAACACTATAAAAAAGAATTAATTATAAGGGTAATAAATGAAAAAAAGATGATTAATGCTTTGTTTATATAGTAAGGAAGACAATTATTATGAGACAACTAATTTTAGTAGATAAAATAATTGTTTTAATCCCTGTGTTATTGCCTAATTTTGGTTTTGATCCTTCTAATATCTTACTTCCCAAGTTTAACCTTTAATTAATTATAATCAATTATTTAGTCCTTCTACTAACGGTGATAACAAATACAGCAAATATGTTATTTTTGTCAAGTGAGATTATATCAATTCACGATAAGAAACACTTTTATATGCAAAGAAAAACCTAAACATATGAATAAGTTCACAAATGATTTCATAACGTCTTTTCTCATACACAATTATTTTTAACCCTCCTTCCTTCTTCAATGATGACAGTGACATACTATTGGTTTGATTGATAAACAATTATTCCCTTTAGTAGCATTTCCTCTCATGTGAGAACTCAATCTAGCAAATCCTCTTGTTCCACCTACGGTAACTCAGTGCACTTGTTGATGAGAAACAAAATCATTTTAGTTAGACAATGAAACTTCATTATAAGAGTGGGCTACAATTCACACCAATGTGTAACTATTTGATCAATTTATTAATTAGCATAATCTTCAATGTTGATTTATAAAAAGAAATAAAAACCCTAGATTACATAACAATCTTCAGAGTAAATTTAGTTATAAGATTAATAATTCAACAATAAAATTTTGTTGGTTTCTATATAATCAATTATTTAAAAAAAATATATTCTAGATTATATTATGAATATATTGTTATTGACATTAGCATGTTGGGTCTAGTTTTATGCTAGTATTGACTTTATTTAAATACAATACTTTGATAATTCAACTTGTTTTGGTTTTCTGTTGGATTGGTATCATTTTTTGTTAGAGCTATTTATAATAACTTCAATATATTCTTACTTTTTTCTGCACAACAAATGAAGGTGAAGATTCAAATATGTACACTATCAAACAACATTATAAGGGTTGGTGGTTTTTTGACCTAGTGATGAACTATGTTGATGGACATATCACTTATTATAATTATTACAAGGGAGATGGAAATTCCATCATTCAAATGAGAATGTGTATGAAAACGATGAATGTTAATGATACGAAAGTGAAATTTTTGTCAAGTCCGAACCTTATTTTGAGACAAATATATGGCATTATCAATTTATTTCGATATATATAACCTTGTCAATGAAATGCCTGACAGTAGAGAGGTGAAAATATTTGTCGAGCACACAATAATGACCAATGGAAATATGATAGAGTTGATTATGAGAAGAGACCATTAAAAGACGAAGAAGGTTTGATAGATGTCAATATAATTGAGAAAAATAATGACAGTGATGCCACAAATAAAGAATGTGAATTAATTCATGACTCTGATGATTCAATGGACGAAGATGATGTGATATTTGATAAAACCATTGACTTTACTGTAGAATGCTTTAGTTTTAATGTTGGCTATGTTTCCTAACGACACTCAAGAAGATGATTTTACTACATCATATGAGGAGTTAATGAGTTTACATGGAGATTTAGATGATGAAAATCATAAAAGAACCATTTTTAAAATCAAACAAGGGATTCACATGATCCAAAATTTAAGGTTGCGCTTAATATGATTTTCAGTGATAGAGAAGAATTCACGTGGGGAGTTGAGGTACAATTTGTGTTACCAAAAAAAGACATCAAGTTAAAAAATAATGAAAGTACAAGATCAAGGGCAACATGTAAGGTGTCAAAATGATTCATATTTGCATCAAAGGCTAATCAAGATTAAACTTTCAATATAAAGAGAATAGGCCTGCCATTCTTGTAGCATTCAAAGAGATAATAAAACTATCCACTCTGTTTTTTAGCTAAGAAGTACATAGAAGAATTTAGAATTAATCCAAATTGAGGGATAAAAGTATTTCAAACTCATGCAATGAGGGCTCATAATAGTACCATTACTCGAAATCAAGCTTATATGGAAAGAAGAAGGAAATAGATGTAATAAGAGGGACTAAAGCAGAGAAATTTGATATGTTATGGGATTATTGTTCTAAGCTAGGAGTAATCCAGGGACCTCATGTATCTTGAAATTTAATGAAAGTCCAAAAAAATGGTCAATAGAAGAAAAATACTTTTAAGACTATATATGTTATGCAACTTGAAAACAAGGATTTTTCGTTGGATGTTGACCCATAATAAGGTTTTATGGATGTTATTTGAAAGGTCATCAAAAAGGGAGTCAGTTATTGACAACAATAGAAATTGATGGAAACGACAACATATATCCTAATGCATTCGCAGTAGTGGAAGTTGAACTGAAGGAAACATGGAGTTGATTTATTACACTTCTTGATGAAGACCTAGGAATATTAGGAAATCCTTTTGCATGAACTTTCATTTCTGATAAGCAAAAAGGCCTAATACAACCATTTTAATGAGATAATGCCAGATGTTGCGCATAGATTTTGTGTGAGGCATTCATACAATAATTCTAAAACTGAAGGTTTTCGAGGACAAAAAATAAAAGATAACAATGGAAAGCTGCCAAGGCAACTACAGAACCTGAATTCTCCAAGCAAATGGAAGAGATGACAAAATTAGATTCAAGAGACCCTGAATGGTTTATTGATAAATCTCCCATTACCTAGTCAAGAACTGTTTTTTCTTCTTTTCCAAAATGTGATGTTTTATTAAATAACTTGTGTGAGTTATTCAACAATATACTTATACATGCAAGAGATAAGTATACTTGGACAATGCTTGAATTAATTAGGATATATATGATGTCCAAACTTCAAAAGAACCGAGACAGAATGTTGAAGTATTGCGAACGAATCTACCCAAAAATCATGTTAAAGATAGAGAAAAGTACGGCTAAATCTACCTAATGTATTGCCACTAAATATGACCAATTCTACTATGAAATTGAGGATATCTATCTTAGACTATACTCTGTCGA
Organism: Solanum lycopersicum; assembly: GCF_036512215.1. Taxonomy (NCBI): domain Eukaryota; kingdom Viridiplantae; phylum Streptophyta; class Magnoliopsida; order Solanales; family Solanaceae; genus Solanum; species Solanum lycopersicum. Next base: position 10,727,121 of record NC_090808.1, on the reverse strand, counting down.
TCTTAAGGAGAATACCCATTCTTGTAAAAAATGGGATTTAAAAGGAATTATTTGTAGTCATTCTATTGCAACTATATGGATTAAGAAGGATGAACTCGATATATATGTTCATGAATGCTACATAATTGAGCAGTATATGAAAAGTGATAGACCATCCATCTCGTCAATTGCTAGCACTGAGCAACGCCTAAGACAGGGATGGAACCACCTCTGCCACCCATATATGAAGCACAACCAGGCAGACCAAGAAAATTAAGGAAGAGAGGAATCGATGAGACAACTAAAAAAGAACCTGATTCTAGAAAGCATACCTTGTTAAAAGCATCAAGAAAAGGAAGAAAAAAGAAGTGTGGATCATGTAAAAATTATGGTGCAATAGTAGAAAGTTCCCTAGTCTTATGGGAAGTATAAACTATGAAGTTCAACAATGACCAGTCCATCAACAAGTCGAAAAAGATGGCCCTTCTACACTTAGTAAATTAGCATCAGAAGAAAGTAATCAAATAAATTGATTTACCTCACAAGGATAATAACATTAAACATATTTTCTTCTTGTAGGTTTCAAACATAATTATTGAGAGTGTGATATCAATGCATCCCAACTCCTCATTTGTTACTTAACAAATTGTAATTACATTTTCTTGTTCTCGATATATGTTGTTCGTAACAAATCTTATTAGTTGACTTATTTCGTTTGTATATTGTAGGTCAATCAGCTAAAAGAACAATCAAGTATATCACAAGATTAATTGAGGAGTACTGCATTCGTTTTAGAAGAAACTGGTGATCATTCCAGACAAGGTACAAGACCACTTTCATGAAAAAATTATATTCCACCATCAAGATTACAAGAAGCACTTTCTCAAAGTAGCAAGAGGGTGGAAAGTAACCCACGAGCCAAAAAGAAAAATGTTCCTTGAACAAAGAAGTTACAGAAAACTGATGACAATATGCACTTTAGTTTAGAACTACTTCTTTCTCTTATACATTAAAGTTAGTCATTCTCAAAGATGATTGAGTTTTTCCTTTTTAAAGTATCTCAAACTTAAATCTTTATCTTTATATTGTCAGTCTTCATAACAATTTCCAAATATGTCGCAGGTAAAGCCAAAGTTTGAATTTCACGAGAACCAAATCTCCAAAACACAAGATAATGAATTCATTTAATTATTATGAGAATTCGAAGTTACTAATTTTAAAACTTTTGATCAGCTTAGTGAAAAATAAATCAATTTATTGAGTTGCTTTAGCCTATCAATTTAATTTCAAGAGCAGCAAAATCATATAACTTTATGTGTAATTAGAACATTATTTCCGTGATCTAAATATCAATTAACAGTTCAAAAACCTAAGTGCATTTCACAAGTTATCTAAATTGATTCTCAACATATACCTAAATTGAATACTCACTATCTGATTAGTATAGTACCCGAGATATAAAAAAAAATAAGATAAGAGAGAAGATTAATAATTAATTATTTAGTAATTATTATAAATATATATTGACAACTAATTAATGTAGTAAAATTATTATTAAATTTAATAGGCAAAATAGTCCTGTGGACCCTTATACTTGTATGTGTTTGTATTGTGAACTTTTCTACTTAATCATTTGTCAACTGAACTCTTAAACTCAAACAAAATGAACATTTTGAACCCTTCCAGCTATGTGTGTAACTCACTCTCTTTTACATAAGTGACATGTCATATCCACATAAGATATATTAATGTCATGTCATTGTTAATTTTAAAATTATTAATCCAATTGTTTAATTAAAGGTAAAATAATAAAAATTTAATTATATTCTTTACAGTAAAAGCCATAAAAAAAATTTCATTCCCATTGGTTCACGTGAACCAAGTTATCACCGTCATCACCATTTTCACCGGCGAAGCCACTCATATTCCTTCCGCCTTCATCTTCGCTGCACATCATCAACATTTTCCTTTCCTCCTCCAACCTCCACAAAACCAACAACCTAAGCCACCACATCACATGTTGACAAACTCCATCACCAGTTTCAACTTCATCTTCGCCTCACACCATCATCATTTTTGCCGCCATGATTAGATCTTTGAACCATCACTCACCTAGTTCTCCTCTCCAATGACCAACTACACTTCTCTCTCCCTCTATCAGTGATTATTGGAATAAAGGAAGTGTCCAAGATCATCTAAGTAGATGTAAATAGATTGTGAAAAGAAATAAAAAGGGTTTCGGCAAGAGATGGATATGGCTGAAAAGGATGTTTTCATGGGTGAAGAAGGAGGTTTTTTTAATTAATGGTTTAACAAAGTTATATCTTTATAATTTTAAAAATTTTCTCAAGTTCAAAGCTCCTCAATCGCCTTCATAGGTGTGTAGTTGCACACTTTTGTTAATTTAGATATCTTCCACCACGTAAGCTTAGTGAATGCTTAGAAGAGTTTGTTAAATTGTGTTTTTTTGAGTTTAAGGGTTCAGTTGAAAAACAGGTAAATAGAATAATTCATAATACAAACTCATAAAAATAAAAGGTTCTACCAAACCATTTTAACAATTTAATTTATAATATAATTGAATATCTATATTTTTATTGATAAATCATCATTGTGGATGTATAACATGCATTATGAAATTTTTGTTGGTATAAAACCTAAGTTTATTGATTGTGGTATATATTTTCTTGATCATTCAATAACACTTGATATTTTCAATAATAATGGATTTGATAGGTGTTATTGTGATTCATGTAAGTACTGAATTTTTTTAAAAACTAGATACAATTATGGTTCATTTGTACTGTAATGAATTTAAACCTAGATATTTTATGTGGATTGATCATGGAGAAAAAGATGGATTGGATGATATGTTTTATAATTCGATCCCTGTGGATAAATATAATATGCTTGTACCACATGGAAATATTAGGGTAGAACTGGATGTAGATTAACATGATAGGGTTGAACATGATAAGTTTGAACATGAGAGGGTTCATGAAATGATCAATGATCCTTTTTGGATTCAAGGTGGGATGGAATACAAACAATATTTTGATGAAGCTCCTTATGAAGAAGTAAGATGTTTCTATGATCTATTGCAGTTAGATTAATGAATATTAAATCAGATTGGAATGTTTCTAGCGCAGATATGGACTCAATGGTTGATATTTGGGTGAACTAGTTAATCCAAGGTTTGACATACCTAAGAAAATCTATCAGACAAAGCGTTAAATTACCAAGTTAGGATTGATAGATCATAGAATTCACCGTTGTGTTAGTGGCTGCATGTTGTTTTAAAAGACTGATAGTGAATTAGAAAATTGTATGTTTTATGGACATGCTCGTTATAAGAGATGGAAAATATAGTCCCAATTAAGGAGATTCATTATCTAACTCTTTATCTTAGGTTAAATAGGTTGTATGCATCAATTAGGTCAGCTCCACATATGATATCATATTGTGAATTTAGAAGGTTGTCGAGTGTCTTGTCTTATCCATCTAATGGTGAAGCATCGACACATTTTGATAATGATTATCTTAATATTTCTAGTGAACAAAGAAATGTTAGATTGGGGTTGTGTGCAGATGACTTCACACCATTCCCGAATACTGCTTTGCCTTATTCATTTTGGATCATATTTCTTACTCTTTATACTCTTCCTCCTAAAATATGCATGACCGGATAGTCCCTAAATCTTTCTATGTTATGTTATTTCAGGTCCCGTACTCCAAAATTTTTTATTGATGTCTATCTACAACCATCGATATATGAGATCAAGCAATTGTGGTTTGAAGGCGTTTTGACTTACGGTAAATCAACTAAGCAGAATTTTATTATGTGTGCTTCTTTAGTATGGACAATTAATGATTTTATTTTATACATGATGTTGTTTGAATGTATGAAACTTGTAAAGCTAGCATGTTCGTATTGCATGGAAAATAGTAAGAGATCCACTTTAAAGCATGAAACAAAAAATTCATGGTTTGATTGTCATCTTCAGTTCTTTTCAATAGACCATGCGTTTAGGAAAATTAAAAGTGCATTTAGAAAAACTAAGGGTTAGTGAGACCGATACCTCCATGTCTCACAGTACATCAAATTTGGGATAGAGTTTCGAAATAACCTAACGTTACAGATTCTTCACTTTCTAGACTTCGTAGATATGGTGTTGAACATAATTGGACCAAACAAAAAATATTTTTGGAATTTCCATATTGCAGGACAATCTGCTATGGCATAATCTTGATGTGATACTCATTGAAAAAAATATTTTGACAATTTGTTTAACATAGTGATGGATGTTAAGGGTAAGACAAAAGAATATCAAAAAGCTAGTAGGGACATAAAAGGAATATTGTAGGAGAAAAAAGTTATGTCTGCAGTAAATACAAAATAATAAAATAGTTAAAACCGAACATAGCTTTTAATTCACATTGCATGAGGTGGATTAAAGATTTGTGAATTCTTGAGAGTGAATCCTACAAGTTTCATGGGTTCGATCACTATAGAGGATTCAGAGAATTTTGTTCAGGAACTAAACAAGGTTGTTGATGTAATTCATGTTAGTGATGTTGAAAGAGTGGAGCTAGCTGCATATCAAATGAAAAATATAGTTAGGACTTGGTTTGTTTAGTGGAAGGAGGGTAGAGACCAAGAGGCACCACATCCGAGTTGGGCCTGTTTTGAAGAAGCTTTGTTGGGTCGTTTCTTTCCCCGAGAATTGAAAGAGGCTCAGGTAAGATATTTTCTTACATTGAAGTAGGTCATTTTTGAGTGTACATGAGTATGATAGATGATTAACCAGTTGTCCCACTATGCTCCTGTAATGGTTAAGAAGATGTGGAGAAGAATAAGCTTGTTTGTCGCTGGCTTGGGTCGTTCGTCACGCAAAGAGATAAAGGGTGCTATGTTGATAGGTGAAATGGACATATGCAGGCTAATGGTGTATGTGCAGCATGTTGAAGAGGGGAAGTTGAGGGGCATAGAAGAGTATAGAAGCAAAGAGGCTAAGATAGGGAATGATTCTGGATAGCAGAAAGGTAGTATGAATTGTCCATCTGTTACAAACTAAAGGGACAAAACCATCCTCTTCTAGTGCAGGTGTGCCCAGAAACAGAGGTGAGTATAATGGCCATAATTCCCAGTACTTCAAGGCTAAACTAGAACAGTCCCAAGATAGTGTGGCACCAGGAGGTAGTTAGGATCTTGTATATGGTAGGTGTGGTAAAACCACGACAGTAAGTGTCATGATGGCAGTCACATTGTTTCAAGTGAGGCCAAGAGATTCAATTCATGAAAGAGTGTCCTAAGGATAAGCAGGGTAGTGGAAATTCGAGCCTAATCTTCATCAGTTGCTCCACCAGAAAGGGCTGCACCTAGAGGAACTATTTTTGGCATTGGTCGAGGAGCAAATCACCTTTATGCAATCACTAGTCGCCATGAGCAAGAGAACTCTCTAGAAGTTGTCACTAGTTTGATCAAAGTATTTACCTTTTATGTTTATCCTTTGCTAGATAGACCTAGGGGTAAATTTGTCTTTTATAACTCCTTCTGTTGCAAATAAGTTTGAAATTCTTACTGAGAAACTTTGTGAACCCTTCTGTGTTTCTACACTTGTTGGGGAGTCTGTTCTAGAAGAAAGAGTTATTGTGATTGTCCTATTTCCATCAATCAAAAAAACCACATGGATGATCTAGTTAAGTTACACATGGTAGATTTGTATGTCATTATAGGTATGGACTGACTTCATTCCTATTATGCATGAATAGAATATAGAACTGAAGTTGTCAAGTTTTAGATTCCTAATAAGACAGTCATAAGGTGGAGTAGTAGTTCAGCGGTGCCTAAGGGTTGTTTCATTTCATAACTTAAGGAGAGAAAGTTAATTTCAAAGGTTTGTATCAATTACTTAGTCTGAGTTAGCGACTCAAATGTTGAGGTACCTCCCTTGAAGTCAGTTCATATAGTAAAAGAGTTTGCAGAAGTTTTTCTAGATTATCTACCAAGAGTCCCTTCTGAAAGAAAAATAGACTACAACATAGATATCATTAAAGATACTTGTACTATATCTATTCTGCCATATATAATGGCACTAGCAGAGTCAAAAGTTGAAGGATCTGTAGATAAGGGTTTCATTTGACCATTTGTCTAACATTGGGGCGCTCTTGTCTTGCTTGTGAGAAAGAAAGATGGTTCCTATAGGATGTGTATATATTACCGTGAACTGAACAAGGTTACCATAAAAAATAACTATCCTCTTCCAAGGATTGATGGTATTTTTTATCAGCTTCAGGGTGATTCTTGCTTTTCAAAAATTGATCTCAGATTAGGCTACCATCAGTTGAAAGTTATGGAACGTTATATTCCAAAGACAAATTTTTGAACCAGATATTGGAATTATAAATTTTTGCTCATGTCATTTGGTTTGACCATTGCGCCATTAGAATTCATGGATCTTATAAATAAAATCTTCAATCCTTATCTAATATGTTTGCTATAGTCTTCATTGATGACATACTAATCTATTCAAGGAATTGAAGAAGATTATTCTAGTCACCTTAGAATAGATCATCAGACTTTGAAAGATAGTGAGTTATATTATAAGTTCTCAAAATGTGAGTTTTGCCGAAGTTTGGGGAATTAATGGGCCACATAGTTTCTGCAGATGGAATTGAATTTGATACCCTAAAGATAGAAGAATTTTAGAGTTGGCCTTGACCCCCGTCTTCAACTGATATAAGATGTTTCTTGGGTTTGGCTGGCTACTATAAGAGGTTTACTGAGGGGTCTTCTTCTATACCATTTCCTTTGATGAAGTTCATTCAGATTATAGTTAAGTTTCAATGGTTTGAAACTTATGAGAAAAGCTTTCAGGAATTGAAAAAGAGGTTGACTATTGCCCCAACTTTCACCTTACTATAGGGTACTCAAATTTTTGTGGTGTACAATGATGCATCAAGACAATTGAAAGTTCATGAAAAGAATTATCCAATCCGTGACTTAGAGTTGGCTGCTATAGTTTTTGCATTGAAAATATGGTGTCACTACTTATATGGTGCTCATGTTGATATATTCACTAATTACAACAGCTTACAATATGTGTTCATCTAGAAAGAGCTCAAATTTTGAGAGATGAGGTGGTTATAGTTGCTCAAGGATTATGACATCAGCATTCATTACAACCCAGGTAAGTCTAATGTGGTTTCTAATTCCTTAAGCAAGTTGTATGGGTAATAATTCCCATATTGAAAAAGTTTAGAAAGAACTAGCCAAATATGTGCATACACTTGTATGCCTTGGAGTCATACTTGTAGATTCCACAAAAGGAGGAGTTATGGTGACAAACGGGGCTGAGTTGTCATTAGTTTTAAGAATAAAAGATATGCAAGACTAAGATCCCGTTTTACTTGAATTGAAATTAAATGTTTATAAGAAAAGAATTAGCTGTGAACAAGTGGGAGATGTTGTGTTTAGATATCAAGGAACATTGTGTACCTATGGTTGATGAACTTCAAGAGAAGATCATGAAGGAAGCTCATAGCTCTAGATATTCCTTTCATCCTTGTTCCACAATGATATACCGCTATTTGAGATGAATATATTGATGGAGTGGTATGGAGAATGGTATTACCCAATTTATTTCCAAGAGCCTAAATTGCCAACTAATTAAAGTAGAGCATCAAAGGACTGGAAGTTTTGCTCAAGATATATAACTTCCATAATGCAGTGAGATATGATTAAAATGAAATTCATAACAGGGTCACCAAGGTCTCGCAGACAGTAAGATTCAATTTGGGTGATTGTCGATAAAATGAAAAAATCATCCCACTTTTTGCCGGTAAAAACCACTCACTAGGTAGAGGATAATGCAAAGTTGTATATTCAGAAGGTGGTGAGACTTCATGGAGTCCCAATTTCGATCATTTCAGATAGAGGTGCAAATTTACTCCACAGTTCAGGAAATCTTTCCAGAAAGGTTTTGGTTGAAAGGTGACATAAGCACTACTTTCATCCTCAGATGGATGGGAAAGCAGAGGATCACCTACCTCTCATAGAGTTTGCTTAGAACAACATTTGTCATTCTTGCATCCAAATGTCTTTATAAGAAGCTCTTTATGGAAGAAGATGCAGATCTTCTATTGGGTGGTTCGAAGTTAGTGAAGTAAGGCTTATAGGACAAAAATCTAGTTCACCAAGCTATAAGAGAAGGTGAAGGTGATTAAAGAGAGACTAAAAAAGGCATAGAGTCATCAAAAATCCTACACCTATGCTAGGAGAAGGCCTTTAGAGTACGTAGTAGATTATTGGGTATATCTAAAAGTTTCACCCATGAAAGGTTTCATGAGGTATGTTAATAAGGGGAAACTTAGTCCCTTGTATGTTGGACCCTATAAAATATTCAAGCGAATTGGAAATTTAGCTTATGAGTTGGAGCAAACCACAAGAGTTAGCAGCGTTTCATTAGGTATTTCATGTATCCATGTTGAAGAAGTACATGTGTGATCCTTCATTGATCATTCCAACTGAGAATGTTGAGATTGAGTATAACTTGTATTATGAGGAGATTCCGATTTGAATTCTAGATCGTCAAGTTTGTAAGTTGAGAACAAAACAGGTAGCCTCAATCAAGGTCCTTTGGAGGAACTAGTTTGTTGAAGAAGCTACTTGTGAAGCTGAAAAAGGACATGAAGAAGAGTATCCACATCTCTTTGAATCCGAAGAAAGTGCAGACTATGGTACTACTTTTCTTCTTCGTACTCATTAAATCTTTAGTAAACATGTATTTTGGTTGTATTTTCTTATAGGTGTTTGAACTTAATGTTCCTACCATATGTATAGTAAGAGTAACTTCATTTGAGGAAGAATGTTAACAAGGGGAAGATATTGTAACATCTCACAACTCGAAAAGAGGTTAAAATCTAAAAAAAATTTCTAAGTTTTGAAAGTTAGTTTTGGTCATTTTCAAACGGTCATAACTTCAAGCACATGATGAGTTAAAGTTGTTTCTGGATATGGGTGGAAAGATCTTGGAATAATATTTCCAACGCTGATTCGATATCGTATGAGTGAGTTGTGCCTTTTGAAAGTCGGGTTGTTGGATTGAGGAAAGTCCCAATCCCGATTTAGGGAAGGGAAAACTAATCTTTTCACCAATTAATTTACTATTTCATTTTAGGTGTTTATTGGGGGTAATAACAAGTCTTAATTGTATTTTGGAAAAATCAAAACTAGGCATAGGGCTTTGATAAGAGGGAAAAAAAGAAGGAAAAGGAGAAGAGTCAAGAATACGTCAAGAACGTCAAGATTTGCGAGTGGAATTCGTCGGGTGTGATCCCTATCAAGGTATGTACGATCATTTAGTGTCGGAATAGTTCACCACCACACAAAACCTATTCAATCTATTAAAATTCGAGTTGGTTGAATGATAAAAAGTGATGATCAGGAAGAAAATTGTTGAATTCTTGTTGATTGAGTTATTGAATGCCTAGTGTTCATTTGATTCATATTCCAGGTTGTTATTGGAGTTAAATCTACTGGGTATTGAGGTTACTAAAGAACCATTAAAGTTTAGAGGGTTTAGATATGAAAAAGGAGGGGAAAACTTGAGAATGCCTATCCTTAGGTCCTTGGGACGCCGCGCCAGCCAGAGCCCTCCAACATGGCCTCTAATGTTTGGGGCACGCCTCTTAGAGCGCAAAGGATGCTAGTTCACCCCATTCTTTCCCCATCTTTTTGAACTAGTTTCTAAGAGATGTACCTATGTTTCCTAGTTGATTAAGGTACGTTTAAACATTTTTAAATCATCCATAAAGTAATATCATGACCTTGAATCCATAATCCAATTCAAGGAAAGTTTAGATCAAAGTATAAAAGTTAAGAAGCAAGTCAAATTAAGTTCTTGAAGTTTCAAAGAGTCTTTAAAAAATGTTTTTACTTTGTTTTAAGGCTCTAAATTTAAGTTAAGCAACGAGTAAAGAGTTGAGTTGCTTTTTCAATAGTTATAAGGGAAATAAGTATTCCTAAAGAGTAGAGTTGCAAGTTAAGCAAAGTGTAAATGTTTGATTTTATTTCTCAAAAGTTATAACGGAAATAAGTATTCCCTAAGAGTTATAAATGTTTTAACAGTTTAGGCAAGAAAGAAAGGTGAGACATCCAATAGAGCCTTTTGGCTAGTTTTAGTAAAGAGGAAATTATGATTTCCAAAAGCGATTTTAATGTTAAGTTTGAGCAATTACCTCAAACCAGAGAAGAAGTTATTTTAAATACATATGAGATAAGTATTTTTAGTAGTAGTATTGAGCACCGATATTTGATGCGAGTTCATATTAACTCAAGCCCCCATAAACCATGTAGCCAACTTGTATCGAAGAAGGATCATACTTTTTAGATGATTGAGTAGTGCTTTTTAGCATAGACTAATGGATCAACTTAGTAGTTCATGCTCTATAACGATGGCAAGGTGTAGGATGATCCTCTTACAACGTGAAGTAAGACGTTGTACCATCACTTAGGCTCATATTAATGGATGTCGATAATAGAATTTCCATAGAAACTATATTATTTCACATATAAGTTAAGTTGAGTTTATTATTTCAGATTCTATAACGAATTAAGTGTTTCATTGTTTTACAAGCTTTTATATATTGCATATGTCTTATTGCTTTCTATTAAGTCAAGTTATTTATGAATTCAACAGAAGTTAGGTAAGTGTCGTTCTTAATCTACTCAATATTAAGTTGGTTTATCATTGCAACTCGCATACTCATACATTAAATGTACTAATGCCAGTTGTCATGTATCATATCATGATGCAAACGCAGGTAACTAGGATCAAAGTTTGGCATACTGTTGATTCAGTGAGAAGCTCAGAGTCCGTTCGTGAGCGCGCCTTCATTATGGAAGACATCTTTATCATACATTTATTTTGTAGTTTTCAGTTGTTAGGATGATTGAAGGTCCTGTCCCAACATCCCTCTTAATTATAGAGGCTTCATTGACATATAATATTAGTTATTTTTCTTATTTATTTCAGTTGTATACGTTTAAGATCTAAGTTGTTGTTTTGGATAAGTTGACTTTAAAGTTATTTTACTTGAGTTTTTTATCTGGTGTTTAAGTCTTCTGCTGAGGTAAGAAAAGCCAAGCAAAAAGACTACTCGAGGCCATCAATAGTTATCAAGTGACGGCCACGCCCAGGGAGTAGGCTCGGGCATGAAAAAAGCCATTAATAAATCCCTAGATAATTTGTACTGAATCAGTCCACCTTGATTAATCATTTAAAAACTCAAAGGAAAAAATTCCTACAATATTTCAATTTAAAATACGAGATGACATATTCCTTTACCTTCTTAGATTTCTTCTATGACTCAACTCCAAACACCTTGAATCTTACTTCTTTCGCTAAATTTCCTATCAATCTTTTACTTTGGCTCACTCTAAACCAAAACTTTATGTGAAACCATTCCTTAGGTCCTTTAACAAACAACAGTAACAAACTTTAAGACCCAAACCATGCATAAGCCTTTCAAAATTGTCAATGCCTGATGAATTCGATCAATCCTTACATTATCAATTCATGCTTTAAAAAACCATAGTACCATAATTTTAGACTTTCAAGGAAAGACTTGAATTCAAATTCAAAACATACCAATTATCAAACTAAAAATCACTAAAGTACATATAACTACACTCCAGCTAAATGTGTAACACCTTGAAAAGCTATATGACCTATAATAGAGCCTCACATAGTGAAATACTGATGATTATAGACCTAAATAAGTGTAATTAACTCAATTTAAAAGCATAAGAGACAAAATGTAAAGGGACGAACGTGATGTCGTGTGAACTAATAACCTAAACAACTGTGGTACTAGCGGTGGTAGGGTGTTTACAAAGAGGTGTCTAAAGGGTCTTCCATGAAGAGACGATGAGAGTGGACATATGTTACTAGGAGATGGATAAAAGAGTTAGCGCCAGGGGAGGAGTGCCAACCTTGAGGGGAAATCCAAAGCCAAAGGCCAAGGCTTCCCCATGAAGGGAGACTATTGCCTCAACCTTTACAAGCATTACCACGGCCAAGTGGGGGGCTCGTGGAGGTGACTTGGACATGGAAGGGAAATGTCATCTTTTACTAGCTACTGTATAAGAAACTACAATCCACTTCACGACTCGTGGTGCACTTGATGAAAGGGGGGAGGCTGATCATGGTCTTGCCTTAGATTTTTTAGAAAAGGGGTACTTTTGGATGAGCTATTGCCTAGAGCACCACAGCCACTTGAAGGGTCGTGGTGCATGTTCACGTAAGGGGGGAGGGGTCGTGAACTCTCCTTAAAAAGTTTTTAGGATGCCAAATTGGGGGAGCTACTTCCCCACATCTCATGACCACCCCAAGGGCCGTTATAAACATCATGGCTTGTGATGTCGAGGGGGAATATGGACGGGTTTTCTCAGCAAAAGTCAAATTGGACATAACTTTTGGAAGTCCAAATTAATAAGGGGTATTTTTTCGTAATTTAGAAGTTTACTATATATTGGTTTAAGTTCATTTATCACCCATTTCCCACTTCAAAACTTAAACACAAATTGAAATAAAATTTTTTCCAATTCTCTCTACATTCTCAGTCTACCCTATCCTCCATTGAAGATACATAGAAGTTTAAGAAGAGGACTCGAATCTCTAAGTTTCTTACTCAAGTCTTGTGGATAAAGTCTTAACATGGTATGATTTCTTTACTCATGGAATTCCTTTTCCCAGGAGATCCTTTGAAAGAAATTTTCAAACTCCCCTAAACTAGGGTTTCTCTCGAAACACGTGTCTTCCTTAAAAACTGAAATTAAGGAACAATTGTGATGAATCATGGTCAATTAATGTTGTTTAAGTATATATTAATTGTTATTATTGTTATTCCCTCATGATTTCCATGGAGCCATGTCTTTCCTTAATTTCATGAAAACCTTGAATTAATATGGTGAATTCTGAAGATGATGAATATGTTGATTGACTACATTGATGTTAATTAAGTAATTGCTTCTTGAGTAACATTATTGATTGTTTGGAGCATGGAGTCCCATGAAAAGGACAAGAAGGTATGAATTTGGTTCCTTCTTGGACTCAACTATGTAGGATGAATTACATGGATAGTAATGATGTTGTAGCTAATATGATGTTGTTTTATTGATGATAAGGTTCCTTCATCCTTAACCTTATACTCTTGAATTATCTATGAAGTATGAGTGTATGTTATGAGGTTGGTGATATGATTAAAAAGGTAGTTCTCATGATTACTATGAATTTTTTAGTGAAAGGTTTACTCACTTGCTAGCGTGTCTAAATTGAAAGGATTTTTCTCATATAATCACCTATGATCCATTATGATGAGATTTTTACATAAGGGTCTAGTAGAGACTAATGTGAGCTTAATTTTTGAGCTTAGCACCGAAAAGGCATGTAAATTATATAGGGTCTCACGTTTAGTAAGTCCGGCTCCCCAGATGTGTTTCCTCACGTTTAGGAAGTTCGGATTCAGAAGTTACGTGTTGTCCCACCAGATAGAAACCACTATGCTTAGCAAGTTAGGGTTTCTAGTAACTATCTCCTTGACCCTTAACTATGTGCCAACATTGGACTCTAGATTAGTGGATACACCTAGATAGCTATGTACGAAATGTTAAGTGTTAACACTTTCTTTTAGGTGTGGGAGTAGAATAATGGATTCCATGTAGCTCACATGGTATAATGTTGGTTATAGCAAATTCTTTTCCTAATGTAAAAGTAAATGAATAAAGAAAATGTGTGAAATCTTACTAGAGAGGTCATAAAGGTTTCTACAGAGTGTGAGGGAGGGTATGTGACTTCTCCTATACATTGAACTTGTGAGATCCTAAGGGATAGTCCTAGTAGTGTTCTTGTATGATTAAGTTGATTATTTGTTATGTTGCTAAGCTGTGAGTTATGTTTATTAATAAAGTCTGTCATGATGAAATATGAGGATATGTTGTACGCATAAAAAAGGTGACTTAATGTGATACTTATATTTGGATAGGTTTATTAGATTCTATTCTTTGCGTTGCACAATGTATTGCTTGGATTTTCCACATGTTGGATTAATATTAAGTTGAGTTGACTTATAATGCTTACTATATGTGCATGTTGGGTTAAATTGATAGAAAGCATGATTTTAACTAACATGTCCCTTTTATCATACATTGATGATTTTTTTGCATAGAATCCATACTTAGTACGTGTGATTTACTAACCCATATTTTCTTCCCTTTTTTCCATCAATGTAGGTTCGAGCCTGTAAAACCCCAAAAATGACATAGGTGAATATAGAGCCTAACATGGTCATCATGATGGTCTAAGGTCTTAAAATGGTCTATAATGTTATATAGAGGCAATGTCTAAGAGTTTAGGTACATTGGAAGTCAAACGTCAAGAGACCACAAAGACATTCGACGACTAACTCACTTATCTGCCTCATATGTGGTTTTATATGTTTATATGTAATTCATTAGGTTAAAATGTCCTTAAATGAGTATTTACGGTGTATATTGTCAGCATTTCAAGTTCTGTGAAGTTTGGATGTCAAACGTCCAAGAACGTCAATGACGTTTGAAAGGTTTCCCTTGAAACTACCTTTGGTGTCTATGCAGGTTTTGTCATATTTTACGTGTTTGTTTTGGGTGAAATTGATGTGGTTTGTCCTAAACTTGTATACGTACATATTTGGGTTCGAAATGTATGGGTACGACTCCATGCAGGACCCACAAGGGTCACTAGAAGGAGGACCGCAACTTTGATCTCAACACGACCAGGCAGGGACAAATGACGGCCAGTCGACCAGGCGATGGCACATCGATGGGTGGCATCAGTGGAGGCTGAAAGATTGAAGGTTTACTATCACTAAGATCAAACCACGAGACCCCATCGAAAGTGCTTGGTATCACCCACGAACACTAAATGATGGGGCATCGATGGTGTTGTGAACTGTCTTCCAGTATTCTGTTAGGGGTTACGGTGCTTGGGAAATTAACCCCAAGTCTTATAAAATAGAAGTACGGTTGTTTTGACAATTTATGGGTATTTTAATAGTATATAAGTCATTAAACTTTCATTTAAATCCTTACCCTAAATAAAAACACATTCCCTCCTAATGTTTCTTCAAAAACCTCCATGAGAGTTCAAGGTTAAGATGGATCTTCAATATGGTTCTTCAGTGGAGTTTCATCTTTAATTTTCATTGGGTTCTTCTAATAATTTCTTGGAGTCATTCATTGAAGGCTTTTTATCACCTTAGAGGCAATCTAAAAGATGATTTTCAAAGGTTTCAAAAAGAAGAAAAAGTCCAATTTCTACTCTAAGTCTTGTGTTCTTTCATGAAAGATTTTCAAAAGTTAAGATATGATGTTATTGATTTTTAATTGATGTTTTCCAATGAAATTGTCCATGAACCCTTGACATCCACAAATCTCTTAATTTGACTATAATATGAGTTATGTGATCATGCTTTGGTATTGATGAATTCAAGTGTAGATTGTTATGGTCTTTTGTTTCATGTATTGATTATGATTGATTGGTTTATAGTCTGTTTCAAATTGATCCACTGAGTATTTAATATTCTTATATCTATTGAATATTAGGCTTATTGAATTGATATTGACTTAAGACTTTTGAATTCTAATGTAGTTTTCTATAGGCTATTGATTGATTTGATAATTATAGTAAATTGATATGTAGGTTGTATAATATTGATTATTATGAAATGAATTGACCTATTTTCATTGATTATTGATATAATTGTATTGGATTATTGGTTATGGCCATGGGTAAGACCTTATGATATTGAATTGGATGATTTAACCTTGAAATCAAAGTGGTAAGATGGGGTGGGGGTATGCTGCCCTAATTCCTTTTTATTTTATGTTAATTAGATCTAATTATGTTGTGATTGATGTGGCCTTTTCAACGTTACTTTATGCAATATGATGATCATGGCTTTGTCGGCACTACTTGAAGTGTTATTATGATTTGTTTAGTTGATTTATGTGAAGTATGAGCTATCTACATATATGTGAACTAATGTGAAATTATGTGTTCATATATTGATGTTATGTAGGTAATCCTTTTAGACTATGCATATGCGCTAATGAGTGTAATCATAGAGTTAATGCATGATTGTTCCTATTTGACTATATGAGTCCGTGATGGTTATATTGATCATGTTATGGTAATATATAGAATGACATAAGGATGATAAGGATCATTCCCAAGTTATTAAAAGAATGACATGATATATCAGATAAAGTAAAGAATGTTGTATCTTGTTTTGTAGATTTGTGTCCTTTACTTGTTATACATAGGAATGATATGATAATATGAGATAAGTTGACTAGGTAGACATAGTTCACCCTTTTCATGCATGAATGAATGATATGTGAGACCTTAAATAATATTAAGAGGGTCATGTACGTGGAAAAGGTTATGTTATGATTTTGAAGTCAAAGAGCTATAATGGTATCTTTCGTGTAAATAATTATGGATTTAGGGTTGATTGTCTTGAACGACATCATATGATCCTTAGGAATGTCACAATAAGATATCTTAGTCGCAATTGAAAGGTAGACGTAGTGGATCTCTTTGGTAGGGTAAATGTGATTGGGTTATGAACTAGATATGGAACCCAATTGTATGAACCTTTAATATAGATGACTCTATGAGAACAAAGGCTAGCACCGAGTGAGTCTTTTATGGGACGTAGATCTACTTGAAAATGAGAGTAGATTACAATGTAGCTCTACGTGAGAATGAGACTAGAGTGCATAAAAGCCCGTCGTATTCCTTAACCATGTGCCTACATGGAATGTATCCTAGTTCTACCCTTGGCAAGTAGAACACCCTCATTAGAGTAGGTTAGAACTCCAGATTCCATGTCAAGCTATCACGGTCTATGAAGGTTATTACATATTCTTATCATGTGGGATACCTACTAGCATTGGAGAAGTTCTATGAAGTTTAAGTGGTGGTATGAGACTCTATCTAGACATTGCACTATAGGCTTTGAAGGTGTTAGTTAGAGCCCCTAGGTCTTCTCCAAGACCATTACTTGAATGTCCTTATGTGATGAATGTCTCCTAAATGAATTAAGAATATGATGACTTAAGTTAAGAAAGTATGTTAAATGAATGACTACTTATCTAGAGTAGTTAAGGTTTGTCTAGTTAAGGCAGGAAGGGAACATAGGAATCGTCACTTCTCATCTTACCTAGATAAGTCTTAAGAATGACTCTAGTTAGGGAAGATGGTTGATTATGTATTCTTAAGGATTACTTTGGTAATATTGAAGAGGTCAATCATGGATGTTATCTTCTTTATTTACTTGAGTATGTCTCTTTATAACCTTTGTAAGGGAGAGTGTCCTATTCTTACTCATTTTAGGATGCTTATTATGCAATGAATGATATGAGAGGCTCAGATGAGACTTCTTTAAGTCTCATTTGCCGTGTGATGACACAAGGATTCTCTAACTTATATAGTGTACTTGTTGGTTGTTACAGGGCCATTAAAGAGCTTAAACGCCATTTTCAAGGAAGAAATTGATATTTCCCGAAGATGTTGGTGAGTCCTCATGTCCGAGGATGATGTGACCATTCTAGCTTTACTAATTGACTATGTCTAATACAAAGTTCATTGCTTATGTTTTGAGTCTTCGTTGTAATTCCTATATGAGTTCATATTCTAATAGTGTAAGGGCTATGCAAAAATCTTGTACTTCTATAATAGATGGTTACGTGTGAGACAATATTAGACTACTTTAATAAATTACTATGTTGTTAAATTACAAGTCTATGTAAACTTCATATATGCATAAATTATATGTCTAACTATACTTCATATGAAATGGTTTTAAATTTTCCGCATTTTTTCTACCTATGATATGTAATGATTTATGAAAAGTCTAGTGTAAGGCCTCTTTGAGGATGAAGATGCTGGTTATGTGTAGGGGGTGCTCCCCGGTAGTGACAAACATGGTATTAGAGCATGAGGTTGAGTAATCTTAGGATTGATGTCTCACTAAACCCTTCAGGTAAAGTCTTGTTCATATTTGTGAAGCGCGCCACACTTTTGAATGAGAGGCTATGTGATGCTTGGGAAATTCTGTTCTTCTTGGTATTCCTATCTCCTGCCTCAATAGTTTTAACTCAATGTATTATTTTTTTCAAATCTATTTATTATGCTTATAGTAAATGATTACAAGATGGAAAACCACTCGAAGGGCCAAAGAGGATAACGTGAATGAGGCGGTTCTCCCTCAAGCTCGTCAAAACCCTCAAGTTCCTATTGAAGAAGGGGATATGCATAATGTTGATATAAGGGTGGTGATTTATTACTTGACTCAAGTGTTGGCTACTCAAGTCTCCAAAAATGCCTGGTTACAACTGAACCCCAATGTTAGCGGCCGCAGTAAGGATAAGGGATTTTTTACTGGGATGCATCCCCCTACATTCGTTGGATGAGAGTTGGAAGAAAACCTACAAGAATTTATAGATGAAGTTTTCAATATGCTAGATTTCATGGGTGTGACTTCTTAAAAAAAGGCGGAACTAGCTGCCTATCAACTCAAAGATGTTGCTCAAGTTTGGTATGAACAATTGAAATATGAGAGGCTGGTTAGAGAAGGTCGGATAGTAAAATACATGTTTTTATCAACCTTTGCGAAAGGGGTATGAGTGTGAAGGAGTAAAACCTCAAGTTCACTCAACTATGACAATATGCTCCTAATATGGTGGTAGTTTCTAGGATATAATGAACAAATTTTTTATGGGAATATCCGGTTTTGTGGTTAATGAATGTAGGTTGGCTATGTTGATTCCTAGCATGAAAATCTATCATCTCATGGTTCATGCCGAACAAATTAAGGAGAAAAATCTTAAGCAAGTTGGTAGGGATCTGAAGAAGACAAGGTCCGAAGATGGAAATTCTTCGAAGACTAGGTTTGAGGTTCAAGATAAGCAAAGGTTTAAGAAGAGGTTTTTCAACCAAGTCTGTTCTAACACTCCAAGGATGAAAAATGGCAAAGTGTCTACACCCAAGCCTCAAGAGTGGAATGGTAACAACCCATATGTTTAGAAGCCTGTGTGTGCTAAGTGTGGAAGAAAATATGAAGGCAAGTTTCAAGTTTGCACGGGTAATTGCTATGGTTTTTGTAAGAGTGGACACATGAAGAGGTACTTCTATATGATGAAGGATCAAGAAAGGTAACATGATCGAGCACAAGCAAGTTCCCCCAATCCTGATGCTCCTAAGAAAAATCGCCTCTAGACCTCCGATCTAAGGGTGATAAAAAGGGTTCTCCCAATGTTGTCACTGGTATGTTACAAGTATTTTCCATTAATGACTATGGTTTACATGATCTTGGCGCCTGTTTATATTTAGTAACTCCCTTAGTGGACATGAAGTTTGATGTGTTACCCGATGTCCTAATTGAACCTTTTTTGGTTATTACCTAGGTGGGTGACTTTGTTATTTCTAAAAGAGTATTTAGGAGTTGTCCAATATCATTGTCTAGTAGAGTTACATTGGTCGATTTGGTAGAACTTGATATGTTGGACTTTGATGTCATATGAGGGATGGATTGGTTACATGCTTATTTTGCTTCAATTGGTTGTAGAACAAGGGTAATTAAGTTCCAATTTCCTACTGAACACGTCTTAGAATGGAAGGGAGGAAACTCAATCCATAGATGTTGAATCATTATGTGTCTAAAAGATTATAATATGACTTCTAAGGGATGTATATATAATGTTGTGAGGGTCAAGAACCATGAATCCGAGACCGCTCCTTTAGAGTCGGTGCTCGTAGTGAAGAATTTTCTGGAAGTCTTTCTCGATGACTTACCGAGAATTCCTATGAAATGGGAAATAGATTTTGACATAGATTTGTTGCTGGATACGAAACCCATTAAAATCCCTCCTTATGGCCCTAGATGAGTCAAAGGAACTAAAGTTTCAACTCAAAGATTAACAAGACTAAGGTTTCATACAACAAAGTATTTCTCCATGGGGCGCTCTTGTGTTATTCGTGAAAAAGAAGGATGGATCCCTTAGGATGTTCATTGATTATCATCAAATAAATAAGATTAAAATAAAGAACAAGTATCCTCTCCCTAGGATCGACAATTTGTTTGATCAACTCCAAGGGGCAATCTACTTTTCAAAAAGTTTATTTGAGGTTGGGGAATCACCAATTGATAGTTAGAGGAATTGACATACCTAAAATTGATTTCCAAACTAGGTATGCTCATTATGAGTTCGTAGTCATGTCTTTTGGTCTAGCTATTGCCCTAACGTCTTTTATAGCCTTATGAATAAAGTGTTCCAGAATTACCTTGACTTATTTGTAATTGTATTCATTGATGATATCTTGGTATATTCTAAGAGTGAGGATTAGCATATGGGTCATTTGAAAAGAGTATTTCAGGTCCTCAAGGAACATGAACTCTTTGCTAAATATCGTAACTGTTAAAATTTTTGTCGAGGTCGCTTTTCTTTGTCATATTGTTTCAAGTATGTGTATAGAGGTCGATTCGAAGTAAATGGAAGAGGTTAAGTATTGGACTTGACCTTTGATTCCAACTGATATTCAAAGTTTCTTGGGTTTAGCTGGTTATTTTAGGAGATTTTTTGATGGGTTTGCATCTATCACTTCTCCTTTGACAATCTTAACCCAAAAGAACTTCTCCTTTGAAAACCTTAACCCAAAAGAAAGTTAAGTGTGAGTGGTAGGAATCTTGTGAAAGAAATATCCATGATTCAAATGGTAAGCTTACCCCTGCTCCGGTCTTGACTTTACCGAACGATACTAAATTGTTTGTAGTGTATTGTGACGCTTCTCGAGTAGGTTCGGGTTGTGTCTTTATACAACATGGTAATGTGATAGCATACTCCTCTAGACAAGTCAATGTGCATAAAAACAACGATCAAGCTCATGATCTTGAACTCGCAGCCGTAGTGTTTTCCTTGAAGATATGGAGAAAATATCGTTATGTTGTACATGTAGATGTATTCACCGACCACAAGAGTCATCAATATGTGTTCAGTCAAAAAGATTTCAATTTGCACCTAAAAGATCGTTAGAACTCCTAAATAACTATGATTTGAGTGTCGTTTACCACCCCAACAAGGCCAATATGGTGGTGGATGCTTGATTCCCGATGGTAAGAAAGAGTCAGTGCATGAGGTACATAGATTGGCTCGATTGGGTGTTTAGTTTAAAGATTCTCCATGGTACACCATAACTCCGAGTCGTCTTTAGTGATTGAGGTAAATTCTAAGCAAAATCTTGATCCTCTATTTACAGAGTTGAGGGAATCGGTTATATGTAATTATAATGAGTCATTCTCCCGGTGGGATGGTGTGCTTAGGTACTAAGGTAGGCTGTGTGTGCCGAATGTTGATGACTTGAGAAGAAATTTTTTTGATGAAGCTTATGGTTCCCGATATTCCATTCATTTTTGTTCTAGCAAAATGTATCTTGATATTGACGAAGTCTATTGGTGGAAAGGGTTGAAGAAGGATATTGAAGAATTTGTGGCTAAATGTTTGAATTGTCAACAAGTCAAGGCCGAACATCAAGGCCGGGAGGGTTAACTCAAGATATAACTATTCCTACTTGGTGTGGGAAAATTTCTATTTAGATTTCGTAGTGGGTTTTCCTAGTACATGTACGCAAAACGATTCCATATGGGTTATTCTTCATAGGTTACAAAATCACCCTACTTTATTCCCGTCAAAGCTACTAATATGGCAGAATAAGTTGCTAGATTATACATTAATGAGACTGCAAGTTTAGATGGGATTCATTTATCCATCATTTCAGGTAGAGGTTCCTAATTCACTTCTCAATTTTGGAGGTCTTTCCAAAAATGGATAGGTACTGAAGTGAAACTTAGTATCACTTTTCACCCCAAAACGGATAGCCAATCGGAATACACTATCCAAACCATAAAAATATGTTGAGATCATGTGCCATTAATTTGAAGGGTAATTGGGATGACCACCTACCCTTGATATAATTCTCTTACAACAATAGCTAACATTGTAGTATCTCTATGGATCCATTTGAAGCACTCTATGGTAGGAGGTGTCGATCTGCGATTTGGTTGTTTGAGGTTTGTAAATTTGAACTTCTTGGCCCCAAGATATTCTATGAGGATATAGAAAAAGTTTGAATGATATGTGATATGTTTAAAACAACCCATAGTCGGCAAAAATCTTATGCCGATAAAAGACGAAGAGACCTTGAGTTTGAAATAGGTGATTGGGTCTACTAGAAAATATCACTCCAAAAGGAGTCATGGGATTTGGTAAAAAGGGGAAACTTAGTACCCGGTATGTAGGTCCTTATGAGATATTGAAATGGGTCGGGAAAGTTGCTTATGAGTTGAAATTACCATGTGAAATATCCACACTTGATTGGGTATTTCATTTCTCCATGCTTAAGAAATGTATAGGCGACCCATTGTCTATTCTCCCGACTGAAGGGTTAGGGGTTAATTATAGACTTTTTTATTAAGAGATTTCGATTGAGATTATAAATTGGCAAGTCAAATAGTTGATAAACAAAGAGATTGCCTCCATTAAAGTCCTATGGAGAAACCATCTATTTGAAGGTGCAACGTGGGAGGTCAAGGACGACATGAAGTCCCACTACCCTCATCTCTTTCCTCTTACTCCTAGTCAAAGTTGAGGTTAGTAATTCCTGTTTAAAATAATATTATGAGTAATGTGAACTTGACTTTTTTTCCCTAGTATGTGCATATCATTGTAAAGGTTCATGTAAAAATAATTTCTTAGAAAAATGCTCTCTTATCTAATTTACATTCACATGTTATGTGTATATTTGTATTCGTGAGAATTTTAATGAGCATGTTTAATATTGCTTGAATGAAGGAACGTGTGGTAACTCTTGATGTTCATGTTAAGCTCAAGTTGAATTTGAGAAGGTAGTCCCTCATTATGTGATATGAAAAGTTGATCTATTCTATGTGGTATTGTGAGTTGAGTGTTTATGTTTAATGCCACGATTATGTCTTGAATAGAGTTGAGAAGTACTCCTATGATCTTTGACTGATTGTTGTTTCTATGTTGTTGTTTTAGGTTGGACTGCTAGTATTTAGTCTCTTTCTATCCCTATAAAAAATATTTAGGTGTCATTCGGGGAAGAATGTTTCTAAAAGGGGGGGGATAATGTAACACCTCGGAAAGTTATATGACCTAGACTAGAGACTCACATAGTGAAATATTGATGATTATTGACCTAAATAAGTGTTAATAACTCAATTTGAAAATAGAAGAGCCAAAATGCCAAGGGACAACCATTAGTTTGGTGAACTAACAACCTAAACTAGTGTGGTGCTAGTGAGTGTAGGATGTTTACAAAAAGGTGTCTAAAGGGTTGGCCATGAAGAGATGATAAAAAAGGAGATAGGTGCCTAAGAGTGGGTTAAAACAACTAGGGCCAAGGAAAGATTTCCAGCCTTGAGGGGCAAACCAAAGCTAAAGGTCAAGGTTGACCCTAGAAGGGAGGCTAGTGCCTCAACCTTCACGAGCATGACGACGACTCGTGGTCATGACCACGACCAAGTGAGGGGCTCGTGGAGGTGCTTTTACATGGAAAGGAAATGTCATCTTGGACAAGCTACTGACCAAGGTACCAAGAGTCGCTTCACGACTGGTGGCGCAGTTGACTAAATGGGGGAGTGTGCTCGTGGTCTTACCTTAGACGTTTTAGAAAAAGGATAGTTTTGGAGGAGCAACTGCCTAGAGCACCACGACCCACTTGACGGGCCGTTGTGCATGTTCATGGAAGGGGGAAGGGTCGTGAACTCTCATTAGAAAGTTTTTGGGATGGAACTTTGGGTGAGACACTACAACACATCTCACGACCACCACCACGAGTCGTTAAGCACTTCACGGCCTGAGAAGTGGGCCGTGAAGATGGACGAGCTTTCACCGCCAAAGTCAAGTTGGACTTCACTTTTGCAAGTCCAACTTAATGAGGGATATTTTTGGCATTTGGGGGGTTGACTATATAGCGTGTTTTAGGTCATTTATCACCCATTTCCCACTTCATAACTAAAACAAAAATGAAACCCAATTTCTCCCACTTTTGTCTACGTTTTCTCTACCTCATCCTCCATGGAAGATACATTGATGTTCAACAACAAGACTCAAATCTTAAAGTTTCTTACTCGAATATCGTAAATAATCTCCCACTAGCTAATTATATTTTTATATACGACTCAATATATTATATTCTCTAATACATGAAGTTATTTTCCACTAGTTTAAATAGCTTTTATTTATAATGCATCTTTATTACTACTTTATATATTTAAATGAGTTGGGTATTCCTTGAGTTGAGTTCAAACGAGGTACGTTTGGAGTTCAAGATTATTCATGTTTTTGTATTCCCATTGTATTCTCGTACATTCCACAATGACGCCATTTGTCCTGCATCAATTTTAATCCAGATATAGGTAATAAGGATCAACATACAATACTTTGTTCATCTAGTTGATCTCCGGAGTTATTTGGTGAGTCTCCTTGGTTTCAGAGTATCCATTTTGTTAGGTTTCATTTAATTGAATTGTTAGGATAATCAGGGATCTTTTCTTGACATGCCTTAAATTAGTAGAGGTTTCACATATAGATAGACATATTTCATGAGTTTTTTTTTTCATTTGAGTTATTGATGTCTGAGACTTCAATTTCCATATTTTCTAGTGCATGATTCTTTACATATTTTGAGTTAGTAATCTTGAGAAAAATCTTTACTTTTTAGTTATCTTATGTTGAATAAGTCTTCTAGTGAGAGTTAATCTAGGTCAAGGGTTTTATTGGAGCCAATAATGGTTCTCGTGTTCCAATTGTACCCAAGGTATAGGCTCGAGGAGTGATAGCAACCAAAAGGAAATTGAAAGAATGTGGTATGTTTAGTATCCGTGAGTTATTATGATGAATTTTGTAGACTTCACTAATTCAAGTGTCATTGAGGATTCGAAGAACTTTATGGAAGAGTTGGAAAAAGTATTTGAGGTGATGCATTTTGCAGATGTTGAGCATGAGGAACTAGTTGCATTAAAACTTAAGGGTAATTCTAGAATCTGGTATGACTAATAAAAGAAGAGTGGAGCTGAAGGTGCACTGATTGTGAGCTGGTTGTTTTTAAAGAGGCCTTTTTGGGATGGCTCTTTTCGTGTAAACTGATGGCAAAGGTAAGTGAATTCCTCGCTCATAAGCATGAATATATGTGTGTCCATGAGTACAACCTTAAGTTTACCCAACTTTCTTGTTATACGCAAGAGATGGTTTCTAATATGAGGATTATGTTGAGCATGTTTGTGTCGCGGTTGTCTCTCTTGTGAAGTAAGGAGGGCAATGCATTTAACCTAAAAAGAGATATGGACATCGCACGACTTATTATCCAAGTGCAAAAAAATCGAGGAGGATAAGCTAACACATAGAGAAGAGTTCCAGAACAAGTAGGCCAAGACTATAGGTAATGGGTTCGGGCAGTTGAAGGGAAATTCAAAGTGGTCATCTTTTCAACAAAGGACAAATAGACCTACTCCATTATATCCTATTACAATTGCACGAAGGAACAAAGTTGAGTTTAAAAATCAATATCCTTAGATTTCAAATCTAGAACTACACATTTTCAAGGTAGTATGGTGTACAAAGAGGTAATTGAAATATTGCATATGATATGTTTTCTAGAAACAATGTATGAACGTGTCGTGATTGCTACATTGTGCTTTGAGTTCATTCAAGCAGGTCACTTTAGCATAGAGTGCGTAAGAACCAGTAGGGTAATGGGAATAAGGGCAATAGATCCCAATCATGTTAAGCGGCTCCACTAAACCGAGCTACACCTAGAGGAGCTACTTCTAGGATAGGTAGAGGAGAAAACTATCTATATGATATCACCAGTTTCCAAGAGCAAGAGAATTATCTTGATGTTCTCACTGATATGATTAATGTCTTTACTTTTCATATATATGCACTATTTGGTATAGGTGAGAGTCTACATTTTTTTCCTCCATACATTGCTATGAGACTTGATATCCTTAATGAGCGAAATCTGAGCTCTTTAATAGTCAACAACTGCTGGTGAGTGTATTCTAACTGATAGAGTTTATCGTGATTGTACCATTTCTATATATCATAAGGTCACCATGATTGACTTATTTATGCTAGATATGGTTGACTTTGATGTTATTCTAGGTATGGACTGGTTTCAATGCTTCAATTGATTGTAGAACACGAATACTTAAGTTTCAATTTTGTAATGAGCCAATTATTGATATGAGTAGTAGTTCAGCAGTGCCTAAAGGTCATTTTATTTTGTACCTTAAGAATATAAATTTAATTTCCAAGGGGTTTATCTACCACTTAGTCTGATTTAATGACTCTTGTGTTGAGACACCATCTATCCAGTCTGTTCCAATTGTGAGTGATTTTCTAGAAGTCTTTCCAGACGATCTTCCTTGAGTACCTCCTGAGAGAGATAAACTCTAGTGTAGATATATTTACTAATACTAGTTCCATCTCTTTTCTGCCTAATAGAATGGCTACCGCTTAGTTGAAAAATTTAATGATCAGTTGGAATATCTCTTTGATAAAGGTTTTGTTTGACCTAGTATGTCACCTTTGGAAACTCCAATATTATTTGTAATGAAGAAAAATTGTTCACATAGGATGTGTATTGATTGCCGCCAATTGAAAACGGTAACTATCAAAAATAAGTATATTCTTCCTAGAATTTATGATCTTTTATATCATTTTAAGGGTGCCACTTGCTTTTCGAAGATAGACCTTAGATCAACCTACCATCAGTTGAGAGTAAGAAAAACTGATATCCCTAAGACAACATTCCATACTTGTTCTGGTTATTTTAAAGTTTCTAGTCATGTCTTTTGGTTGACTAATGCTCCTCTAGCGTTCGTGGATATTATAAACATAGTTTTTAAGCCTTATATTGATATATTTGTTATCGTATTCATGGACGACATTACAATTTATTCGAGGAATGAGGAGGATCATGCTAGTCATCTCAGAGTAGTCGAAACTTTAAAGGATATAAAATTTGATCCTTCACTTTCCAAGTCCAAATTTCTGTTTGACGTAGTGGTGTTCTCAAAGGTGAACCTTAGTTCTGCCCTCCATCCTTAGACTAATGACCCATAAGAACATACGATCCAAACTTTAGTGGGTATCTTAAGGGTTTGTGTGATAAATTTCAAGGGAAATCGAGATGATCAATGACCTCTCATTGAGTTTGCTTACAACATAGCTATCACTCTCGCATCCATATGGCTCCTTATGAGGGTTTTTATTGGAGAATATATAGTTCTCGTATTGGATGATTTAAATTTTAATAAGCTGAGTTGATAGGGCAAGACTTAGTTTATCAAGCTTTAGAGAAGGTGAATACCATTCGAGAAAGATTGAAAACGCTGCAAAGTCGCTAGAAATCTTATACAAATGATAGGAGAAAAGACTTGGAATTTGAGGTGGAATGCTTGATTAATTTGTAGTTTTAACCTATGAAGGGTGAATAGAGGTTCGACAAAAAATGAAAGCGTAGTCCCCACTATATTGGTCCTTATAAGATAATTGACAGTTGAGCTTATGAGTTGGAGCTAGCGATAGAGTTAGCATCAGTACACATGGTATTTCACATTTCAATTATGAAGAAGTGTATGGGAGATCATTCACTTATTATACCTACAAAAAGTTTTAGTTTTAAGAGCATCCTATCTTATGAGGAGATACTAATTAAGATACTTGATCGGCAGGTTCTCACGTTGAGAACAAAAGAGGTAGCATCAATCAAGGTCTTATGGAGGAATCAGATTTTTGAGGAAGCTACTTGGGAGGCTGAGGGAAATATGAATAAGATATACCCACATCTCTTTACTTTTGGAGAAATTCCAAACCAAGGTAATGATTTTTGTAAGACACTCTTTATTTGATATGCCATGTAGTGTCAAATTGCATGATGGGT
Organism: Solanum lycopersicum; assembly: GCF_036512215.1. Taxonomy (NCBI): domain Eukaryota; kingdom Viridiplantae; phylum Streptophyta; class Magnoliopsida; order Solanales; family Solanaceae; genus Solanum; species Solanum lycopersicum. The sequence goes on along the minus strand of NC_090808.1, from coordinate 10,699,072 downwards.
GTAACATCCGGAAACACCCCCTAGACGTAACCGGCGTTGTCGTCCTCTTTGAGAACTAAGACTAGCCTCTTATCTTACATCATCACATTCATAGGTCAAAATTAGCGGAAAAATTAAAAAATTTCATTACTTCTACTTGGAGGTTTACATAGACCTATGAATACACATAGAATATATATATATATATATATATATATATATATATATATACATACATATATATATATTGAGTATAACATAGACCTTTCGTATAGGAAGACTAATTGTCTTCTACTTTTATTGCACATAAATATATAGAATATAACATAGTCTCAAAATAGTTTTCTCATCTCATAACCTGTAAGACCCCAATATGATATAGGGTGTTTAGATATTAACATGTTTGTATTAAGGTAAATAAGGTCCTAAAATTACTTAAAATATGTTTTCGAATAAGTGTGTAAAGTTTGAAGTGATTTGGAAGTCGAACGCCAGGGAAGACCAAAACCTTCAACGACTAGTCGCCTATGTGTCTCATTTGTCCATGCGCGATTATATACTGTACATTATCAGCTTATTAAGTATTAAAATGAGTAACAATTATTTTTGGATATGGTATATGGAGTTTTGAGAAGTTTGGAGGTTGAAAGACCAAGAAAGTCCAAGGCGTTCGAAAGATAGCTCTTAAGACGCTCAATGTGTGTCTTGATGGGGTCTAAACTGTTTGGAGGAGTTGCAGGCGTTTTTTTGGTTGAACCATATGTGGAAGGTATAAAACTTTTTAATTTTTTTAATTACTTTGTAAACGCATAGGTACGACTTCTAAATGGCCCGGTAGAAGGCCCCACAAGATGACTTAAGGCTTGTCGAGACACTTCCTTGGCAGTGTTAATCGACGGATCAAACGGCGGCCAGTTTGTCAACCAACGGCCCGTTAGTGAGGTATCATAGATTTTTAATTATATTTTTCAGGTCTTAACCCAAAAACTGTCCATGTACCAATCGACGGAAGCCTAATGACGACCCATACACTGACCTATGGCCGGTCGATTTCTCCGTCGATGGTGGCCTGTAAGTTGGTTTCTGCGTCTGATTCATTTAAGGGGTTAATGGGAAATTCACCCCACATCCTAAAATGATTCTAATAGGATTATTTATCTACTTTTGGGTGTATATAAGGTATTAAAAACGTGATCAACCCTACTCCCAATACAATTCACTAAATTAGACTTTTCCCTCAAAAAATATTCTCTTTACAACCTCCATTGTTGGTGATGTTCAAGAACAGATTAGAGCTTTGAATTTACATAGATGAATCATCATGTTTTATATATCTTAATGAATATAAATTCATGTTGATCCTTCCTCTCTAGTTATACTTCCATCTATAGTGTTAATCTCAAAGTTTTCGAAAAGAAAAAATGATCAAGTTCTTCTTCTTCATTCAAGCCATGATTTCTTTCTTGAAATGATTTCCAAATAATAATGTGAATATATTGATTATTATCTACTGATTTGTACGTGACTTTCAATCCTATTGCATGATGAACCCATGCTCTTCCACAAACTCAATTTTAGCCTATGTATGGCTTTATGATCTTGATCTTATACATATCGATTTGTGATTTCATAATGTTAATATGATTATGTCTACTGTATAGTATGTCTTTTTATGGTGAATCATTGATAAATTACCCATGTGAATCAATGCATGAAGGTTTTATCATGCCTAGTCTAGTCTTGATTGTGATAATTCTAAGTCTCTTTCAAATGAAATATGTTGAGTGTCTTGAAAATTATGTTACTTTTTAGATATGGGATGCATAATTGTAGGATCATTCTTGAAAGGTGAAAGCATGTTTAGCTAATTGCTCATTAGTGTGCCTATTGATTTGTGTGATTCTTCTCAAAATACGCTTACTGTGAAGGTGAGTACTATTCTAGAAATTGACATTTTGTAAAATTTCTTCCTATTTGTTGTGATGTAATTGGTGTAGTCTACAATTAAGACTTCAATAGGTAGGAAAGATAAGTATGCCTTGGTTTGGAAATTAAGAATTTCTTATTTTAAGAGGAAATTGACCTTGTACCTTGCTTAGGTATGAACGCGTGATACATGGAAGTCTGTTGAGGAGAAGGACATTCCTCCATGGACACCACTAACCATGGCATGGTTGAGTATGAACTTCGTGGCAGTAGGCCTAACTAATGAAGATATTTGTTGATTCAATTAACTCAAGTTTATGCGCATTGAAGGAAGAGTGCCTAAATTGCTTCTTGAGTGTTGTTAAAATATTTCTATGTGTGGCCTTTCAATATGATCTCTTAATGAATTGAAGTGTAATGACCATGTTATGATTAGGAGAAGGATGTTCCTCCTATGAACATTATAAGAGCCTATGTGTTTGATGCATTAACGAGTGAGTGAGTAATGGCTTCGCTTGCTTGTGTGCATTTATTAGTAAAATGATTTCATGTTGTTATAAATGTTATGAATTGCTCTATGACGCATGGAAGTCCTTGTTGTGATTAAAGAGAAGCTAAGTGTCATTCAAGGATTAATATTCCCAAGTGGGGGACATTGTAAAACTCCAAAATGAGATAGGGTTTCTAGATCCTAACATGTTTTTATTGAGATTATAAGGTCCTAAATGACTTATAATATTATTTCAAGGCAGTGTGTAACGATTGAAGTGATTTGGAAGTCTAACGTTAAGGGACGACCAAAATGTTCGACGACTAGTCGCTTATGTGTGTCATATGTCCATGAGTGATTATATACTGTATTGAATGAGATTATTTTATTAAAATTAGTTATAATGATTTTTGAATATGGTATATTATTTTTCAAGAAGTTTGGAGGTTAAACGACTTAGAACGTCTAAGGTGTTCGAACGATAGCTCTTAAGATGCTCAATGTGTGTCTTGATGGGGCCTAGCCTGTTTGGACGAGTTGCAGGTGTTTTTTTTGGGTGAAACATATGTGGAAGGTCTAAAAATTGTTATGGGTTTATATTACGTTGGAAACATCTTGGTAAGACTTCTAAAGGGCCCAACAAAAGGCCCCACAAGAAGGACCCAAGGCTGGGCAAACCACTGCCTTAGACGTGTCACTCGGCGGACCAAACTATGGCTTGTTGGTCAACCAAAGTCTTTTTGGTGAGGTATAAACGATTGGTACTCACATTGGGAAGATCTAAACCCAAAAATTTGCCAACTACCAATCAACAGAAGCCAAAGGATGACCTGTGGACTGACCTACGACTAGTAGATTGCTCCATTGATGTTGTCTTATAAATTGGTGCCTGCGTGTTTTTCATTTAAGGGGTGAATGAGAAATTCACCCCACGTACTAACCTGATTCTAATAGGATTATTTAGATACTTTTCGATGTATATAAGGGATTAAAAACGTGATCAACCCCTCTTCCAATACATTTCACAAAATGAGACTTTTTCCTCCAAAAATATACTCTCTAGAACCTACATTGTTGGTGAAGCTCAAAAACAGCTTGGAGCTTTGATTTACATGTATTAGTCATAATGTTTTTGATATTTTAGTGTAGATAAAGGTACGGTGATCCTTCTTCTCTAGTTATCCTTCCATCTAGAGAGTTAATCTCAAAGTTTTGAAACAGAAAAGTATGCTCAAGTTCTTCTTCTTAATTCTAGCCATGGGTTCTTTATTAAATTGATTTAAAAAGTATAATATGAATTATTTATGTTATCTACTTATTTGGATGTGATATTAAATTCTATTGCATGATTAACCCATGCTCTTTCACAAACTCGATTTTACCCTATGTATGGCTTTATGATGTTGATCTAATGCATATCGATTTTTGATTCAATTGTGTTAGTATGCTTAAGTATACTGTATAGCATGTATATTAATTGTGAATCATTGATTAATTACCCATGTGAATCAATTCATGAAGGTTTTAACATGCCTAGCCTAGTCTTCAATATGATCATTGTAATATGGGTTCTCAATTGATTAAAAAGTGGATTGCGATTATGTTGTCGTTATTGTAGCTACTGTTTTAGGTTAATACCATGGTATGAATTGTAAATATAAATATTTTATGATCAAAGTATAGAAGGTTAGGTTTCAATGGATATCTGTTCTTCTAGTCTATCAAGTAGTAATCTGTGATGTTGATGTTAAGATACTTGTTATATAAATTGATCATGGTTAATTGTCTATAGCTGCTGCCTATAACATACTATGAGTATGAATTATATGTAATAACTAAAATATGTGTCAATTCATGATAGGTTGAATAGGATTAATCTTTGTAAATTTACCTTCCATTAACTCCTAATAGCACGCATGCTTGTAGTGAATTCGACCTTAATGGCAACTGTAGTAGTGTCTCATCTAAACTATGATTTCATTAGCTACTGCCAAGCATGTAATTTACTTTTAAAATGTGATTTATGATTAATACTTTGGGAAAGTTAATAAGAGTTCCTATTCTCTCTACTCTATGTTGACTGGATAGTTTAATTCGTACTATCGTAGTTTGATCTTGAAGAACTTTAAGCATAATTTCGATATGTTTAAGTATATGATTAGATACTTCCTTGTATTGACATGATTGACGAAATATGATCTATTATCCATGCAAGTGAAGTTGGTTTTTAATCTATGTCCTTCTACATTCTAGCATGTTAATGATATGTTGTACTAGTTGTTGACCTTGTTGTAGCTTATGTTTAGCTGCATATATGGTTATGGTAACTTAAGCTACTTCATTATACTTGATGTATTCATAAAAGAGTAGTAATGGTCGATGATGACCAAAGTCTAAAGGATAGGTAAGAACTCTTTTACTTGTCTATTTCTTTATAGTAATGTTGATGAAGCCTTGTATGACATTGTGAGGTATGGTCTACTTATTGTGGATTTGTTTACTTTATTGTAAATATATATATAAATTTTTAACATTGACTTCAAGGAAAATTTATGAATATATGAACATGTGGTTATGATGAAACTATGAGAAGATTATGCCTACTATCCTATTCTAGTTGTGATCTAGGGTGTATGGTTATTGTATAAGAATGTGTATATCCATGTTAGGATAAAGTATAGGTTCTGAAATTGATGAGTAAAATGGTTAATATTTGTCACGACCCAAATCCAATCGCGACTGACACCCACACTTACCCTCCTATGTGAGCGAACCAACCAATCTAAACTTTAACATTTCAATATAACATCAACAGTAAATAATGCGGAAGACTCAAACTAATTAAATAAAACCAGTTCATTAACTTCTAAAATTCAACATCTATTATTCTCCAAAATCTGGAAGTCATCATCACAAGAACATCTATGATCAAATTACTAGACTAAGAGTATTCAAAGGCTAAAACAAGTAAAAGATAGTCCATGCCGGAACTTCAAGGAATCAAGACATGAGGAAGAAGATCCAGTCCAAGCTAGAAGCATTAGCTCACCCTGAAGATCCGGTGTGACGAAGACTGGCTAGAATTACTGTTGAGTTGAAGACGACGACACGTTTGCTGCACTCCACAATTAACAAAGAAGAAAACATAAAAGTAGGGGGTTAGTATAAACACGGGTATTGAGTAGATATCATCGGCCAACTAAAAATAGAAAACAATATATACCAAGTAATATTATAAAATCAACTATGATACTCAACATGTAGCAACAGCAAGTACTATATCAGTAACAATGACCGTCAAGTTCACACATGAGGACTCAAGCCTCAATACCATACTCATTTGGGAATTATGTTCATTAGATTGAGTATATTAACATCTTTCAAGATTCATTATCTTTATCTCTCTTCTGTCGGTACGTGACACTCCGCTCCCTCATATTCATTAATCCTCTTGTGTCGGTACGTGACACTCCGATCCCCTAAATCTACGTATCAATTCGTGACACCCGATCCCCTAATTCTACGTGTCGGTTCGTGACACTCGATCTCCTAAATCTACGTGTCGGTTCGTGACACCCGATCCCCTAAATCTACGTGTCGGTTCATGACACCCGATCTCCTAAATCTACGCGTCGGTTCGTGACACGCGATCCCCTAATTCTATGTGTCGGTTTGTGACACCCGATCCTCTAAATCTACGTGTCGGTTCGTGACACCCGATCCCCTAATTCTACGTGTCGGTTCCTGACACCCGATCCCCTAATTCTACGTGTCGGTTCGTGACACCCGATCCCCTAATCTCATTCTATCAACTCATCAAGCCTTCTCCCTTACCAAGGCATCATCATTAAAAAGAGATTAGGTTTTTATCAAGATTTGGGATTCAATAACTTCATCATGCTTAATATAATCACAATTAAATAATCACGTTCATGCATGCATACAATTAAGCACATAACAGGGTTTTACAATACTACCAATACATATCATTCTCTATTAAAAGTTTACTATGAAAGAATGAAAACCATAACCTACCTCCACCGAAGATTAGTGATCAAGCAAGCAAATTTTCTCCAAAGCTTTGTGTTTTTCCCATTCTCGATCGTCTCTCTCTCTATCGATTCCCCTTCTCTCTCTTTCTGTTCTTTTCTATTTTCTTTATTCAAACCCTCTTTCTTTTACCCTAATTAGTATATAATTAGGAATAAAAGATGACAATAATAACCCACTAATTATATTAAGGTTACCTCTTTTAACCCCCAAGTAATTAGACTTATTAACATTAACCCTCTAACTTTATAATTAAAGTAGGAATAGTCCAAAACGTCCCTTAAAACGTGTAAAGAAATCCGACCCAGACTGGGATTACGCAACATGTGACGGCCCGTCGTGCCTGTGACGGTCCGTCCTGCAGGTCGTCGCAAGGTTCAGAGAATGGATTTTCATTGAAGGCTCTGTGACGGTCCGTCCTGCCATTCCGTCATGAAGTTCAGAGAGTCGATTTTCAGTACCCAATTTCAGATTTTCTAAGTGTTTTGAAACGAGACCCTGCGACGGTCCGTCGTGGGGTCCGTCGTTTCTGCCAGTTCTTCCAGAATTGAAGTCTGCTGCTCAAAACGACTAACAGGTCGTTACAATAGATACCAATTTACCCATCGTTCGTCCTCGACGATCACAAGAAGGAAAACAAGGGCGAGAAGGAGTACCTGAATCTTTAAACAGATGTGGGTATCTTTCTTGCATATCTGCCTCCTTCTCCCAAGTGGCTTCTTCAAGCGGTCGATTCTTCCATTGCACTTTGATGGATGCAACCTCCCTTAACCTCAACTTGCGGACTTCTCTATCTAAAATTGCAACAGGCTCCTCCTCATAAGACAAATTTTCATCAAGCAAGACTGAATCCCAATTAATAATATAGTTTCCATCCCCATGGTATCTTTTCAACATAGACACATGGAATACCGGATGTACTCCGGACAGCCCTGGAGGCAAGGCTAACTCATAAGCCACCTCCCCTACTCGCTTAAGTACTTCAAATGGTCAAATATACCTTGGACTTAGCTTACCCCTTTTACCAAACCGCATCACCCCTTTCATGGGCGAAACCTTCAGCAAGACTTGTTCACCCTCCAGAAACTCAAAATCTCTAACCTTCCGATCTGCATACTCCTTCTGTCTACTTTGAGCAGCTAGAAGCCTTTCTTGAATAGATTTCACTTTCTCTATCGAATCCCTCAAAAGATCAGTACCCCAAGGTCTAACTTCGAATGCATCAAACCAACCAATGGGGGACCTACATCTCCTACCATACAATGATTCAAATGGAGCCATATCAATGCTTGAGTGATAGCTATTATTGTATGAAAATTCTGCTAAGGGTAAGAAGCTATCCCAATGGCCACCAAACTCTATCACACATGCGCGAAGCATATCCTCCAACACTTGAATCGTTCGCTCAGACTGACCATCGGTTTAAGGATGGAACGCGGTACGAAGGTCCAACCTAGTACCCAATTCCGCATGCAGTGTTTTCTAAAACATAGAAGTAAACTGCGTACCTCTATCTGATATAATGGAGAGTGGAACCCCATGCAATCGTACCACTTCAAAGATGTAAATTTTGGCTAACTTCTCTGCATTGTAAGTCACCTTGACCGGAATGAAATGAGCAGATTTAGTTAACCTATCAACAATCACCCAAATAGAGTCATACTTACTCATTGTCTTTGGAAGGCCTACTACAAAATCCATTGCAATTCTCTCCCACTTCAGTTCAGGAATGGGCATTCTCTGAAGTGTTCCTCCAGGCCTCTGGTGTTCATACTTTACTTATTGATAGTTTCGACATTTGGCAATAAAGTCAACAATATCACGCTTCATCCTACTCCACCAAAAGTGTTGCTTTAGGTCACGGTACATCTTTGTTGCACCCGGATGTATAGAATACCTTGAACTATGAGCCTCTGTCAGAATAGTGTTGATCAAATCTTCAACTCGGGGTACACATACCCTTCCCTTTATCCTCAAAACACCTTCCTCATCGATTTGTGCTTCCTTAGCCTCTCCTCGCAATACCTTATCTTGGATTTTGTGTAGTTTCTCATCTTCAGACTGTCTTCCCTTAATCTTGTCAAGAAAGGAAGATCTTGCCTCCACAGAAGCCAACAATCCTCCCTTCTCATTTACTTCTAATCTAATCAAGTCATTAGCTAGAGTCTGGACCTCTCTAGCCAATGGGCGTCTAAAAGCTTGAAAGTGAGCTAGACTTCCCATGCTTCCCTCCTTTCTACTTAAAGCATCCGCTACAAAATTCACCTTCCCCGGATGATACAAAATAGTGATGTCGTAGTCCTTCGGTAGTTCCATCCATCTCCTCTGTCTCAAGTTCAAATCTTTCTTAGTAAAGACATACTGTTGGCTACGATGATCCGTATAGACCTCACACTTAACCCCATATAAATAGTGTCTCCATTGCTTTAATGCAAACATTACCGCGGCCAATTCCAAATCATGAGTTGGATAGTTACGTTCATGAACTTTTAATTGTCTTGAAACATAAGCAATCACATTCTTCTCTTGCATTAGCACTGCACCCAAACCCGAATAAGATGCATCACAATAGACAATGAAATTCTTACCTTCCACTAGCAAGGTGAGAATGGGTGCGGTAGTCAATAAAGTCTTGAGCTTCTGAAAGCTTTCCTCACACTCATCCGACCACACAAATGGAACATTTTGCTCAGTCAAGTTTGTCAGTTGGGAAGCAATAGAAGAGAATCCCTTGACAAATCGGCGGTAGTAGCTAGCTAACCCAACAAAGCTCCTTATTTCTGACACATTAGTAGGTCTTACCCAATTCTTTACTGTCTCAATCTTAGAAGGATCCACCATCACTCCATCCTTAGAAACCACGTGCCCCAAGAAGGACACTGCATCTAGCCAAAACTCACACTTAGAGAACTTCGCATAAAGTTTCTTTCTCCCTCAACATTTCCAATACCATTCTAAAATGCTCCTCATGTTCTTTCTTGCTCTTTGAGTATATCAGTATATCATCAATAAATACGATCATGAAGATGTCCAAATATGGCTTAAAAATCCCGTTCATCAAGCTCATGAACGCAGCAGGGGCATTTGAAATACCAAAAGACATCACTACAAATTCGTAATGCCCATACCTCGTTCGAAAAGAAGTCTTTGCCACATCCGTTGCCCGTATTTTCAATTGATGATAACCCGATCTCAAGTCAATGTTAAAGAAGACACAAGCACCTTGTAACTGATCGAACAAGTCATCAATGCGAGGAAAAGGATACTTGTTCTTTACGGTTACCTTGTTTAGTTGTCTGTAGTCTATACACATTCGAAAACTCCCATCCTTCTTCTTTACAAACAAAACCGGAGCACCCCAAGGCGATGCACTTTGTCTAATGAAGCGTTTGTTCAATAACTCTTGATATTGTTCCTTTAACTCTCTTAACTCTGCGGGAGCCATTCTATAAGGGGGTATAGAAATGGGGCGAGTACCCGGTTCAGGATCAATGCAAAAGTCAATATCTCTATCCGGTGGCATGCCAGGAAGGTCTGCGGGAAACACATCTAAAAACTCACGAACTATCGAGACCGACTCAATTGGAGGTACTTGGGTAATATCATCCCTGAGATGTGCCAAGAACGCTAAACAACCTTTCAAGAATGGAGGTTTCTACTTTAAGAACTTACTGAAAAGTTCATGCTGATCATTTGTCATTATAGGCCCAGTAGTCAGACGTGGAAACGTGCCTATGTCCAATGAGGCATCCATACGAGGAGCCACAATGGCTGCATGTTGTACCTCTGAAACCGGAAGTATTGGTGCAGAAAACATTGGAGGTGTTTGACCTTGATCAGATAACCCACTAAGATAAGCAAGAACCTGATTTATCATCTCTAGGGTAGGTTGGGGTGGTAGTTCCTCATTCTGCACTTGCTCAGTTTCCCTTTCCTCACCCTTTCTTACTACTTCTTCAGTCGGTGGAGGAGTCACCGCCCTAGTATCAGAAGGGCTAGGTGCTCGTCCTCTTTCTCTAGAGGACGTCCTCCCACGACCTCTACCACAGCCTCTTGCCGCTACTCTTCCTCGAGCTACAGCCCAGTGGTTGGCTCAGACGCTTCTTGTCTTGCCAATGTTGGTGTTGGCGTAGTCGTTTCTCTAGTTCTAACCATCCGCGAAATAGAGTGAAGATGGCCAGATACCAATTTGTATCGCCTAGATACCAATTGGACCCAAGTAATAGCACGAAAGAAGGAAAGAAAGAATGGAATTTTCCTAAAGTCTTATAGCCTCTCAAAAAAAAGTAAAGGCGTCCCCCTACCGTTCCTTAAGACTCTACTAGACTCGTTCTTGTGAGATGAGACCAACAAATCTAATGCTCTGATACCAAGTTTGTCACGACCCAAATCCGATCGCGACTGGCACCCACACTTACCCTCCTATTTGAGCGAACCAACCAATCTAAACTCTAACATTTCAATATAACATCAACAGTAAATAATGCGGAAGACTCAAACTCATTAAATAAAACCAATTCATTAACTTCTAAAATTCAACATCTATTATTCCCCAAAATCTGGAAGTCATCATAATAAGAACATCTATGATCAAATTACTAGACTAAGAGTATTCTAAAGGCTAAAACAAGTAAAAGCTAGTCCATGCCGGAACTTCAAGGCATCAAGACATGAGGAAGAAGATCCAGTCCAAGCTAGAAGCATTAGCTCACCCTGAAGATCCAGTGTGACGAAGACTGGCTAGAATTACTGTTGAGTTGAAGACGACGGCACGTTTGCTGCACTCCACAATTAACAAAGAAGAAAAAATAAAAGTAGGGGGGTCAGTACAAACACGGGTACTGAGTAGATATCATCGGCCAACTCAAAATAGAAAACAATATATACCATGTAATATCATAAAATCAACAATGATACTCAATATGTAGCAACAACAAGTACTATATCATTAACAATCACCGTCAAGTTCACACATAATAACTCAAGCCTCAATACCATACTCATTTGGGAATTATGTTCATTAGATTGAGTATATTAACATCTTTCAAGATTCATTATCTTTATTTCTCTTGTGTCGGTACATGACACTCCGCTCCCTCATATTCATTAATCCTCTTGTGTCGGTACGTGACACTCCGATCTCCTAAATCTACGTGTCGGTTCGTGACACCCGATCCCCTAATTCTACGTGTCGGTTCGTGACACCCAATCCCCTAAATCTACGTGTCAGTTCGTGACACTCGATCCCCTAAATCTACGTGTTGGTTCGTGACACCCGATCCCCTAAATCTACGTGTCGGTTCGTGACACCCGATCCCCCTAATTCTATATGTCGGTTCTTGACACCCGATCCCCTAAATCTACGTATCAGTTCGTGACACCCGATCCCCTAATTCTACGTGTCGGTTCGTGACACCCAATCCCCTAAATCTACGTGTCGGTTCGTGACACCCGATCCCCTAATCTCATTCTATCAACTTATCAAACCTTCTCCCTTACCAAGGCATCATCATTAAAAAGAGATTAGGTTTTTATCAAGATTTGGTATTCAATAACTTCATCATGCTTAATATAATCACAATTATATAATCACGTTCATGCATGCATACAATTAAGCACATAACAGGGTTTTACAATACTAACAATACATATCATTCTCTATTAAGAGTTTACTATGAAAGCATGAAAATTATAACCTACCTCCACCGAAGATTAGTGATCAAGCAAGCAAATTTTCTCCAAAGCTTTGTGTTTTTCCCCTTCTCGATCGTCTCTCTCTCTATCGATTCCCCTTCTCTCTCTTTCTGTTCTTTTCTATTTTCTTTATTCAAACCCTCTTTCTTTTACCCTAATTAGTATATAATTAAGAATAAAAGATGACAATAATAACCCACTAATCAACTTAAGGTTACCTCTTTTAACCCCCAAGTAATTAGACTTATTAACATTAACCCTCTATCTTTATAATTAAAGTAGGAATAGTCCAAAACGTCCCTTAAAACGTGTAAAGAAATCCGACCCAGACTGGGATTACGCAACCTGTGACGGCCCGTCGTGCCTGCGACGGTCCATCTTGCAGGTTGTCGCAAGGTTCAGAGAATGGATTTTCATTGAAGGCTCTGTGACGGTCCGTCACGTCTGTGACGGTCCGTCCTGCCATTCCGTCATGAAGTTCAGAGAGTCGATTTTCAGTACCCAATTTCAGATTTTCTAAGTGTTTTGAAACGAGACCCTGCGACTGTCTATCGTGCCCATGACGGTCCGTCGTGGGGTCCGTCGTTTCTGCCAGTTTTTCCAGAATTGAAGTCTGCTGCTCAAATTGACTAACAGGTCATTACAATATTCCCGTACCTATGTAACCATCTGTGAATGCGTAAATAGCACAAGTTAGGAGTCTTAAGTGTAATATGGAGTTTAGTTGTATCATATGTAATTTCATATAGTGTGGTTTATGATTGATAGAGTATCATGGTATAAGAGGGTGGATATCTCTATAATTTGTTGATAGCCATTATGTGATCATATTGACCAACGTACAATAACATACTCACTTTACATGCATGTTACTAGTAGTATAGGTCATGATGTCTTAATTAAAGGTAGTTCTCATATTTAATAGTGTCTACTACTATGCATGTTAAGATGACGTTTATGAAAGCATTATATGTGTTTCCTTATATAGGATTACATGATACACCTACTAGTATGGGCAAAGGTATGTGACTTTGCCTATGCATTGCACATGTGTATTTTGATAGGATAGTTCTAGTTTTGGTTTCTATATGTATGAATATGTATGTATGAACATGTGTGTTCTAATGTGTTATGTGAAATATTTGCTCACATATATGTATACACACACATGTAAGAAGAACTAGTCAAGAAAAGGGCCTTGAATGGTGTGTTCATGTGTACCCTTAACTAGATGATGCTTTACATATGCTATGTTCATGTAAAGGGATTCTGTAGATGATTTAGGTTAATGAACTCTCATCGATGACCTATAAGTTAAGCATATGGGGGGATGAATCTCCGAAACCTATGTTTTATAAAGTAAAAATATAATAATTATTTTAAATAAAGGGAAACTAGCTTAGCACCGAGTGAAATTGAATATGAGTGTGTGTCCCTTCCTATGGTAGGAAAGTAGGTCACCATAAACCTCCTGGGTGGATAGCCTCATGACCCAAAAGGGGTGCTAGAGTAATGTTTCAATAAGTGCATAACTACAATGCCTAATCTTGGAATAAAGAGGGTTTTCACATGGACCCCTATGTTCCATAACTATGTTGCCACCAGAGGATACTAGCTATTGGATCTACCTAGAAAGCAATGTCATGTTTCGTTCTACTTTGGCCTGTAGACCACCCTTTTTTTGTGTGTGGGGTTCTATGACACCCGATTCCGTGTTTAGCATCAAATGGTTTATGTCAGATTAGGCTTTATTTTCCCTAAAGTAAAATGGACAATAGAATTAAATGAGTAGGACCCTAACTAGAATAACTGATGGAAGGTTACTAAGAATAAGTTGAAGTAATGAACCCATCTAGACTATGCACAAGTAGCTCCTTACGATGTTCTAAGAAGGTGTTCTAATGCATGTCACCAAGTATGTGTTCTTTATGCATGACATTCTTGTATTTGTTTACTTGTTATGAAGAGGTGCAAGAATGAGTCTTTATGCATGATGTTGACCTTCTTCACTATATGATAAAGGTCTTGCTTGACATAAATTAAGTGGTCTTCTCTTTTTGTGTTGACGTATGACTTGTATGGAAAGGCTTGTGGCCTCTTGATAGATTTATTAGTATGTGTGAGGTTATGGGGCCTTACATGTACATTGCACTAGTACTCTTAGATTGGGGGCATGAGTTAGGTCTATGTGAATAAAATAAGTATATGTAAATAATGACTAGGAGTTCACCGTAATGTCCTTATAGTTTTGACTTAACTATGTCTATGTTGTACTACACTTGTATGATGGTACGTGTAGTCTTGTGTAAATGATATGTATGTCTTCTTGTGGCCTTAAGGTGATGCATTGAATCAATTATCACTAGGGGGTTACATGGGAAGTTAAAGAATAAAAGGGAAATTAGCTCACTGTTAAGGGAACAAGAGCTTACTCTAATGTGAGCAAAATATGTAATAAATCCTATATGTCATCGTATGAAATGTTTGGACTTTAAATATGTTTATACGATTCATATGAATGATATAAATGCAATTGTTTAAATTTTTTATAAATATTTATTCAAAAAGGCATGAATTCTAATTTCAAGAAAATGTCCCTTTTAAATGCATGTGTTTTGCATGGTTGACATACTAGTGCATTCTTGTACTAATGCCATTATTCTCTACATTTTACACAAGTGTAGGCTATGGATGCTTAAAGGATGTCTATGATTGAGGAGATTGATAGATGATTCCCAAGGTAAAGGAAAGAAATCCTTAAGTCCAAGGATGTCCTAATGGGTACATACTGTAACTCGATTAAATATCGTATAGTTTTGTTTTATGTCTTAAAAGTCGTGTCCGTAATGTACTCCAAAGATTTTGATTCTAAGATTACAAATAGACTTACGGTCTAACTATGTATTATGACTTATGTTTTTGTATATATAATAAGTAAAGTTTCTACCATATGAGGTGCTATAAAGAGTTTTAGATTTTCCGCTAAATTTACTATGTCAATTTGATAAATGATCACTATGGGATTTTACAAGACATGCGAGATGTCAAGTATGCCATGTTGCTTCTAGGGGGTGCTCCCTGGATGTGACAAACATGATATCAGAGTCAGGTTTTTAAAAGTGCTTTAGGGTCAGAGAACTCTCATTTTGCCATGTTTAGTAGAGTCTTTTATCAATGGTGGTGAGTCACGACAAATCAAATAGTACGAGAGGCTATAGGATGATAGAGTTTCCATTCTTCATCATTTTCATATCGTGCCATAGAACTTAACTCTATAAGATCTTTTTCTTATGTTTTCTTGTCTGATGCTCTTTTAGATGTGATTGCTTGGATGAGATTATCTCTATGCTTGAGGGGGAAAAGGTGAATTGAAATGCTTATCTTTTTTCTATGATTTAATGAGTATGTGTGAAGGTGAATTTTGACATGTTTTGATTATGTGATACCATTTATGGTTATATATGAAAACTTATGTGAAATAACATGTTATGTTGAAAAATGTGTGTCCTAATATGGTTAAAGCGTGCTAGAAGTTTTTATGGTTGACATGAATTCTTTTGGAATGATGTGTTCCTATATGGTTTTACATGATGGAGTCCTTATACTATGATTTGAAATTGAAAGTCTTAGTGACTACCTATGGAAGCATGCTACCCTACGAACAGGTACTTAAAAGTGTTCAATGTTTCCCTCTGTATCTATGTGGTCTATGATAAGTTGCCTAGTATGCATTGGAATCCATTGCATAGACTTGACCTTAGGTGTGATCGTAGTATGCATGATTTGTAGGATGAGTTGGTAAGAATTTGTATCTCATATTTTCATGCTTTTCAAATCAATTGCCTAAATTTTGCATTTTTGGAATTTGAAAGCATGCTCACTGTACTGATAAGACAGTTTACTGTAAGATTTTTGAAAAATTCAACTAAACTGTTCTTTGATTATATGTTGTCGAAACATGTATAGAGTTGATTCATATGAACCTTATAATGGATGTAAGAATGATACTACCTATTTGGAATGAAGAATGAGAGTCTTACGGCAAAAGTAGTTGTAGGATTGTTTCTAACTTCTTATTGTGTAGTCACTCCCTTTATGTTGTGGAATTGATGTTTTCCCTAGAATTGAGGGTAGTACTCTTATCTTAGTAGGGTGATGATGTCGGTTTGATTTATTTAGAAGTCACCTTGCATTAATGTTTAAAGAAAAGAAAGAGTCCTTAAGACTAAGTCTCCTATATTGTTTCCCCTGATGATGTATGACCTTGGTGTCTATTGTATTGTATTAAAACCATATGTGGTTGAATGAGATGACCTAACTTGATAATTGGGTATAAAATGACTAGATGATAATGTTTAGAATACCTTGGTGTTTCTATGATAACTTATTGTAATTCCTTTTAAGGTTGTAATCACTTTTAAGTGATTAAAATGCAGATTTTTTAGTGAAGATCCTCTTAAGGTTGGGTTAAGTTGCTCTTGATTGGCTTTACCCTAAGTGGGGGACGGTGATGGAGTAGAAAGGTTATAGATATTGTCTACCTTTTCCTTCTATTCTTACTTGAACTTGAATCTAATGATTTCTTGGTAAGATTGTTTCATGAATAGAGTCTTGCATAAAGTATGAGTTGAACGAACTTTATATGTTTGGTTTGTATTGATTGGCATTACCTTAAGGATATTTTAAGATTCCATTGGGAATGAAACATTTTTTTTGATAAAATCCATGTTTTCTTGTGTATTGTGCATGTTAATATGCTAATTGTACATTTGACTTCAAGAGGTAAGATAAGAAACATGATAATAGGTACTCGTGAGGTAAAATATTTAGCGTTATAATAAAAATTTAAGTCACTTTCAAATGAAATATGTTGAGTGTCTTGAGAATTATGTGACTTTTATGATTGGGAATGCATAATTTTAGGCTCATTCTAGAGAGGTGAAAGCATGTTTAGCTTAGTGCCCATGTGTGTTCCTATTGATTTGTGTGATTCTTCTCAAAATACGCTTAGTGTAAAGGTGAGTACTATGTTAGAAATCTAAATTTTGTGAATTTTCTTCCTATTTAGTGTGATGTACTTGGTGTAATCTACCATTTAGACATAAAAGGAAGGAAATATAAGCATGCCTTGGTTTAGAAGTTTAGAATTTCTCATTTTAAGAGGAAATTGACCTTGTACCTTTCTTAGGTGTGAAATCATGATACATATAAGTGTGTTGAGGATAAGGACATTCCTCCATGGACACAACTAAACATGGAATGGTTGAGTACGAACTTCATGGCAGTAGGTCTAACTAATGAAGAAGTTTGTTAAATCAATCAACTCAAGTTTATGCGCATTGAAGTAAGAGTTCCTAAATTGCTTCTTGAGTATTGTTGAAATCTGCCTATGTTTGGCCTTTGAAGATGATTTCTTAATTAATTTAAGAGTAATAACCATGTTATGATTAGGAGAAGGAGGTTCCTCCTATGAACGTTATAAGAGCCTGTGTGTTTGATGCATTAAAGAGTGAGTGAGTAATGGATTTTCTTGATTGTGTGCATTTAGTGCTAAAATGATTTTATATTGTTATAAAAGTTTTGAATTTCTAGATGATACATTGAAGTCCTTGTTGTGATTAAACAGAAGCTAAGTGTCATTCGAGGACAAATGTTCCCAAGTGGGGGACATTGTAAGATACCAAAATGAGATGGAATGTCTAGATACTAACATGTTTTTATTAAGTTTATAAGGTCCTAAATGACATAATATTCTTTAAAGGAAGTGTGTAAATTTTGAAGTGATTTGGAAGTCGAACGTCAAGGCACGACCAAAACGTTTGGTGACTAGTCACCTATGTGTCTCATGTGTCCAACCGTGATTCTATACTTTATTTAAAGATATTATTAAGTATTAAAATGATTTATAATGATTTTGAAAGATGGTATATGGTTTTTTATGAGGTGTTGAGGTCAAACGACTTGGAACGTCTAAGGCGTTCGAAAGAAAGCCTTTAAGACGCTCAATGTGTGTTTTGATGGGGCCTAGCCTTTTTGGACAAGTTGCAGGTGTGTGTTTTGATTGAAACTTATGTGGAAGTTCTACCACTTTTTATGGGTTTTAATTACATCGAAACATCTGGGTACGACTTCTAAATGGCCTACCAAAAGGCCCCACAAGAAGGACCCAAGGCTGGTCGAGACACTGCTTTTGCAACGTCACTCGACGGATCAAACGATGGCCATTTGGTCAACCAACAGCCTGTTTGTGAGGTATAATCGATTTTTAATTATCTTGGGTAGGTATCAACCCATAAATTTTCCAACTACCAATCAACAGAAGCCTAAGGACGGCCTGTAGATTAACCATCGGCCAATAGATTGGTCCATCGATGGTGGCCTGTAAATTTGTTCCTGCGTCTATTTCTTTTAAGGGGTAAATGGGAAATTCACCCTACGTACTAACCTGATTCTAATAGGATTATTCATCTACTTTTGGATGTATATAAGGAATTTAAAACGTGATCAACCGTACTCCCAATACAATTCACAAAATTAGACTTTTCCCTCCAAAAATAAACTCTCTAGAACCTCCATTGTGGGGGAAGATGAAGAACAACTTAGAGAGTTGATTTCCATGGATGAATAACAAAATTTTAGAGATTTTAATGTATATAAAGGTATGGTGATCCTTCATCTCTAGTTATCCTTTCATCTAGAGAGTTGATCTCAAACATTTCAAAGAGAAAAATATGATCAAGTTCTACTTCTTCAATCTAGTCATGGATTCTTTATTAACGTGATTTCGAAAGTATAATATGAATTTATTGATAATTATATACTGATTTGGATGTGATTTTCAATTCTATTGAATAACGAACCCATGCTCTTTCACAAACTCTATTTTAGCTTTTGTATGGCTTTATGATCTTGATCTAAGGCATACTGTCTAGTACGTATATTATTCGTTAATCATTGATTAAATACCCATGTGAATAAATGCATGAAGGTTTTAACATACCTAGCCTAGTCTTCATTATGATCATTGTAAGGTGGGTCCTCAATGATTAAAAAGTGGATTTTGATTGTGTTGTGGTTTTTGTAGCTACAGTTTTAGGTTTATACCATGGTTGAATTATGGATATAAATCTTGTATCTTCAAAGTAAATAAGGCTTGGTTCAAATTGATCTAGGTTCTTCTAGTCTATCAAGTATTAACTTGTGATCTTGATATAAAGATAGTTGTTATAAAAATTTATCATGGTTAATTATCTATAGCTGCAACGTATAACGTAATATGAGTATATATTAAGTGTAATGGATCCAATATGGGTAAATTTATTATAGTTTGAATAGGATTAACCTATGTAAACTCACCTTCCATGAACTGGTAACATGAAGCATGCTTGTAGTGAATTCGACCTTAATTGCAATTGTAGTAGTGTCTCATCTAGACTATTATTTCAATATCAACTGCATAGAATGTAAATTAGTGGTCAAATATGAATGATGATTAATACATTGGGTAAATTCATAAGATAGCTTATTCTCTCTACTCTACGATGAATTGATAGTTTAATTCCTACGATAGTAGCTTGATCTTGAAGAGCTTTAAACATGTTTGCAACGTGATTAAGTATATGGTTATCTACTTCATTGTATTGATATTATTGATTAAATATGATATATAATCCATGCAAGTGAAGTTGGTTGATGGTCTATGTCCTTCTATATTCTAGCATGATAATGATATGTTTTACTAGTTGTAGCATGACCTTGTAGTAGCTTATGTTTAAGTTCATGTACTACCATTTCCTTTAAGGAAAATAGATGAAAATATGAACATGTTCTTACGTACCCTTATATGAGTGCATGAATTGCACGAGTTAGGAGTCTTAAGTGTAATATGAAGTTGACTTGTTTCATATACTACTGTGTGTTGTAAGGTTTATGCTTGATAGAGTCTTATGTACCAAGTGGGTGGCTACCTCAATATATTTTTCATAGCCATTATGTGATCCTATTGACCAATGTACACACACACTCACTTTATATGCATGTTATAAGTAGTATAGGTCATGGTGTCTAAATGAAAGGTAGTTCTCATATTCACTAGTGTTTACAATTATGCATGTGAAGATGATTATATGAAAGCATGATATGTGTTTCCTTAGATAGGATGAATTGATAGGTATACTAGTATGAGCAAGGGTATGTGACTATGCTATGCATTGCACATGTGTACCTTGAAAGGATAGTTCTACTTTTGGTCTCAATGTGATATGTGAAAGGTTTACTCACATATATGTATACACACACACATGTAAGAAGATCTAGGCAAGAGAGGGGCCTTGAATGGTGTGTTCATGTCTACCCTAACTTTGATGATTCTTTACATATGCTATGTTTATGTGAACGGACTCTTTACATGATTAAGGTTGATGAAATTTCATCTATGACATATTATTTTAGCATATGGGGGGATGTAACAACCCTAAAATTGGATATGCTAAGTAATGCTTAATGTATGTAGAAAGCCTATGATTAGACCGGGTTCACACGGATTGATGCGCGTAAAACCAGACCTCTAAACCCTTGCTATAGCCAAGCCAACCAACTAAGCTTGGAAAGATTGGGTCCTACTATGTATGGCTCCCGAATATTAAGATTTACCCGAATGAGTCTTTTCCAGACTTAAAAAGGGGAAATCTTAAGTTTGAAGGGTCTAGGGGTAAAATGGTCTTTTTCAAGGGTAAGGTTAGTATCGTAATTACCCTAAGTATGTAATTTATTTTTTAATTAATAAGGTGGAGGGATATTTTGTGTATAAAGGGACGAAATTGGCCTTTGAGCAAAATCTTGCTCCACCTAGGTTTGAACCTAGTTTGAGGCAATGATTTAACTTGATTATATAAATTGGTGAATTAATTTAATTAAATAATATTTAAATTCTGATTTAAGAAAAAGGAAAATCATATTCATATTATTAATTAATTAATTAATTTATTGGGTGGTTTGGGTCGGGTCGACCCGGAGGGACCCATTTTATGCGAAGGGGACATCACGGGTTTGAACCTCGATGGTAGCAACATTTAAGTGGATTAAATTAAGGTTTATAATCTAATTTTGAAAGGGCGTTATGTTCATTTAACATATAATTCGAAAAAAAGTCTGATTTTAACATTTGAACAAACATTATATTGACTAAGACTCAACTATAATCCTAAGGAACCTCTCTCGTTTTCACGTTTCAGCCACTCTCACAATCTGCCTCTCTCTCATTTTCTTTCACGTTCTCTCTGCCTAACAAAAACACATGAACAGAAAAGCTACAAAATTGCTTCACACTTGAAGAACTTACACGAAAAATATAAACAAACAAGCTAACCAAAAACGTAAAGTAAAGTTTTGTCTGGTTTATGTTGGAGTTTCACGATTTGGACGTGAGTTTGGAGAAGGTTTTAGAGCAGACAGTAGTGGGTTGAAAAACATTGAAATAAGGTATGAGTTTCTCTCCTAGACTCCTTTCTCCAAGATAATTTTCTTTCCCGTGAATTAAACGAATCTTGAAACTAAGGTTGTTCGCGTTCTTGTCGAACTCTTAGTCACAAGTATCCCTTTGATCTCAATGTGAAATAGGTTAGAGATTATGTTGTTGGTATGTTTGCTTGTAGTTTATGTATGAAGTATGATTTTTGTAATAATGTGTTCATGATTATGTGTTTGGAATTGTAAGCATGTTAAGTTATGTCAACCGAAAGTATGTGAAAAATGATATGTTTTTATGGTTGAATTTTATGTGCGAATGTATATGTAAATTAGGAGGTGTAAAAGTGGTGTAATGTTTCTGGATGTGATGGTAATTCTTTGCTGAGTATAATAATAAAAAGATTACACTTAAAGATTCACCAAATGATCCCTAAAATGTCTTAAGAATTAATGTATGAATAATGATAAAAAGAAGACGAAAATAGTGAACAAATTTCCAGCATTTGGTAGGTTTTGTTTGGCCAAACAAAGTGGTACAAAATGAAATGAAAATTAAATTTAATGTAAGTGAAATCACTAAAGATTGAACCCAAGACATCATTACATAAAATCTACAAAAAAAAAATCAACAAAAGATTAAGACAAAAATGGATTGGATGAGACTTAAATATCTAGCCTGCTGGAAGTTGTAGTCTCGGCCAACTTTTAAGAAAATGAGCTCTGTTTAATTTTTTTAAAAAAATGCAAGGTCATTGGGGATTGAAACCATGACCTAACTAATTTAAAATTTCGTAAAAATTTTGTGAGAAAAATGCAAGTAAAAATAGATGTGATGAGTGCGGAGTGAACCCACAACCTCTTGAATAGATGAGAGATTTAGTAGAAAAATAAAGGAGAAAATAAATGCGGAGAGTGGGTATTGAACCCACAACCTCTTGGATAGGTGATAAAGTTAGGAAATAAATTAAAAGGAAAATAATGAGCTTGTGGGGGATTGAACGCACATCTTACAACTTAAACGAAAAAGGAGAGGAGAAAAATAAAGGAAATATTATGGGGTTAATGGGGATCGAACTAGGGTCCCCCAAATTTGAAATATACAATTATGAAGTTAAAAATAAGATTAAGTATTGTCCAAGGGATTCAAAATCAAGATTACTTGCAAAATTCCATATTGACACATAAGTCATATGTAAGTAAATACATAATTAATGCTACCTGTGAAGATCGAAATAAATATCTTTGCATATCTACAAGATGCAAAAGTCTTGTACCACATAATCTTTGGTAAACATGAATCACTTAGAAAAACTATGAATGAAGCCTCACCGCTTGTATGTGTGGAATCATAAGTCTAGCATACGTTTAAAACTAGGTGAGCCTAATATATATCTGATAAATTGATGTAACATTAGAAAAATTAAGTAAGAGTGTGAAACAGACTAAATGGCCGAGTGCATTGGCATATGAATTAAATGAATATTCAAGTGAAGGGGTTAGTAATTAAGAAAAGAAAGTGTGTTATAGTGAATGAATGAGGTGACAATATGATAAGAGGGTAATGTGAAAGATGAGAGCAATCTTAGATGAGCCAAAGTAAATGTTACTAAAACGTATTCAACTATGAAAGTGTAAAGCTAATGAAGAGACCAATCTATATGAACACTCTAATGAAAGTATTGAAGTTAACGCATACATAATACTAATGATTAGATGAGAAATCATCTATTGAGCTCTGATGTCTTTATGCTAGAAGCTAGCTTCCATGATGTATGAGTTGAATGTAATGGAACTTTATACGGAGCACCGATAGGCTAGGTATGAGCAATGATGCCTTCCTTTTTGAATGGCTAACATTCATGTAAATATCATGAGATGAGTGTGTCCTCCATGCCGAGTATGGGTCTCCTTATATCTCCTAGTGGTTGAACCTATACTGCCAGTATAAGGATCTAGCAAAGTTAAATTCCGTATATACTCTCACATGTTTCGGTTCACTTTGGAAGGTGATTCCATTCCCTATATACTCTAGCATGTTTTGGTTCACTTTGGCCGGTTATTCAACCTATTTTCGGTCTAAGGATTACACAATAAATTTCATTATTCTCACATGATCTATGTTAGTTAAGGTTAATGTTCCCAAAGAAAGAATGAGGCCAATCTCAATGAATGCACATAATGAAATGAACGATACCAAAGGTGTTAGGATAGGATAATCAAGAGGTGAGCTAGACTCAAGAAATGACACTAGGTTATTCTTTGTCATTGCATAACAAACCCGATGAGAATCTTAAACTACATCCTAGTTCTGACTAGTGAATTCACTAGTATATGAATAAATGAAAATGAAGTACGTATGAATGAATGAAGAAGACTCTATGTTTACTAAAGAAGGATCCCTAGTTGAGGTCCCATATGTTGAGCCATCATTTTGGGAATTCCTAATGTCAAGTCCAGGTTTTCAAGGTCTCATGGCATATGATAGAATTATGTGAACTACATGATATGATATGTGCAATACGTTATGTACTGCTTGTGAAATGACAAGTATGATGATGCATGTTACTCTTATGGCATGAATTTTCTAATCCAAATTTGGCAAGTCCACAGACATTCCTAATCAAAATTTGGAAGGTACCATGACTTGACTTTCCATAAATTATGTTGTTAGGAAAGAGCTATTCTTACTCATGCATGTCCTTGGTGTGTGCTTTCATATACCCATACTTAGTACAAATGTGTACAAATCCCATAAAATATCTACTTTTAGGTGAAGGAATAGGTGGATGTTAGAGATTATAGTACGACGTTGCAACCGGATTTTGTAGGACCTCATGATTTCGAGGATGCTTGCCCATTATATTTAGGTTAGATAAATGTTTGAGTTAGTGGAGTATGTGCCATTTGCGTTTCTTTCTCATCTTATTTAAAACATTGTATTGGTTCTATTTTAGCAAGTATACACATAATGCAGTATGGAACTATTTCTTTCATGTGATGATCTTATTATTAGATGGTTGATTGTGGATGTTTATGAGTTTAAGTAAAATGTTTTAAATTATTGTTAAGTAACAACAAGTTCAATTTTTTTGCAAAAATTAACATCGATGAAGTAACAATGATGTATTTAGGCTTGTCTGCGGCCTCTAAGAGGTCAATGTTGTCGTTCTCTTCTACGGTCTAGACTCCGTTCGTGAAAAAGTTTGTATTAGAGAATTCTGTTAAATTCCGAGAGTAATAAGTTTAGATCAACCACATTAAGTAGTTTCTAAGTGATGGTAGTGAAGCGCACCACTATCCTTATTTCGAGACTACAACATGCATAGAAAAAATTCCCTTCTTCAGATATTAACATGCCTTATCTAATGTCTTATTTCTTGGTGCTAAGAGAGTATATAACATCAACTCTTGAGATTCAGAAAGAAGAATACAAGGAGAAACGCAGGCGGAGAGATTGGAGGAGTAGCTGCTGCGGTAAATCATGTTCCTGCCTAGGCTCCAGCTGGTGGAATGGACATGCCTGTTAACCCAACTAGGTTGACAAATGGAGAAGTGAGGACATCCTTTGTATAGCTGGCCCAATCCATCACTTCAAAAGCTCAGGCTATGGAAGCCCAGGTGGAGTAACAACATGTTGCCAAGTAGAACTCACCTATCAGCACCATGGCTAGCAGGTTAAGGGACTTCAAGAGGATGAATCCTCCTGTTTCCACTGGATCTAAGATTTCATAGGATCTCCAGGAGGAGTTAATGAGAGATATGCTGCACGCCAGTATGGGACATTCCAATCTTAGTGTCCATGTCCAACAAGTGGAGGAAAGGAGGAAGAGGAAACATAGTAGGGCAGGGAACATGTCAATGCAAACAGAGAAGAATTTTTCAAGGAACACTAATACTGAAATTAGGGATAAGCCTAGGTTTAAGACGGGACTCTCCAACCAAGGGGAGTTAAGTTCATCCAAGGGTTGCTATTATACGAATTCTGAGCCTAGTGTTAAGAGAAACAGTGAAGTAGATTTAACTTAGAAGGGTTCACCTTGTAGGAAGTATGGATATCTTCATGGAGGAGGGTGTATGAGGGTCTCTAACGCTTGTTACAGTTGTAGCAATCCGGGTCACATGATGAAGGATTTGCCATATATGAGAGGTTGAGCAAAAGGGAATGGGAAAGTTCAGCCGAATGATCAAAGTGAAAAGGCTCCAAAAAAGCAACGAGTCTTCGCACTCAGTTCTAGGGGTTTAGGGGAAGACACCTCTGGTGACGTATCGGGTGTGTAGCCTAAATTAGTTTTTAATGTGTATGGTTTTATGCTGTAGTATGAAATTAATATGTTGGATTTATCATATTGGTTTCTGACCTATGTGTTTATTTATGTTGTATGCTTTGATGAGGCTAGTGTAGAAAAAGTTCGTTAGTCTATTTATGCGAAGCTGCTAGTAGGTTTCAAGGATGTGCACCAACCTACTAATATGTGAATCAGATACTCACCAACAAAAAACATTGAATAGCTTAGGTATGGATTTTATTCAATAAGTGTTATGCTACCATAGACTATTAAACCTGTGTAGTGAGGTTTGAGTTGACAAATTAGATAGGTTATAAATCGGAAGGGGTGAATAAATCCAACAAAGCCATATAATTTCAAATCTAAAGCCAACAAGATGATGTCTAAGTGGTTAGATATACTCCTCCTAACGCTGTTTTTGTTTTAGAAACTTTAAGTTTTAGTGAAATAGTCGAGATGAAGTTGTAAGTCCAAAAATCCTATGTGTAAGAATTGCACTATGTGAGTTAAAATGAATTCATGTTTGCATATAATGTTGATATTTTTTTATAGCGTGGACATGATTTTTTTTGTTTTGCATGATTTGTGAGGTCCATCAAATTATGTGGGATGAAAAAGGATGTTCCCCAATCTCAAATATAAAGCTTAAGATAAGCTTGAGTAATATGCATTATCCATAGTAAGTGTAAAACAGAAATTCCCAAAGAGTAAAGTCTTAAGTACGTTAAGATATTTTTGAAAATCACCCTCTTTATTTTAATAAATGATGTGAAGTGTAATTCGGGGATGAATTTTCTTATGGGGGAAATAATGTAACAATCCTAAAAATGGATATGCTAAGTAATGATTCATGTGTTTAGAATGCCTACGATTAGACATGTTTCACACAAATTGATGCGCATAGAACCAGACCTCTGAACCCTTGCAACCTCCAAGCCAATAACCTTGAGGAATTAGTTGAGCTACGAAAGGTTGGTTCCATCCTTGTAGGCCTCCCAAATATGAAGATTCACCTGGATGAGTCTTTAGCGGACTTTAAAAGGGGAAATCGTATGTTTGGAAGTCTAGGGGTAAAATGGTATTTTTTCATTCTAAGAGTAGTATATTAAATACCCTAAATATGTAATTAATTATCTAATTAATAACGTTGAGGTGAATTTTAGGTAGAAAGGGTCGAAATTGTCCTTTGAGCAAAATCTTTCTCCACCAGGATTTGAATCTTGGTGGGAGCAATGATTTAACTTGATTATTTAAATAAGTTAATTGATTTAACTAATTAATGTTTAAATTCTGATTTAAGGAAAAGGAAAATCAGATTATTATTATTAATGAATTAATTAATGGGGTGGTTTGGGTTGGGTCGACCAGGAGGGACCCATTTTTACGATGGGGATGTCACGGGTTTGAACCTGGATGGAAGGAACATTTAAGTGGATTAAATAGAGGTTTATAATCATATTTTTGTAAGGTCATTATGGTCATTTAATATAAATTTAAAAAATCATATTTTAACAAAAAACATATAATTGAGGTAGTATGCATGCTTTTGTAGGATGAGTTGGTAAGAATTTGTTATCTCATATTGTCATGATTTACCAATCGATTGACTAAATGTTGAATTTTTGGAATTTGAAAGCATGCTTACTATAATGATAAGACAATTTACTGTAAGATTTTTGAAAAATCAATTAAATTGTTCTTTGATTAGATATTGTCAAAATATGTATAGAGTTGATGCATATGAACATTATAATGAATGTAAAAATGAGATTTTATTTTTGGAATGAAGAATGAGAGTCTTATGGCATGATTATTTTTAGGATTGTTTCTAAATTCTAATTTTGTTGTGAGTCCGTTTATGTTATGGAATTGATGTTTTCCCTACAATTGAGGGTATTACTCTTATCTTAATAGGGTGATGATGTGGGTTTGATTGACCTAGAAGTAAGCTTACATTAATGTTGAAAGAAAAGAAAGATTCCTTAATACTAAGTCTCTTATACTGTTTCCCTTGATGATGTATGACCTTGGTGTCTATTGTATTGTGTGAAAACCTTATGTAGTTTACTTAGATGACCTAACTTGAGTATTGGGGCTAAATTGCTTCAATTATAAGGCTTATAATACTTTGGTGTTCATATAATAACTTACTCTACATTCCTTCTAAAGATGTAATCACTTTAAGTGATGAGAATGAAGGTTGTTTATTTAAGATCCTCTTAAGGTTGGGTTAAGTTGCTATTTATTGGGATTACCCTAAGTGGGGGATGGTGATGGAGTAGTAAGGTTGTAGATATTATCTACCTTGTCCTTTTATTCTTACTTGAACTTTAATCTAATGAATTCTTCTTAAACTTGTTCATGAATAGTCATGCATAAATTATGAAATGCGTGAACTTTATATGTTTTGTGTATATTGATTGACATTACCTTAAGGATATTTTAACATTCCAAGGCGCATGAAAGAATATTTTTGATAAAATCCATGTTTTCTCATGTGTATTGTGCATCTTAATATGTTAATTGCACATTTGACTTCAAGAGGTAAGATAAGAAAAATGGTAATAGTCACTTGTGAGGTGAAATGTTTATCCTTATAGTGAAAAGTTAAGTCTCTTTAAAATGAAATATTTAGAGTCTTGAGAATTATGTGACTTTTATGATTTGGGATGCATAATTGTAGGATCATTCTATGAAGGTTAAATCATATTTAGCTAAGTGCTCATGTGTGTGCCTATTGATTTGTGTGATTCTTCTCAAAATATACTTATTGTAAAGGTGAGTACTATGTTATAAATTGACATTTTGTGAAATTTCTTCTTATTTGTTGTGATGTACTTGGTGTGATCTGGCATTTAGACTTCACTATGAATGAAAGATAAGCATGCCTTTTTTTTCGAAGTTGAGAATTTCTCATTTTAAGAGGAAATTGACCTTGTACCTTGCTTAGGTGTGAACTCATGATACATGTATCTTTGTTAAGGCAAATGACATTCATCTATGGACACCACTAAACATGGTATGGTTGAGTATAACCTTCATTTCACTAGATCTAACTAATGAAGATATTTGTTGATTCAATGAACTAAAGTTTATGTGCATTGAAGTAAGAGTGCCTAAATTGCTTCTTGAGTGTTGTTCAAATATGAATTTGTGTGGCCTTGCAGAATTCTATGTTAATGAATTGAAGTGTAATGACCATGTTATGATTAGGAGAACGATGTTCCTCCTATGAACATGATAAGAGCCTATGTGTTTGATGCATTAAATAATGAGTGAGTAATGGTTTTGCTTGCTTGTGCGCATTGAGCATTAAAATGATTTGATGTTGTTATAAACTTTATGAACTCTCTATGAGGCATTGATGTCCTTGATGTGATTAAAGATCTCTAAGTGTCATTCCACCACGAATGTTCCCAAGTGGGGATATTTTAAGACCCTTAAATGAGATACGGTTAGTAGATCCTAACATGTTTTTCTTAAGTTTATAAGTTCATAAAATCACTAATATTATGGTTTAGAGGCAGTGTGTAAAGTTTCAAATGATTTGGAAGTCAAACGTAAAGGGACGATTAAACCGTTCGATGACTAGCCGCCTATGTGTCTTATGTGTCCATGCGTGATTATATACTTTATTTGATGATATTATTAAGTATTAAAATTAGTAATAATGCTTTTTAAAGATGTTATATGGTTTTTTGAGAAGTTTGGAGGTCAAACGACCAAGAACGTCCAAGGCATTCGAAAAGTAGCCCTTAAAACGCTCAATGTGTGTCTTCATGGGGCATAGCCTGTTTGGATGAGTTGCATGTTTTTCTTTTTGGTGAAACTTATGTGGAAGGTCTAAAACATTTAAAGGTGTGAATTTAAGTTGTAAACGTCCAGGTACGACTTCTAAAGGGCCCCACAAAATGCCCCAAAAAAAGGACCTAAGGCTGGTTGCAACACTATCTTGCAGTGTCAATCGACGGACTAAACGATGGCCAGTTTATGAATGAATGGACCCTTGGTGAGGTCTCATCAATTGGTACTTAGATTTTTCAGATCTCAACCAAAAAAATGTCCAAGTAGTAATCGATAGAATCCAAAAGATGGCCCGTAACCTGACCTACGACCGACGATTTCTCCATCGATGGTGGCCTGTAAAAAAGTGCCTACGTCTGTTTCATGATGGCCCATAAGATGACCT
The DNA here is from genome assembly GCF_036512215.1 of Solanum lycopersicum. NCBI lineage: Eukaryota > Viridiplantae > Streptophyta > Magnoliopsida > Solanales > Solanaceae > Solanum > Solanum lycopersicum. Next base: position 10,668,990 of record NC_090808.1, on the reverse strand, counting down.
AACCTGATTCTAATTTTATTATTTAACTACTTTTGTGTAACAACCTTAAAACGGCTATGCTAAATAATGCTTAATCTTTCTAGAATGCCTAAAATAAGACCGGGTTCACACGAATAGATGCGCGTAGAACAAGACCACTGACTCCTTACTATTGCCAAGACAACTAACTTGGGGAGTTTTTTTAGCTAGGAAAGTGTGGTTCAGCAATGTAGGGCTCACGAATATGAAAATTTACCCGGATGAGTCTTTACCGGACTCAAAAAGGGAAAATCATATGCTTGGAGGGTCTAGGGGTAAACTTTTCCTTTTCCAGGCTAAGGGTAGTATAATAATTACCCTAAATATATAATTAATAAATTATTTAATATGGTGAAGGGGTATTTTAGGACCAGAGGGTCAAAAAAGGGCTCTTAGAGTGAAGTCTTGCTCCACCCGGGTTTGAACCTAGGTGGAAGAAATGAATTAAATTTATTTTAATTTAAGTTGGTAAATTAATGTTATTAATAAATATTTATTATTTATTACCTTTTTTAAATAGAAGTAAAATCAAATTTTTTAACATTTCATAAAACCTTATTTGACTAAGTCCTAAACTAGACTCCTAAACCTAATAAACCTCCCACTCTCTCACGTCTATCTCACTTTCACGTTCAATCTCTCTTATCCCATTCACGTTTCTTTCTGCCAAATAACATTAAAGAACAGAATATTTACCAAGGTTCTTCATACATGAAGAACTCACATGATAATATAATAAAAACAAACGTAAATCAATAACATAGTCAAAGGGAAGGTTTTCCCTCGAGTGAGGTGTTGAACTTTTGGTGTTGGACATATCTTTGGAGAAGTTTTTAGGCATCAAGTTGCGGTTTGAACGACTAAAAGGTATGGCTTATCTTCTCTCTTGGTCCTTTTCCAAAGAGAACCCTAAGGTTCAGTATATTCAATCTGAAGACTAGGGTTGTTCGCCATTACATGTCCGTGTCACTAGCTCCCAATTATTTGTAGGTTGGGTATGTTTGCTGGTAGATAAAAGGCGTGTGTTGCGTTTTCGTGATGAATATGTTGATGCAACTTTGGTTGAAATAGTATGAATGACAACCAATGTGTTTCGAAACTGTGTGCATGTGTGTGCAAAAATGTGACCTTGACTAGGTGTTCTCAAGTTACGGCTCAAAAATTGTAATGTTATAGTTGTGATCATACGTGCACAAACTTATGTAAATCGTGATGTTCATATGAAGTGTAATTTGGTTGAATTGAGTGAAAAACTCTTGTCTAATCGAATCCATAAAATACACCTAAAATGTTCTAAATGAACTATAAAATTCCCTAAGAACTAATGTGTAACTTGATGGAAAGATGATGACAAAAAACAACAAAACTGATTGTTTCAAATGATGAGTTTCAGTCAAGTTAAAAGGCTTCAAAATGTTGTGAAAAAAATTAATTAAAACAAGTGAGTTCATGGAGGATTGAACCCATGACCTCACCATGCTAAAAACCATGAAAATAAAGAAGTAAAAAGTATTTCAGTGAAGGGGATTCGAACCCACAACTTTTTGGCCAAGCTTAAGGAAAAATGAAAAGAAAATAACTGTGAGGCATGGGATTCGAACCCACGACCTCTAGGCGGAAAAGGAGAATTAAATGAAAAATAAAGTTAGGCTGTGGGGGTTCGATCCCACAACCTCATGGTTAACTCAAAGAGGCCATAGAAAAAGAAATTAAAATAAAAAAGGGGTTGTGGGGGTTCGATCCCACAACCCCTCAGCCAAGAAAGAGAAAATATAAATAAAAGGAATTAAAAGAAAATGAAGGCGTTGGGGCTTGATCTAGGGTCCCCAGGCCGTGTGGAGCAAAATAAAATAAATGAAAAATGTGAGTGTTGTCCAAGGTACTGGAAACCACATTCCCTTGCCCACATTATGTATTGATACATAAGTCATACGTGATTTAATATTCAAGAAAAATAATGCCTACTTATATCGAAATCGAAATATTGGCATACATACAAGATGAATAAGTCTTGCACCACATAATCTTAGGATGATATGAATCACTTGAACGAACTATGAATAAAGCCTCGTGGATGGTATGTATAAACCCATACGTCTAGATTACGGTTATAAATAAGTGATCCTACGATGTATGTAATGAAATGATGAAACCATAGAAGGGTTTACTAAGAGTGTAAAACACACTAAAATGACCAAGTGCATTGGCTCATGATGAAATTAAAAATGAAATAATCTAATTTAGAATGAAATGACAAAATGAACAATGAAATGATGAAACCCTAGAAGGGTTATGTCAGAGTGTGAAAAACATTAAATTGCCAAGTTCATTGGCATATGATGAAATGAACATTGACGTAAAAACGAATGAGTAATTATGAAGAGCAAATGCGCTAATGTTAATGAAATGGTGAATACATGATCTGACGCTTATGTAAAAGATTTGAGCAATCTAAAATGAGGCTATGTAAATGTTACCAAAACGTACTCACCTATGAGAGTGTAAAGTTAAAAAAGAGACCAATCTCTAAAACATTCTAATGAAAGTATTAAGGTTAACAAACTTAATACAAATGATGAGATGACAAATTATCTATTGAGGTATGATATCCTCATACTAGAAGCTAAGTTCAATTACGTATGCGTTGAATATAATGGAACTTTATACTGAGCACCGATAGACCCGCTATGAGCGGTGATGCCTTATTTCTAGAAGGGAGGAGGTTCACGTATTTGTCATGAGATGAGATTGTCATGCATGCTGGGAATAGGTATACTTATATCTCCTAGTCTTTGATCCCATACTTCAAATATAGATATCTGGGAGGGTTCAATTCCCATGTACGCTAGCATATTTTTTGTCATTTTGGCCAATGATTCCACCTCTTTTCGATTTGGGGGAGACATTGGATTTCATGATGCTCACATAATCTATGTCAGTTAATGTTAATGTTTCCAATGAATGAATGAGTCCATCCTCAAAAGATGCAGATAATGAAATGAAACATACCAAAGATGTTAGGGTAGGACGATCAAGAGGTGAGCTAGACTTAGGTAATAACACTAGGTCATTCTTGACCATTGCACAACGAACCCGATGAAAGTCTTAAACTAAATCCAAGGCATATCTGGTGTTTTTATTAGCCTATGAAAGAAATGAAATAAAGTAAATATGAATGAATGAAGCAGACTCTTTGTTTACTAAAAAGGCTCCCTAGTTGAGGTCCCATATGTTGAGCCCTCATTTTGGGAAGTCTTAATCTCAAGTCCATGATCCCAAGGTCTCATGGCATATGAATGACCGTTATGAAAGATGTTATGTGCTATGCAATATGTTATGTGCTATGTCTAAGATGTTATATGTTGTGTGCAATATGATAAGTATGATGATGCGTGTTACTCTCATGGCATAACTTTCTTAATCCAAATTTAGAAAGCTTACTTACTTTCCTAATCCCATTTTTGCAAGCCCAAAGGCTTGACTTTCCATAATCATGTTGTTAAGAAAGAGCTGTTCTTACTCATGCATGTCCGTGGTGGATGCTTGAATATACCCATACTTAGTACAAATGTGTACCAATCCAGTAAAATTCTATAATTTAAGGTCCAGGCACAAGTGGACGCTAGAGCTTACAGGTTAACATTGCAGTTATCCGTACGTGGAGCTTTCATCCGTATTTGGTGGGTACTCATGCTTTCGAGGATGTCTACCGTTATTATCTGTTTTAGATGTAGGCTATAACTAGTGGAGCATGTACCACTATTAATTCTTTCCACTTTTGTTCAAACTTTTTACTGGTGCCGTTTTGGCAAAAATACGTTTAAAAAAATTATGAACTGATTGTTTCATTTGATTATCTCTATATTAGATGGTTGATTTGTGAACGCCTATTATGTTATGTTTAAGATGTTTAGAAAGAAATAATAAAACAAAAATTTCAAATTTCCACTAAAAATAACCTAGTGAAATAATAATGACGTATGTAGGCTTATCTCCCACCTCTGAGACGTCAACGACGCCGGTCTCGTCTGGGGTCTAGATTCCAGCCGTGACAAAGTTGGTATCAAAGCACTAGGTTAAATATTGAGGATAATAAGTTGACATCAACAACATTGAGTAATTTTTCAGTCATGGTAGTGACGTGCACCACTATCCTGATATAGAGATTGTATGATCTGTAGGAAAATTCCCTTCTTCTAATCTTATCGTGACTTCTTTAATGTCTGATTTATTGGTGTTAAGAGAGTATCTAACCTTAATTATTGAGATTCAGAATGAAGAATACGAGGAGAAATGCAGGCGGAGAGATTGGACGAGCAGTTGTTGGGGTAAATCAAGTTCCTCCCTAGACTCCAGCTACTGGAATGGAGATGCATGTTAACCCAACTGGGTTGATAGATGGATATGTAAGGAAAACCCTGGTATAGATGGCCCAAGCAATAACCTTACAGGCTCAGGCTATGAAATCCCAGGCATAGCAACAAGGTGTTCCCAGGAAGAACAAGTTAAGGGACTTCACGAGGATGAATCCTCCCATTTACACTGGATCTAAGATTGCTGAGAATCTCAAGGAGGAGTCTAGGGCAGCTATGCTGCATGAGAGCATGGACTTTTCCAAGCTTATGGTCCGTGTCCAACAAGTGGAGGAAAAAAGGAAGAGAAAGCGTACTAGGGCAGGGAGCAGGTCAAGGAAAGATGAGAAGAATTTTTCAATAAAGAGTAGTACTAAAATCAGGGATAAGCCCAGGTTTAACAAGGGACTCTCCCACCAAGGGGAGTCAATTTCATTTAAGGGTCGCTATGAAAAGGATTCCGAGTGCAGAGTTAAGAGATACAATGTTGTTTCTGAAAAAGAAAGATGGAAATCTTAGAAGGTGTATCGATTATTGGTAGATCAACAATGTCATTATCAAGAATAAATATCACCTTCATAGAATATATTATTTGTTTGACCAACTACAAGGATTTTGTTTCTTCTCGAATATTTATCTTAGTTCAGGGTACCATCAGCTTAGTGTTAGGGATTAATGTGTTCCAAAGACATCCTATCGCACCCGTTATGGTTATTACGAGTTTCTAGTTATGTCATTTGGTCTTACTAATGCACCTGTTGCATTTATGGATCTCATGAACAGATTCTTCCTTGAATACCTTGACTCTTTCATCATAGTATTCATTGATAACATTCTCATATACTCTATGACCAAGGAAGATTCTTGAACAACATTTGAGACTAACCTTGCAGGTACTTAAAAAAAATCAATTGTATGCAAAATTTAGCAAGTGTGAATTCTGGCTTAGATCAGTGACCTTCCTGGGTCATGTTGTCTCTGACAAAGATGTGAAGGTAGATCCTAGGAAGAATTATGATGTTAAGAACTGGCCAAAACCACTTACTCCCCCAGATATCCTTCGCTTCTTGGGATTGGATAGTTACTAAAGTATGTTCGTGGAGGGTTTTTCTTCAATTGCTGCCTCACTAACAAATTTGACTAAGAATAAGGCCAAGTTTTACTGGATGAAGACTTGCGAGAAAAGTTTCCATGAGCTCAAGGAGAGACTCACTTCAGCCCCGGGGCTTACTTTGCCTATGTTTGGTGAGAATTACACTGTCTTTTGTAATGCATCTAGGTTTGTATTGGTTGTGTTCTTATGCAGGGTGGTAAGGTGATATCTTATACATCCAGACAGCTCAAGGTTCATGAGAAGAATTATACCACTCATGTCCTGGAGTTGGCAGCTATGGTGTTTGCACTAAAGCTGTGGAGGCACTACTTGTATGGGGTGCATGTGGATGTGTTCATATAGTTTTTTATTATGTCTTGAGGGGTCTTTCCCTAGTGTACTCCATAGTTGTTGAGTCTAAGATAACAAAGAGACTTAGGATTTTACTATGTATTACGACTTATGTTTTTGTATATATAAGAAGTAAAGTTTCTATCATATGAGGTGCTATGAAATGCTTTAAATTTTCGTCTAAATTTTCTATGTCAATGCTATGAATGATAACTATGGGCTTGTGCAGGACCTACGAGAGCTCAAGTATTCCATGTTGCTTCTAGGGGGTGGTCTTCAGATGTGATATAACCATTTAATAAGAGTATATAAAATTTGGCCTAGCCCATACATCAGAATAATAAAACCAACATATATGTCATATAACGTTTAGTATCCAAATGAAAAGGAAAGAAACATAAGAGTCTTAAAACTAAATAACTTCATAGCTTCATAGTGGCATTGCCCTCTGAAGGTGAGGACCTACCCAACTTGGATGATTAAAAATTCCAAGCCTTCTTCAATGTCGTCTCCAAAACGTCCTTCAACGACCGGAACCTAAAATGTTGGGGAAATGGATGAAATAGGATTATTACACCACTCGTACTAAGTATGAGAAAATATGCACACATACTATGAAAATGTTCTAAGAAAATGCACATCTTATAAAGTATGAAATTTTCATTAAAACCTTTATGTACATTAAACAAGACCATAACAACCAATAGGACATTTTCATCAAGTCATATGCATGTACATAACAAGAATATCAACATAAAAACTAGTCAAGTCAACATGTATATCATATTATTGAATACATAGTCAAGTAATTCTATCATCAAGCCATAATACAAAACCTTAGGAAAGTCATGATGAGATTCTTGTCACCAATGTGAGGTAGCCCTAGTGGACCTTTGTTTATTAGGGTAAATGTGATTGGATTATGAACTTGATATGGAAAACCTTTATATGAGCCTTCTGTGTAAACTACCCTATGAGAACAAAGGCTAGCACTGAGTGAGTGTGGTACGGGAAGTAGTTATAGTTAAAGAATGAGGCTATATTACAAATCATGCCCTTCATATTTCTTAACAATGTGCCTACATGGGATGTATCTAAGTCCAACCATTTTCAAGTAGAACACCCTCATTGTAGTGAGTTAGAACTCTGAATTCCATGTCATGCTATCATGGTCTATTACGTTTATTGCCTTTTCTCATAATGTGGGATACCTAATAGTATTAGATAAGTTCTATAAATTTCAGGTGGTGGTATGAGATGCTATCTAGACATTGCACAATAGGCTTTTAAGGTGTTAGTGAGAGTTCCTTGGTCTTGTCCAAGACCAATACTTGAATATCCTTTATGTGATGTATTAGTCTTAAATGAAAAATGGAAATAATTAATAAAGTTAAGAAATTATGTTGAATGAATAAGTAACTATCTAGAGTAGTCAAGGGTTGTCTAGTTAACGCGTGAAGGGGGCATAGGAATTGTCACTTCGTATCTTACCTAGATAAGTCTTAAGAATGACTCTAGTTAGGGAAAATGATTGAATATGTATAAAAGATCTAAAATTAGGTAGTCCTAAAAATTACTTAGGTAATCTTGAAGAGGTCAATTATGGACGTAATCATCTTGATTTACATAAGTTAGTCTTTTGATAGTTTTTGAAAGGAGAATGTCATATTATCTAAATGTTGTTGTGTTAAGTGAGAATGATTCTATCCTAGGTAGTATATAAGTGTGTTTGAAATTGATTATATGGGGGGATATCTTCAAAACTCATTCAAGTGAGACTTAGAATCACCGTTAGTAGAGGAAATCTCGTGGTCATATGTTTGATGTTTTGTAAGTATGGTTGTGTCACATTATAAGTAAGTCTTGAGGGTCATTTAGGCATGCTTAGGGAGGTTGTATGGGAGGTCTCTCTTTGTGTTGCTTTAGTGAGTCTTAGGGTAGTTTTTAATGGGATAATCACATGTTAGGAAGTGTTAGAAGGGAAGGTAAAATATTTCACTGTTACAGTGAGGCAATTCACTGTACAGTGAATATGGCTTACTGTAAAGTAGGCTAAAAAATGTGAATAATTTCTTAAATGTTATATTATGCTTTTCTAAGTTGATAATTGATGTACCGTGGTTTCACGGTACTTTTAACACTTTTTCCTTAATTTTAGTGTATGTCCAATAGCTTTTTTGTATTGATTTTTGTGTAAGTTTCTCCTTATTTGCAGGAAATTTATCCAAAGAAGAACGTAGAAGTTTTTGAGCAAGAAATGTAGAAGAGACCACCTACGGAGCTTATGACGGTCCATCGAGTCTGTGACGGTCCATAGGTTGCATCGTAGTGAGAAGAGAAGCTGTGAAGGATGATGGGGAAGCCTGACTTAGTGTGAGATTATGGAAGTCCATGACGGACCGTCATAGCCACGATGGTCCGTCGTGCTGGTTCGTCATAACGATCAGAGAGTAGTCCCACCCAGTATCGAAATTCCAAGAAGTTAAAATATTATTGAACGGAGACCCTCAATGGATCGTTGTGCTTGGAACGGTCCGTCATACATGTTCGTTGAGGGTAATGAAGAAAGCAGCAGAAGAATTTGTGAAGTATGGTACGAGAAAGGCCATGATGGCCCATCGTAACCCCTACGGTCCGTCACGAGGTCCATCGACTCAGAAGTGTTTGTACAAATTTTGAGTAATTACAATCCTTCTTTTATTAGGTTTTTGTTTTTATTATAAATAGTTCGAAAAAAGTCATTTTTGGGGTTAGACTTTTTGTTAGACTGTTAGACTTTTCTATAATCTTTAGTTCTGTTGTTCAAGTAGTGAAGGATTAATTTCAGTAATTGATACATTTTTTCTGGATTTTATTGTTGGTGCTTTTATTGACTAATCAAGTGAATATATGCATTTTATTCTTTCTCATTAAAGTAAGTGCATGAAATCTTATATTAAATATATGAATAGTGTTATTATGACCATGGGTAACTAAACTTTATAACTAGGATTGTGGGAACCATGGCTGAATAATAAGGTAAAATCTAACTAAAAAAGAAATTCTAGAATGGTGTCTTGCATGTATTGATAATTCTTTCATTTAGAAGTCATTTTAACGGATGGCCAACGTTAGAACTCGCTTGAATGCTACTTGCCAGACGAAGAAAGTAGATAGTAGGAAATAATTATCAACATAGATTTAGTGTACACTATCTAATAGGCTAGAGTCGGTTGGTACGAGGTAATAACTTACTCAAATATCGAATAGAATGCTTAATATAAGGTAAAGGTAAGGGTTAGTATATTAACACACGTAGTCGAACCAACCTATGGAGATAAATTTTCTATATGCCGGACCAAGACTTTAGAGATACATAATTTATCACTTTACATGCAAGATACTACAAAAGAATTGTTATAGTTAGAATAATCGAATTAGGAACCCGTGGGGAACACTTAAGACCTAGTTACTTTTATTAATTGATTAAGCTACGAGATTTGAATCTGTCAGTTGGTTACTTAGATTTAGTTAATTATTTTCATTAATTTTTAGTTAAAAATCCCCTTTTCTGTGTTTTGTTTTCTAAGGAAATAGTTGACTAAATAATAGTAATAATAGAATAAAATAAAGTCTGAACTATTTTCATCGTGGGATCGACCCCAACTTCATTAGTTGGGTTCTTTACTTGATACGACTGCTTTACTTCTTATTTCAGAAGTAAGTTTGAGTGTATCAAATTTTGGTGCCGCTGTTAGGGAATGTAGATTCTAGATTAACTTAAACTTATTACTAAATTTTAGTCAATATTTTCTTAATTCAACTTTTCTATTGATTTTTATTCTTGCAGAACTAACTTTCTTGTATGCCAAATATACGGAGAGGAAAAGAACCCTTGTTTACCTACGACCGCAAATTAGAGCGTACACTACACAATATGAATCGAAACTTGGGTATTGATGGTGATGATCCAAACCAAAACATCCCAGCTCCAGTTGATGGTCATGGTAAGTTATTACCCGATGATCGTGGTAAAAATAAACAAAAGGGACAAAATCTCTCTCCACATCCTCAAGAATACTACATAGGTTATGATAATATTACAGACTCTAATGGGCCACATGTCTTGCCCCTCTACCACAAGGCCACACCTTTGTTGAAACTAGTAGTCTTTGCTTATTATAAATTTTGCTCCTATTTGCTAGGTACTAGAGTTATAATGCATATTAACCATTCAGGATTGAAATATTTGATGTCAAAGAAGGATGCGAAACCGAGGTTGTTTCTTTGGGTATTACTGTAACAAGAATTTGACTTTGAGGTGAGGGATAGAAAAGGGACCAAAAATCAAGTTGTCGATCACTTGTCTCGTCTATAAGATAAAGCTGTGAGAGAGTCAGGGGATAAGACTCATATTGATGATACATTCCCAGATGAGAATGCATTCGCTGCCTCAAAAGACTTGATTCCATGGGTCGCAGATTTGTCGAACTATCAGTCAAGCAATATTGTTCGATCGGACTTGTCCTTTCATCAAAGAAAAAAGTTCATGCACGATATGAAGAAGTTCTTTTGGGATGAACAATATTAATATAGTAGCTGTGCCGATAGGGTTATTCGGCATTGTGTGCTAGAAGTTTAGATGTTGAGTGTTTTAGAAGCATGCCATTCCTCACCCGTTGATAGACATCGTAGTTGTATCTGAAACGCTTATAAAATATAAAAATGTGGTTAATATTGTCAAACTAGTCATCAAGATGCTCATGAGTATTCCAAAGTATGTGATAGATGCAAAAGAGATGGCGACATTTCAAGAAAGTAAGAGCTCCCTCTAAACCCCATTTTTGTGATTGAGTTATTTGATGTTTGGGCTATTGACTTTATGGGTCCTTTTGTGAGTTCTCCTGGAATGAAGTTTATTTTAGTAGTGGTTGATTATGTATTTAAATGGGTGGAAGCTATCACCCTCTCAAACAATGAAGTGAAGAGTGTCACTACGTTCTTGAAAAAAAATATATCCTCTTGATTTGGTACCCCTAGAAAAATTATTAGTGATGGGGGATCACACTTTTGCAACAAATTGTTCAAGGGATTATTGGAGAAATATGGGATTCACCATAATGTGGACAATCCTTACCATCCTTAAACTAATGGTCAAGTTGAAGTGTCAAATAGTGAGATCAAACAGATATTTTCAAAAAAAGTGAACACTATTAGAACGGATTGGACCAGGAAGCTTGATGATGCTCTTTGGGCCTACCGGACAATGTATAAGACTCTCATAGGCATGTCCCCATACAAACTTGTATATGGGAGAGCTTGTATTCTTCTGATTGAATTAAATCATAAAGCCATGTGAGCTACGAAGGAGTTGAAAATGGATTGGAACGAAGCTGCCGAACAACGGTTAACTGGGTTGAATGAACTCTATGAATTTTTCCTGAAAGCTTATTAAAGCTCAGCCCTCTACAAAAAAAAGATGAAGAAGTATCATGACCTTAAAATTGAAACACGAGTGTTCATAGTTGGGGATTTGGTGCTTTTATAAAATTGTAGGTTGCGCTTGTTTCCAGTCAAGTTCAAGTCCAAATGGACTGGCCCTTAATTGATTACCCAACTATTCCCTCATGGAGCATTTGAGTTGGAAAACAAGGAGGGTGTGCGGTTTAAGGTGAATGGACAACGATAAAAAGTTATTTCGGGCATTCTGCATCGGCGAATGAATTCATCGAGGCATACCATTTTGTAATCAAGTGTCTTCAGTCATGCCAAGATATTAAATCAGGGTTTGTTTGGGAGGCAACCCAATACGTGGCACATCACTAGGAAATTCTGAAGAATATCACTCCGTAATATGCATTGATGGATACGTCGATGGACCCCTGTCCTAAGTGTCTCCATACTTTTTCTAAGTGTCCTCTGACTGACATCTATGAAGGACTGTCTTATCCACGACGGTCCATCCTACACAACCGTCATGGTTGTCAAAGACTCTATTCCAAAGGATCTCTAACTTTTTCTATGTGTTCTATGAGGCACATCTACGATGGACCATTGTAACCACGACGATCCGTCCTGCACAACCGTTATGGTTGTCAGACACCCTTGTCGTAAGGGTCTCCATTTTTTTAAGTGTCCACTAACGGACATATACGACGGACTTTCATACCCTCGATGGTCCGTCCTTCACAACCATCATGACTGCTAGAGACCCCTCTCTTAAGGGTCTCTATTATTTTTCTAAGTGTCCTCTGACGGACATGTACGATGGACCGTCGTAACCACGATGGTTTGTCCTGCACAAGCATCATGGTTATCAGAGACCCTTGTCCTAAGGGTCTCCATTTTTTTAAGTGTGCACTAACCGACATATACGATGGATCATCATACCCTCGACAAACCATCGTACCTTCGATGGTCCGTTCTGAACATCCGTCATGACGGTCAAAGACCCCTCCCATAAGGGTCTCTATACATTTTCTAAGTGTCGCACGATGGACATTGACAATGAACCATCATTATCACGATGGTCCGTCGTGCTTATCCGTCATAACTTTTATAGAAGTTCCTTTTGAGAGTCTCCAAGTAAACATTGTTGAAGTTAGACATGACAAACCCCATGACAATCCGTCATAGTCACAACAGGCCGTCACCTGGTCCATCATGTTTCACTACTATTACAAAGATGTCATTACAAGTTTGCTCTTATGTGTATTTTCTCTAATTTTTGCTTGTGTCCTTTTCTCCTTCTACTACTAATAATGATTCTTTACTGTTACTATCTCTAGTTTCACCGAAACAAGATCGTGTTTATGCACGTGGGCATTCACAGTGTTTCGCCCTGTCTGCCTGACTACTTATAGGCTCTAATGATGAGCATGATCCCGAGTACATGCCCCCAGGCACTGCCACCCCAGCACAAGATGCACGTACAAACACAGCTACGCCCTAAAATGTGGCATCTGGCATAGTCTTTGCCTCCTGCACACTGACCGGCATACCTTCTAGGATTGTTACACAAGAAGAAGGAGCATCTGGTCCTTAGGAGTTTTGTGGTCGGAGAAAGCTCTGGGTCTGCAGACATTTCTGCAGCCACCACGGCTACACAATCTGACTCGTCTGATGAGGGTGACAGTCGTGATTCCACTTCAGGCTCACCGATTGTAGTTACCGCCTCGGTTGTCGACCAGCCATACCGGTGGAGTGTCGACGGGCAATACCAAGTGTATTAAGATGCCAAGTTTCTAAATGATAAAGGCATCATGAAACGGACACTAACACTGGAGAGGCGTGTCCTTACAAGAAGTCTCCACACCAGGACAGATAACCACCCTCTCTTCACCAGACACCCACTAGAGTGGACGACTCATTCTTTGAGCTGCTACAGTAAGGAGTTGGTCTGAGTGTTTTACGCCTCTTATTTGGCTACTCTCTGATCACAGATCGATAGGTGGGCTGCCCCCGCCAAACATACCCTACTTGAGAACATCAGAGTATGTGGCATACAAGTCAACATCTCCCTTCCATCCATCCAGTGGTATCTATACGGTGAGGAAGTTTATACCACCTGCACCCCTCTTACCGTCGAGTTTGACTACCTGTGACAAATTGTTAAACATGGCCAATTCTTTCGTGAGCCATCGCTGAGAGAGACCACAAGGAGGTCGATGGCCAAGCACTAATCTATTGATGGAGAGGCTGCCGACTGCGTAATGGAGCCGAACGGAGCCATCATTAAGGCTAACTTGACCTTCAAGGCTAAGTTTTTATGATTGATTGTTCGCTAGTGCCTTCCCCCCACGTTTGTAGATAATATAGTTACATAGGATCGCGCAAATCAGATGGCAGCGATGATGGTCGGGTTTGAGGTTGAGTTCGCTTGGCTTCTTCAGCCGGTCATGCACGAGACGGCTTTCAAGGTCACCACTACTTACCCTTTTCTGTGAATGGTATTTTTATTATGAAGGTCCGCACATATGCGCATCTGGCACATTGATCAACTCAAGACTCCGCTGTAAAATGTTGATATTGGCTTCATCAGGGATGAGGCCAATAAGTTGGCTCCACGCTAAGGGCCCTGTCCAGAGGTGCCTCCACTTGGTGAGAATCTAGCTAATACTGTAGCGCACGCTCGAACGGCTATGCAGGCTACTTCATCAGACACTACCCTAGTAAAGTCTATCCTCGGTAGTAGCATTGCCCCAAGATCCTCTCGCTCAGCCCCTTCCCCTACTCTAGTCGCGCTTTCTAGGTTCTAGAAATTAGAGACTTAGATGGACACACTTCTGCATCACATCTAGCCTTGGATGCAGAGGTCTATTACTGAGGCAGAGGAGCGCTTGGAGTGTAAGATTTCACAACACATAGAGGGGAAGATCGTAGAGGTTCATCAGCTCTTAGACGCTTTCGAGTTGCGGGTGATAACCCATCCAGCCCCTCCGGTGGATGTGTCAGCCCTTCAGGCTGCGCTTGAGAGTTTACGAGCAGATCTTGATATGATCCTAGAGGCTAGGGTGCCTGAGTCTGAGGCCCATTCTACAGAGCCTGCTGAGGACACAATGTTGGCTGCTTTATTCGCCACTTCTGAGATTCCACCACCTTACTCTCGAGAGCATGATAAGAGGAACATGGGTCGAGAGGAGGATGAGTATAGAACATGAAAGAAGGAGCACCATGAGATGGAGGCTGCGAGGAGAGCCTCGATTGCTGATGAGGAGGCACGTAAGATGTTGTAGAGTCAGCTTCTGGGGCATTTTGCTCCAGAGATGTGGAGACAACGGGAGGCACGACTCATAGTGCTACTGATGATGAGGACACTACTGAGGGTGTCCAGAGTACAGAGGTAGTGGGTTCAGGGGAACCGAACCCACCATCTTGCTGATCACCGGTGCTTTGCGCCTCTGCTTTTCTTCCCCTACCACACTCGTATTTAAGTTTTTTTATGCATTGGGTAGAATTGCATATCTTTTTGTTTGGGTAAGGTAAATGGAAAGTGATTTCTAGGGTGAAGTCTGAGTAGCCCAATTCACGATCCTCTTTTGGGTTTTCTTGCTTGTGTTCTTTTTTTCCAAAAAGACTAATTACTTTATTTGTTGAACCGGGCATGTTATATCTTTTGTAGATAGTATAACTCTGAAGCATGATGGATCAAACAAATATGATGTCTCGATATGAAAATGATGCATAACTAGGCATAGTGATTGATAATTGTGTGGCTCTGAACATGACATAGAGATACACTACAACATAACCTTGAATCTAAGACTCGAACTAGGTTTCTAATAATCTTGAAATGTAATGAATGTCATGTGAGTGTGAGAAAAATTCGAATGATCCATCATTAAGACTGAGCTTGAACTTGCATGGTTAGTCTTGCTAAAAGTAAGCCAAAATAAACAATTACGAAAGGAGCACATGCCTTTGTTCGAAATAGTCAATCTTGAACCCAAATAAAAAAATACCAAATGAAGTTAATCCCGTATTGATCCAAATGATTTAAGCATAAAAACATATCTTTATTTTTCACCACAACTAATCATCTCTCGGAACAATGTGTTGGCCCTGGTCCCTCCTTGGACATGTGCACCTCAGTTTATTCAAAAATCTTAAGTAGAGGGTGACTAAGGCAGAAAACAACCTCGTCGTGGCCCTGACCGAATTGTGGTTATTGTGAACGTTGACTCATGGCACGTCATAAGTTGAGGGTGGTTGTTATAAGGAATAATACGGAAAGTGGGTTTGAAAGAATGAAGAGAAAGAAAGAAAAAAACAGAAGTGTGTAAAAAAAAAGAAAAGTCACATGCATATAAGGATAAGGAAGGGAAAACAACAAGATAAAAGAAAATTGAGAAATTGGGAGAAATAAAATGATAAAAAGGTGCTACGTTTAGCCGATATGTCAAGGAGGGCAACAAGTCACTAAAGTATACCAAAATATACCCTACCTGACCCTGAGCCTATGTTATAAGCTAAGAAAGTCCTATCGTGATCATAAGAGTTGTATGGAGAACATAAAGCAGTAAATATAAGGGCAAGCTTATGGTAATATGTATGAATGAGTTGTGAATTTATTCTGAGAGTGAGTGTTGAAAAGTAATTCTTATACTCAAACTGAAATCATTGTGTAAAAAATGAGTATTTTGTTTTGATGTGAGGATACTAGTAGCTGTGAAATTGAAGAGGAAAGGTGTCAATGTGTGGTGAATCTGTGTCATGGTTTGGTTCCACATAATTCAAGCCTAATAGTGACAACATGTATAAGCACGATGAAAATGATCGGGATTGATAGCCAAATGATTGCGAAAAACTAAAATATGGATACTTTTGTAGGAAGATTTTGTAGTGAGTCATAGTGCATCGCTTGAGGACAAACAACCAATTTAAGTTTAGGGTGTTGGTGTACCGTGGTTTCATGGTACTTTTAATGCTTTTTCCTTAAGGTTCGTGTGTGTCCAACAGCCTTATTGTATTGATTTTTATGTATGTTTTTCCTTAATTGCAGGAAATCTGCCTAAAGATGAATGCGGATGTTTTAGAGCGAGAAATGCAGAAGAGACCACCTACAGAGCTTATGATGGTCCGTCGAGTCTATGACGGCCGTAGGTGGCATCGTAGTGAGGATTGAAGCTTCTGAAGGAAGACGGGGATGTTTGACCTAGTGTGGGATTACGGAAGTCCATGACGGACCATCATAGCCACGACGTCCGTCCTTCTGGTTCGTCGTAATGATCAGAGATTAGTCCCAGTACCCAAATTACGAGAAGTTAAAGTATTGTGGAACGGAGACCCTCGACGGACAATCGTGCTTGGAGCGGTCCGTCATACCTGTTCGTTGTGGGTAATGAAGAAAGCAGAAGAAGAATTTGTGAAGTATGGGACGACGGAGTCCATGATGGCCCACCGTGACCACTACGGTCCGTCACGAGGTCCGTCGACTCACACGCGTTTGGACAGATTTTCAGTAATTAGAATCCTTCTTTTATTAGTTTTTTGCTTTTATTATAAATAGTTTGAAAAACCTTGTTTTTGGGGTTAGACTTTTGGTTAGACGCTTAGACTTTTCGATAATCTTTAGTTCTCTTGTTCAAGTATTCAAGAATTAATTGAAGTAATTGGTACACTTTTTTGGAATTTATTGTTGGGTCTTTGGTTGTTTAATTAAGTGAATTTCTGGATTTTATTCTTTCTCATTAAAGTAAATTCATGAATTCTAATATTAAATATATGAATAGTGGCATTATGACCATGGGTAAATAAACTCCATAACTAGGGTTGTGGGAACCATGGGTGAATAATGAGGTAAAATCTAATTAAAATACCAATTCTAGAACGGTGTCTTGCATGTATTGATAATTCATTCGTATAGAAGTCTTTTAACGGAGGGCCAATGTTAGAACTCGCTTTAGTGATACATGCCGGACCAAGGAGGTAGATAATTGGAAAAGAATTATCAACATAGATTTATTGTACATTATCTAATAGGCTAGTGTCGGTTGGTACGAGGTAATAACTTAGTCAAATATCGAATACAATGCTTAATATGAGGTAAAGGTAAGGGTTAGTATAGCCATACACGTAGCTGGACCAAGGTGCGGAGTGAAATTTTCTAGATGTCGGACCAAGGATTTAGAGATACATAAAGTATCACTTTACATGCAAAGTAATAGGAAAAAATTGTTATAGTTAGAATTATCAAGTTAGGAACCTGTGTGGAACACTTAAGACCTAGTTACTTTTATGAATTGATTAAGCTACGAGATTTGAATCTGTTAATTGGTTATTTTAATTTAGTAAATTATTTTCATAAATTTAGAGTTCAAAACCTCTTTTTCTATTTTTTGTTTTCTAAGGAAATAGTTGACTAAATAATAGTAATAATAGAATAAAGTTAAGTCTGGATTATTTTCCTCGTGGGATCGACCCCAACCTCATTATTTGGGTTCTTAACGTGATACGACCGCTTAACTTCTTATTTAAGAAGTAAGTTTGAGTGTATCACTAATCCATGCTTTTATCTATTTCTATAGTTTTTGGTAGGTGTGGGCAATTCGTGAAGCAAGAATTGGACCGTAGCATAGTTCAAGACTCGAGGGCACATATGTCTTTTATGTTTCTTATTGAAGTATTGTAATAGACTAAGTATTTCTATATTCGTATTGTGTATGAGCTATGTCCCATGTATTCTACTAAGTATGATTGATGAGATTGAGACTTAGAATTTCCTATGACTTTATATGAAAGAGTTTAAAGACTGTGATATGTTTGTGAAAAGTTTTAATTCCATACTATTTTTCACTATTTATTTGCGATGAATGATATAGAAGGGCTTGTAGAACACCTCCGAGAGCTCAAGTACACCATTTTCTAATCCGAGATTGGTTCTGAATTCTTGGGTGTGGTCTTGGGATGTGACAGTGTCTGAGGTGAAAGAGAAACAAGACCAAGACCCTATTTCGCTTGTTTTGAAGGAAATTGTTCACAGCCAAAGAGTATTGGCTTCTGAACAAGGGGGAGATGGTGTGCTGAAATACCAAGGCAGATTATGTGTACCTTAGGTGGATGGACTTCAAGAGACGATCTTGGAGGAGGCTCATTGCTCCAGATATTCCATTCGTCTGAGTTCCATCACAATGTACCATGATTTGAAGAGAGATATTGTTGAATTTGTTTCCAAGTGTTAAAATTATCATCATGTTAAAGTGGAACACCAAAGGCCTGGAGTTTTAGCTCATAATATAGAACTTGCAGAATGGAATTGGGAGATGGTTAATATGGACTTCATCACAGGCTTGCCAAGATCGCGAAAACAACATGATTCTATTTGCGTGATTATTAACAGAATGACAAGGTTAGCCCTTTTCTTGTCAGTAAAAACTACCAATTCCGTCGAGAATTATGCTATGTTGTAACTTCAAGAAATGGTAAGACTTCATGGAGTTCTAGTCTCCATTATTTCATATAGGAGTGCACAATTTACTGTGCAATTTTGAAATCTTTCCAAAAAGGTTTAGGTTCAAGGGTGGATTTGAGTACTTATTTTAATCCTCAGACAGATGGACAAACAAAACGTACTATCTAGACCATAGAAGAAATGTTGAATGATTTGGTGATCCAATACAAGGGAAATGTTGATGATCACATACTGCTCATTGAGTTCGCTTCCAACAGTAGTTATCATTCCATCATCCAAATGGCTCCATATGAAGATTTATATAGGAGAAGGTGTAGATCTCCTATTGGATGGTTCAATGTTGTCGAAGTAGGGTTGATAGAACAAAATTTAGTTCACCAAGATATGGAAAAGGTTAAAGTATTTCAACAAAGGTTGAAGACAGCGCATAGTCGCCAGAAGTCCTATAGAGACGTTAGAAGAAGGACATTATAGTTTGTGGTAGATGATTGGGTGTATCTTAAGGTTTCACATATGAAGAGCGTTATGAGGTTTAGTAAAAATAGGAAACTTAGTCCCCGATATATTGGACCTTACAGGATCTCCAACAGAGTGGGAAATGAGGCTTATGAGTTGGAGCTACCCCAAGATTGAGCACCGGTCCATATGATATTTCATATTTCTATGTTGAAGAAGTGACTGTGTGATCCTTTATTGATAGTATGAATAGATAATGTTGGGATTAAGAACAACCTATCTAATGAAAAAGTTCCAGTTAAAGTTTTTGATTGGATAGTTCTCAACTTGAGGACAAAGGAAGTCTCTTCAATCAATGTCCATAAGAGGAACTGTTCGTTGAAGAAACGACTTGGGGAAGTATAGGAGGTAATGAAGAAGAGATATCCACATCTCTTTGAACACAAAGAAAAATGCATATCAAGGTACTAAATTCACTTCTTAGCACTTTATAAGGTTTCGTATAAACATGTTATTACATGCTTTTGATTGTTGAGTGTTGAAATGATGTTACTACCCTTAACGTGGTGAACGAATTCTCATTCAATGACGAATGTCCCCAAGGGGGAGATATTGAAGCATCTCGTAACATTAATTCACAAAGATTAAGCTAAGAAAAATAAGAACAATCAAATGTGGAAAGAAGTTGAGAAATTTGGGAATTTCCCAGATTTAAAAAGTGAAACGTCCATAACTTATGGCACAAGAAAATTTTGGTTAAGTTCTTATATGGATTTTACGATCATGGAACGATGTTTCCAAAGACGCCAATTTTGTTAATTTTCGAGTTTGTGAGGGAGATATGACTTTCGAATGCTGGGCTGTTGAGTAGGGAAAAGTTCCAAATACGGATTGGTTAAGGGTGTTTTGGTCTTTTGCTAAATTAATTAATAATTTCTCCTAAAGGTACAATATTAGTTATGAAAAAGAGTCAAGTTAATTTCTCGTAAGGTATAAGGGAACTAAGTATTCCTTAATTGTTTACGAATGTTTCACATTGACTAAAAAGGGAACGGAGAGTTCTGAATGTGTTTTGTACTAAAAGGGAATATTGATTTTGAAAAGAAGCTTTTCAAGCTAAAAGGGTTCAGCAAATTATCTCAACTTAAAGAAGAGAAATTTTTTTCAATGTATGAGTTAAAGTAAGTTTAGGGAGTATTATTGAGTACCGATGTGGGGATTAGAGTTCACATAAACTCAAGTCTCCATTTAAACCATGAAGCCATCATGGGAATTGATGGATCATACTTTTTAGATGATCACATAAGTTTATACTGGATCCACTACGCAAAGTAAGGTCATATACTGATGGCAAAGTATACGACAGTACTGGCAGCATAGGCAAGATGTTGTACCACCACTTAGGCTCATAGTGGTGGTTATCGGTTAGAGAATCTCCCACCAAAGTAATATTACTTTTCTATATAAGTGAAGTTGAGTTTATTATTGTTTTATCTATAATGAACTATCAGTTTACACTATATTACAAGTTTATGTAAATATATATATATATATATATATATATATTTATATATATTTATATATATATATATATTGCATATGTTCGCATCGCTTTATGTTGAGTTGTTAACTTATGAGTTGAGCATAGTCAAGGTATGTTCATCCTCACTTCGCTTCAACCCTAGATTTGTTGTTTGCATTCCAAATCACATACTCGTACATTAAATATACTGATGTCGATTGGCCTTCATCGTTTATGATGCAGATGCAGATACCCAGGATCAGCACGTAGCGCTTGGTTGATCCATACCATGCTCCATCGTCAGTTGTGAGCCTCCTTGCATTCTGAAGGACATCATTTTCATTGATTTACTAGTTTACATTTTAGGATGTTGTGGGGTCTGTCCCAACATCCCTTGTTAGTTAGTTTAGAGGCTTCATAGATAGTAGTATTTCAGTTAAAGTTGTTTACCTTGTTGAGAATTAAATGTCAGTTTGGCCAGAGTTTATGAAGTATTTGTTTTGAACATGTTTTACTTCTTCGGTAAGTTGAGTTTAGTCTTTTGTTGAGTTAAGTAAGTCAGGCTAGGCGTTTTTTTGGGGACCATCAATGGTCTTCTTGTGCTTGTTTCTCCTATAATGTAGGGTCGAGGCTTAAAAAATGGGCTAACCACTTTTAAATTCTTTTAGGTTATATAGTTTACGATTTTAGATTATTGTTATGAAAACATAATTATGCACTAATATAGTTTAGGATAATCGTTGTTAACCTCTTTCAAATAATACCTTTATGATTAAACCTATTTTTATGAAATCCTAATCAATAAACTATGTAGTAAAATCAATATGGTAGGGATAATCACTCTTTTAGCTTTTTCTTTGATAAAATGTCACCCTTAAGGTGAAAGTTTCAAGTTTAAAATTATCCACTTTTTACCATGGGGCTAAATAATATTAAGTACACTTTTCAATGTCATAAATTACTAAATAACCTCTCTACATTCATAAGGTTATCCATAAAAATTACCTTATAATTGAATCAAAATAAAATACAAGTCTCCTATGACATTATGTCTAGAGTAGAACAAGATCATAAACAAGCGTAAGAATGTTTGTTCAGATGAAAACAATTACCTCAAAAATCATCTAAGAAGCCTCGGAAAAGAAGAGAATATATCACAAAAGTACAGACTAGTAACCTACAAAAAAATTGTAGAAGAAAGGGGTGAGTACCAAACCACACGGTACTCAATAAGTAAACCTCTAAACACTAGTTAAGGAAACATAATATGGGTTCTCCATATACCCTATCCGAACCTCCAAAACTACAACATATATAACACCGACCCAACCTAACAGCTTAAGGTTTACATATCACAGAACTCAACAACAACACTTCAACAAATTACATATCCGAAACAAACCAACTTTAAAAACTACATATCCTCAACAATAACACTTTATCAAATTACATATCCTCAACAACAATACTTTAACAAATTATATGTCCTCAGATTTCACAAAAAGGCAATCACAAGATCAAAATAACATGCAAGATCAAGTTAACTAATAATAAAGAAGGCAATGCAATGAAATTCAATGTCAGTATAGTGATGCATGTCTGATCTACTAATACACACCCATTGTCTCTCAGTCCCGGACCCATGGGGACAAGTTTGTCCAAGCATCCATTGCGGCCTGCGATACGACCCTCGATAATAGTAACCATCATGACACGTGATACGTTCATCGATATATATTGTATCCTTTGCCGTGCGCCATACGTCCCTCAAAAAATAGAATCCACCGCGTCGCGCACTACGTCTCTCGAAATGGTACATCCTCTTTAATTTATTTTTCTTTCTCAATTCACATAACACTTGTCACAACTATGCCTCAGAATAACGCAAATGACATGTTCACACAAATAATAAGGAGATGACCATTTTCATAACAATGCATAGTTCACAACCACAATCGTGATACAACATCAACAAATAAGTAATAAGCCTTCAAATTATTTTCTAACATCATGAACCAACAATTTATCACATTACCTTTTTATTACCCTTTTTCATCATTAAAATAGCTCAACATAAACAAGTCAACCCATCACAATTCCAATTACTCCCAAACATATACCACTAAAAAATAAATTAATTTCATACGCTTAATAGGGGTTTAGAAATCTATTTGACTCAAATAATCTAACAACCAGTCTAGACTTGAGCCTTCTTCCCCTTTCACAAAGCTAATCTATTCAATTACATATTCACAACAAGATTACGAAACAAACACACACACACACACATATATACATACATATATATATATATGTATATATATATATCACATTTCAAGAGAAAAATACATCCTCCTAAATCTCCATATTCATACAAAATTCAAATCATTACAAATAAAAAAAAGACCCACGATTAACTATTTTTCTTGATCTCACCTCGAAAGACCCCCCCCCATGTCCCTTTTTCAAACTATTTTTTTTCCTAATCATTTCAAAGCACATCCATCTTCAAAAAAAATCTTCCAAAAATCAATCGTTTAATTTCTCTCTATTTTTATTGTCCTTGTGAAATTTCAATGCGAAAAAATATTGCAGAGAAATTAAGTTGACCTAATTATCCAACATTTAAATCCGATGCGATTGAGAGAAGATATATCAATATTTCATTGATAAATTTTGAAGTTGAAGAACAACCAAAATAAGAAAAGGATTTCAATTTGTTTAAGAGGTCACCAGATTGGATCAAATCTGCTCAAACAATTATCAATAGTTTTGAAGCAAATTTAATTTGCTATATTATTTCTTCTCATAGTAGTGGGTATTTGTACTTCTTACACGGACAAGTGGTCTCCTTTAAAAGGTTAGTCTAAGTCTTTAATTGGACCCATTTGCTCAACTTAACTAGAAAATTTTCAAAAGATGGTTGCGGAAGAAGGTAATCCTAATGAATATAAGCATTTTAAAATAACAGTATGATTCAAAATTGTATCTTCTTTTAAGCTATAGAATTTTATAGTTTTATTTTTATGACAATAAATTAATACACCATGAGTTGTGTTGTGAAATGTAGTTTGCTAGCAACTTTAAAGCACTTTCTAATTTTAAAAATTATACATTTAAATATGGGA
Organism: Solanum lycopersicum; assembly: GCF_036512215.1. NCBI lineage: Eukaryota > Viridiplantae > Streptophyta > Magnoliopsida > Solanales > Solanaceae > Solanum > Solanum lycopersicum. Next base: position 10,645,181 of record NC_090808.1, on the reverse strand, counting down.
TATTGACTGGTAAACTTCATAGAAAAATAGCACAAGATAACTACTTTTAAGCTTATTTCAAGTGATACAATTGACTGTGAAATAGAATGGGCTAACCACTTTTAAATTCTTTTAAGTCATATAATTACAATTTTAGCTTATTTATATAAAATCTTAATCATATAGTAATATAGTTTGGGATTATCATTTTAACCTCTTTCAACTAATACCTTTTACGATTGAACCTATTTTAATGAAATGCTAATAGATAACTAGGTAGTAAAATAAATAAGGTACGGCTAATCACTATTTTAGCACGTTCATGGACAAAATGTAACTCTTACGATGAAAGTTTCATGTGTAAAAATATCCACTTTTCAACATCATGCTAACTAATATTAAGTTTTCTTTGCAATGTCACACATTACTAAAAAAGATATCTACTTTCATTAGGTTAGCCATACAGACTATCTTGTAATATTAGATTGTGAATTTCGTTTTAATTGTAGAAAACTCTTACATACATTCATATCATAACTCTACTACCACTCAAAAGCCTCTATAATCACGTTCAATCAATAAAGTAAATCCTCTCGAACTCTCACTACACCATTTTAGTTCTACGGCCACACTAAATCTGGACAACTCTTACAAAGTATTGCCTATCATACTTTTTGAAACACTTTTAAAGTGTAGCCAATGATTTAGACTTTTAGCTACACTAATATTAGCAACACTTCTAAAGTGTACTCTTTAATGGGATAAGCTACACTTTATAAGTGTTGTTATAGTTGGCAAAAACTATTTACATAAATGGCCACACTTTTAAAGTGTGTTATTTTTATAATTAATAATACAACAAATTAAAAATGTGGCCTTAGTGTTTTCTCCAAAATTTTGCATTCCCTCCAACATTTTAACATTAAAATTTGATATCCTTCCCATTTTTATTTGGCCAAAAAATAAAACTATAAAGAAATACTAAAAAGAAAGAAACATTAAAAAAATAAAAAAGACAACATTCCTAAAACATCAACTGAAGCTATCACTTTCAGCTGAAGAACACGTTTTATTCCAAAACTGAAGAACCATTTGCAAGAACTGTAGAAGAGGATAGAAGAACGGATGAAATCGATTTTCGTCACATTTCTGCCAAACATCAACTGAAGAACACCATTTTTAGCTGAAGAATCGAAGAGTATGCGAATTCTCTGAAGACGAGCTGAAGAAGACAATTTTCCTCTCAGAGCACTGGAGAACTGAAGAAGACGATTGTCTTAAAAGATTCTTGGGTAAACTGCTGTTCCATCATATTTCCTTTTGAAAATTGAATGAAAATGCTTAACAAATCAACTTGCCTCATGTCTTAATTTTTTATTGTTGTTGGAATAGAGTTTATCAGGTAAGAGATTTTATCTTCAAAAGTCTAAATTATATCTCTAAGATTTTGATATTCTTGTGTATCAGTCAAAAATTAAAGTTAGGGTTTTTATGAATTGTGTTGTTTATATGAATTTTTTTTGGGGAGTTTAGCTTGTAGTTGTATTACATATAAATGGGAAGATTATCTTTGCCAAACTAATTTTTTCTCTTGAATGTTGATTGTAGAAGCTGACACTAAGTCAAAAGTATCTGAAAGAACTGAGTTGTAGCTAAGTGGTCTTTCTTCAAAGAACTGAAGTGTTGAAGCTGGGTATACCTATGATATTTTGTCCCTAATATATATTTCGTCTAGTGTAAGTAGCTGCTCTACAAGAATTTCCAAAGGTTTTTATGTATGTTTTAATGTCACTGTCATTTTGGTCTTTTTTAATCTTCCTGAGTACATGGTTGTGCTCATCTTAAACTTGCTTTGTTCCTTTGTTAACCATATTGATTATGTCATGTAGCTATTGCTGGTAAAAATTTTCCTTTTTTGACTACATGTCTTGAAATGTCTAGAAGTCATTTTGTTGTTTGTCTAGTGCATTTTTCAAGTATAGATCAGAAACATTAGTTCAATATTGCTTAGTTGTTTTGGGATCACCTCGTAGTATGAATTTGTTAAACTTGATTTTGCAGTTTGTGTTGAACTATATAGAAAACAAATCATATACATTAGCGATAGGAGATATAGGATATATTTTTCATGTCTAGAATGGGTGGAGAGGGAGCAACAACTTGTTAGAGTCTTTTCTGCTAACTGTTACTAGCAATAACATAATAGAAGTAGAAGATTAGTTTTTGTAGTTTGGAAAACTATTGAGTTTTGGATATTGTTGAAAGTGAGGCTTGCTTCATCTAAGTTATAGAAGAATTTTAGGAAAATCCAGTGCAAACAAAATGGAGAGAAAATTTTGTATGATACTAAAGTCTGTCCTATTTGATGAGTTAGATGCAACTAATGAGAAAATAGCTTGTAACTTTCAAATTTCATTACATGTCAAGTTCTTCCACATAGAATAGAAGTAAATAGAACTGTAAATACAATTTATGGTCAAGTGATTTTTTCCTCATTGACATTATGTTTCTCCTACATACCGACTTAAATGGTTCTGTCATGCCTCACAAAGTGGGCTTTCTTTTAAGGTTCAGGGGGAAGAGGCCTTATTTTATTTATAGGAGGTTTAAGTACCAAAGATTGATTTTGTTTGAAATTATTGGATCTTGAGATTTTGACAAAGTTCTGTCTTTTTCAAAAGATGAATACTTTAAGTATTGAGTTACTATATGTGTACTAGGCGATGACCAAATAATTTTGGTTTCTATTGGTGTCATCGTTATATCTTTGTGTTATCTTATATATGCTTATGTAATATGATTATTTGTACTTCTTCTGTTGTTTGTTAGACTATAATATAATTATTTCAGTAAGATTAGTTAGGTTTCCAGTGAACATTGTGGTTTGAATACTTGATTTTACTTTTCATAACAGACTAAAACTTTTTGATTGCTTAAATGTTCATCTCAGTGAAGATTAGAATAGTTTGAGAACATTTTGTTGGTGTCTATAATTTTGATAATTATTGTGTGGATTGTTCTAGTCTGTGTTTCTTCCCCACTGAACATATCAGATATGCTCATAGGAGTCTCTGTATCTTCCCACTTGAGACAGATATGCCGATAAGACACATTTGCATAGACATATTTTTTTGTGAAGTAAGAAATATGTTATTAACAAAGCATCAAGCAGATGCACAATTACAAAAGAAATATTTTTTTGTGTCAAGCAAACAGTTGACAACAGTGATGATAAATTCTAGGTAAGAATCGACACTCAGTACAGGAAATAGATTAACCCAACAAAAAAGAGTTTATCAGTGCTAGTAACTTTGTCGTAAGGCAAAAAATAATTTTGATAAAACATTTAGGAAATTTTAGCGTCAAGACATCAAGAAACATCTATGACATCCGGAAGCTAGTCTAAGTTAAGTAGTGAAATGTCCTTATGTTTTAGGAAGGTTTACAGGTCTTGTATGAGGTCTAAAACTTGTAAAAATAACTTTAAATAGGTAAAACCTACTAAATAGAGTTAAAACATTTAGGTTCGAACCCCCAAGGGTTGTCCTAGGTGTCCATGAAAGGACCCCAGACTTTTCTTGGCAAGCAGCCAAGGCAGCATCCAAATTACAAATAGGATAAACAAGTCTGCGTCCCGGACTTGGATTGTCCATGGTAAAATTTCAAGTCTGCGTCGCGGCAGATCACAGACTCCACTGTCTCGAAAAAATAATATAAATTTTTTTGTGGGAGTAGCTCCGCGTCGCAAACTTATTCCCCGATGAAAATCTGAAATTTCGAATTCATGTTTGACTTTATTAAAGGGTCAACTTAAGTGAGGGGTCTTTTGGGTATTTCATGGGAGGTATATATAATGATTTTAAATCATTTTTTCCTCACATTCAATCACTCAAATCAAATTCCGAAATCAAAACCCAAAATCTCTCAACTTTTTCTACTTTGATGGACTAATCTTCATTAAGGTATGACTTCTTCACTATTGGGATTCCCTTCCCCCAAGAGGTCCTCTCGATGTTGATTTCTAAAACACCCAATTCCAAGGGTTTTTCTATTCTAATAAGTTTTGTTCTAATTTCATATTGATGGTTGATTATGATTAATAGTGATTGCCTTGAATAATTAAGTGTATAATGGTGGCTAATTGATTTAAATTGATGGAATTTAATGTAGATCATGTCTCTTCCCCAATTCCCCAAATCTTGGATAAATCATGGATGTTGCTTATGAGTTTATGGAAATTCAAGAATGTATTAATTGTTAGACTTATTTTATATATTATAATTCATTAATGAACTTCCTAGGGTAATGTATTCTTCGGAATGGATATATTTGTTGAAGAATTCATGATGAACTCTTTTTCCTCAAACCCTAGGCAATGAATTGAAGTTAATTGGGATAGTGATGATCCAATTGACTTTATTATTGTGTTAATTACTATTGTGTGATGATATTACACCCATTATAGGGTTGAATTTGATGGTTGATAGTAAAACCTTTATGATGACTTGCGAAGGAGATTGGGGTAAGTCTTGAGATCTCAATTCTTTAATTCAATTATGAATACTTGTGTTCAGTGATCAAGTTTAATTAAAGTATACCTTATGATAACATTGATTAGGGTTGGTATGATGTTGAATTGGAATATCTTGAATTCTGACTTGTGAGTTGTTGGCTAAGATTAAATGGTAAATGGATTGTGATGATATACCTATGTGCCTTATCATAATGTGATTTTGTAAATATGCTAACCTCACATGTTTTAAATGTAATGAAAGAACAATACTCGTGCAATTCCTATTGAGCTATGATGATTATTATAACCCTATGACCTAAATTGATATATGATGATTAATAATGGCTTAAATACAATTCAAAAGGGACTCTAGCTTAGCACCGAGTGAACTTTTAGGTGAGGGATTGGGCCTTTACAATGAGGGAAAGTAGTCTTTGCTATTGTTCTTACGGGGTGGATAGCCTCATAGTCCAAAAAGGAGATAGAGTGATATTTCCATGACAGACCCCAAGCTTCATAAATTATGTTGCCACCATAGGAATACTAGCTAGTGGATCAACCTTGATTCTATGTTCATGTTTCGTTCTACTTTTGCCGGTAGACACCCTTCCATAGGTGTAAGGTTTTACAACACCGGATTCAACACTTAGATCCTCTGGTCTATGTCAGTTAAGGTAAGTTTTCCCGATAGTAAAATGAAGTGAAGAAATAAACACTAACTAGGGTGACTTAAGAGGTTTGACATAGCTTAGGTAAGGGTATGGGACTATACCTAATGCCTTGCACTAGTTTGCCTTGAGGGATGCCTTACGAGGTCGTTCTTATGTTTTTATGATCTTATAAAGTGACTATTATGTATATGTTGATTTTACATGTTATTGATCATGTATGGTGTTAGTTTCACTAATGAACATGTTGTTGATCTATATTGCTAAAGTATGAGAAGAATTACTCTTGATGCTATGTTATGTGAAGTTAGGTATTGCTTATACTCCTTTGTATGGTTTACTTGATCCAGTAGGGTTATGGGTCTTCACTTAATCATCACACTTGTAGGCTAAATTTTGGTATATGGGTAAGGGTCTTGATTATATTATGGTGTTATGATTTCTTATATATGTTTACTTGACTATACTTGATGATGTTAATCTTGTGTTGTATATCGCCTTGACTAAAGATTTATGTGGTCATTGATTTATATAGGTTCTTGCATGTGAATGAGGCTTTTCAAAGTAAATTAGCGTGTTTGAATAAATGTCCTCTTTAGCATAATTTCAATTTTTTATGAACATATACTCATAATTAGTACAAGAGTATACTAACCCATTTTTTATGTTTACTATAAAATGTAGGGTCCATACATTGATCTTATAGAAGACCTTTGAAGACTACTTGGATCTTTCCAAGTGTTTGGTAGGTCCTCATATTCCGAGGAGGATGCCAGTGTCAAGTTATTGATGTTATTCTAGTTATATGACTTGTAGTTGTTTCCTTTTTTTTGAAGAAGATTGTTATATAAGTATATATGAGGCTCTTTGTTGTAATAAAGTATGTTGTAATAAAGTATGGGCTAAGCCCTATTGTTGTATACGTTTTAGGTGGTTCTAATATGAGACATATTATAGACATCTTATGAGACTATATTCCTATACTATGTATGTGAAATAAAAGTAGTACGCTATGTAGTGCTTCCTATTGCGAGGAGTCTATGTAAGCTCCCTAAAAAATTTTAATGCGTAAGCGAGAGGTCTATGTAAAACTCAATGTAGAAATAATCAAAAGTTTTAAATTTTCTGCATTTTTAACCTATGAATGTAATGACGTAAGCTAAGGGACTAGACTTAGTCCTCGATGAAGAAGACGATGTGGGTTACATCTAAGGGCTGCTCCCCGGATGTGACCACCAACAACAAACAAAAATAAGTTGATTTAACTACAATAAGATCAGTACATAACTATAATTCACTAAAAAGATTCTAAAGATCACTCAACAACAGTAGCACCATTTTTAATTACACTCTACTAAACTTCAACGGATTCTAAGTGTAGGAGGTCTAGAACAATTATAAAACCAAGTAAGAGTTGGGGTCGATCCCATAGGAAGTGATACAAAAAAGAATTCATTATGAAGTAAAATAGTGTTCCAATGGTTTGTAGAAGTAGACATTTTTGGAACAATAAAATAAGGGATAGTGAGTAGAAAATAATGCCAGATGTGGGATTTGAGAAGTGAGTGGTGGTAAGCTGCCCTATTTCCTTTATTTTATGATTATTAGACTTAAATTATGTTGTGATTGGTATGGTCCACTTATGGTGGCGGTATTATGTGCTTTACTTGCAATTAATGTGGCCTTGTCGGCGTTACTTAATGCAATACGTGATCATGGCTTTGTCGGCACTACTTCTAGAACTATGATGTTTTGTATAGTTGTTCTATGTGAAGTATGAGTATATATATCAATATGTGAAGCAATGTGAAAGTAAATGTTCTTTCTATGTATGTTATGAATCATGTAGACTATGGCTACGTGCTTCTATGTGTAGTTTTAGGGTTGATACATGGTTGTTCCTACTTGACTATATGAGTCTATATAAGTTATATTGATGATGATATGTTAGTGTGTAGGACGACTTGAAAATAATAATCATAATAATAAGGGATAATGCACAAGTACCCCCTGAACCTATGTCCGAAATCCCAGAGACACACTTATACTATACTAAGGTCCTATTACCCCCCTGAACTTATTTTATTAATTATTTTCTACCCTTTTTTGGCCTACGTGGCACTATCTTGTGGGCTTAGTGTTGGTTGACGTTTTTTTCAAACTAGTGCCATGTAAGCTAAAAAAGGGGTAGTAAATTACGTATAAAATAAGTTCAGGGGGGTAATACGACCTAAATATAGTATAAGTTTGTCTTGGGAATTTCAGGTATAGGTTGAAAGGCACAAACCGTGAAACTTGTTATATATATATACATGAATTATTCAAAGTTAATAGGTGCAAGTGCACCCATTATGCAAGTGTGGATCAACCTTTGTTTGTAGATTATTCTTGTATAATTAAATAACTTGTTTAATTTGAAGGCTTATATTTCTCAATAGCATGATAATGCATTTTCGTTCTAACCAACCTCTATATAATTAAAGGTAGAACATTAAGTTTTAACTCTATCTATTTTATGCATGCTTAAAGACTAATATATTAAAGTTATAATAAACGCGATTGCAAACCTCTGTGACATAAAATCATTTCTCATTAAATTATTATTTTATCCATTTTAACTTACATATAATATATTCCTTTTTTATCCATTTCAAAATGAATATTTCAACCATCAATCAAGGCTGAAGTTGAGTAGCGTTCTAATTACAAAATGGGACAACTCAATATAAGTTGAGGCCTAAAACAAAATCTAAACAAATATTATACGTATTTATTAAAACATAAATTTTTGTTAAACATTTTAGAAGCAAATTACAACTTAATGTTTTTAAAATATAAATGACTTCTTTGATGTTCCTTTTCAATTATCAATTTTCGGGAAAATTTTAACAATTCAAGGTTAAAAATACCCTTTCACTAATAAAATCATTATATAAGTTGTTAACATAGTTCTATAAGTAATACATTGATAAATTTTAATAAATATAAGAGTTAGAATCACAAAGTGTTAGTCTAAGATATTGATAACTTGATCCTTTCTTTATTATGCTTGTTGTACCATAAAGTGTTAGCCTAAGGTATTGATAACTTGATCCTTCCTTTATTATGCTTGTTGTAGTGTTTGAAACTTTAAAGAAGCTAGCAAAATTTTTTTTGCATAATTTGCAATTCACTATGTTCAATACCTTTTAAACTATTAATTTATATTTTGACCATAATTTTATTCATAGTAAAATTTTGAGGATCCCAATTATTTGGGATTTGGGGGAATAATGCATACTTGTTATTAATTTCTTCGTAGACCAGACCTTGATTACATGTTCGATAGAACAAAGGTGCTAGCCAAAACTCTATATAGCAATACTAACTTCTATTTAATTTTTTATATCCGAGAGAAAGATGTCCAAAAAAATATTTTGGTTGAATGAATAATTCATCAAATATATATAAAAAAATTATTTCTATCTTTGATTCAATAAAATTGAAAATTTTAATTCATATATCAAATACTGTAACACCCCGTAGCTAAAATAGACAAAAAAAATTAGTTTTGAAGAAAACCTGCAGGTGAACCAGACGAGACTATCGACAGACCATATCCTGGCCTACAGTCCGTCCTGCACAACCGTCGATGGGATAAAAAACTCTTGAAAATTTCAGCCCAGGAAAATTAGTTAAGTGTTGGTCGATGAATGGACTTATGATTTGTAGGTGAGACTATGGTCCGTAGTCCATGACTGTCGATCAAGTCCCCCCCCCCTTTACCCACTATCTGACAAAAGCCATGAATGACCAGCACGGTCCGTAGGTGGACCTACGACCCATAGGTGGGAAACTAGCAGTAAATTAAGGCGAAATGAAGTTGGGTCAAATTCAAATGGTTATAAATATTAGCAAAAAATTAATTAGGTGTTCCATAAACTACTCATATATAGATAAATGAATTATCTTTCAATATCCACCGACCTTTCTAAAATTAGACCTCCGAGTAAAAAGTTATGCCCGTTTTAGTAAAGGCCTATCGAACAGGCCCAACCGACAAACCGATGGGGCGTCGGTCAATCGACGGACCGTAAGTCCTGGACGTCGATTGGTCGGACAACAACTTTCCCATGGGTATTTCGACCTTTCCCACTTCGTTCAAACCTTAAGTTACGTCGTTTTACCATAAATCATCAAATTTTAGTCAGTTTAAGCCAGGAAACATAATTAAAACATATCTAAGTCAAATCATTAAAGTAAAACGTAGAAAATTAGAAGCAACAAAGGAGAAAAATGTCAAGAACCCTAGTTCATATTCATATTTATCCACATTTGGTCTCGTTATTAGCTTACATCATATAGACAAGGTAACTATTACCTTTAGTCTATCATAGTATGGAAGATAATTATGGCAACAATCCATCAAACGTACATCATAAGAATAGGTTACATAACATATTTATTACAAAAATCATAAAACATAAAAAGAAAATATCATAGATACCTTCCTAGAATATTTGTTCAATTCATGAAAAAGATCACATACTCTCATCCATACTAATTAAAGATCCTTAAGTAACCATAGTTCATATCTCAAATTCTTATTCATACGACTACCATATTGGGGACATAATCCTTAACCGACATAGATAATGTGAAATAACATGGAATCCATTGTCTACCCATAGTCAAAAAGGGTTATTCTCTATTTGATGATAGAACTATACTCTTAGAATATATAGATTCTACATCTAAGTAGCCTATGCAGGCATATAGTTATTTTATAAGAAGACTGCTACTAGAAACCTTGAATCAAGTACGGTAGAAGCTTTCTATCTCGCGAGACACCTACTTTGGGAACCCGGTTAAAACTAGTGTAAAAGGAACCCACTTGGAAAGCCGGACTCAATTAGTGTAAAAGATTTCAAGGGAAAGTCAGACTTTAGTTCATATTTGTGAAAGAACGTCATTACACTCAATCCAACATAATCAATACTAAAGCTCCTAGATTCATTAGGTGAGACTAGTCTTCAAACCTTAGAATCACTATAAGGTCATAGCTCTTATTTAATAATCACATCTAGTATGACTACATTATACATTGATATATTTATAATCATATCATACAGTATATCTAGAATGACTACATTAGACACTGATGAATTCATAGTTCAAGTAGTTTAATTGCTACAAACAAAATCTCATAGTTCATCTACTTGAGGTTCAAAGTCTACTTTCCATCTTCACACCTAGGGTTCATATACACAAAACATGGATATCATCCTAACTTTTGTAATTCTATCACTTTATGCATTAAACAACTTAAAAGGTAGATTAGGGAGTAAATACCTTTCTTCGCAATTATATTTATTAACCTTCTAGTCTCATTTAGATTTGGGACTAAATAACTTTCTTCGTAATTATATTCATTAGCCTTCAATTCTCATATAGATTTTTACTCTTAAAGCTTTATCGTTCATAGTTCATAATATTAGCTTTCATCTCAAGCCCTAGTGATTATCATTCATGACCACAAACCTTACTCTAAAATCTTTACTTTTTGTTACAATTATTATACATATCTACATCACAAGATAACCTATTATGCTTGGCAATTACAATTTATTGATACAGAAGGTGTTGGTTTTATTCCAATAGGAATACACACTAAGAAATTTCTCAATCATTCTGCCTCATTAACATCCAACTCTAATGTAACAAATTCGGATTCCATAGTTGAACTAGAAATTAAAGTCTGCTTTGCTGATATCCATGTTACAGAACCCCCATCAAGGGTAAACACATAACTACTAGTGGACTTTGTCTCATATGAGTTAGAGATCCAATTAGCATCATTGTATCCTTCCAATACAGATGGAGATCCACTATATTTAATAATTAATACAATAATTCATGGTACCTCCCAAATATTTTAATAGTCTTACCACTGAATTCCAATGACCATTATTAGGATTATGAGTATATCTACTCAATATACACACAACATAAGCTATATCAGGTCTACTCAAATACATCAAATGCATTAGACTACCAATTGTTTAAGAATATTTATTTTATGAAATAGCTTCTCCAACATTCTTTTTCAATAGATTATTAGCATCAAAAGGAGTTCTCACAGGTACCACATCAATGTTTTCAAACTTTTTAAGAACTTTCTCCACACAGTATCGTTAAGATAAAATTAAGACATTGTGTTCTCTAATTATTTTCATACCCAAAATATCACTTGCTTCACTCATGCCTTTCATGTCAAAATTAGAAGATAAAATTTTTTTGGTCTTAATTATGACCCCTAGAATAGGACTAAAAATAAGCATGTCATCCACATAACGCTATGACCATCAACAAACTTTGTATAAGCACATTTATATACTTTAACAGATGTAAAGTCATTACTTAATAAAAGTTGATCAAATTTCTCATTCCGTTGCTTGGGAGCTTGTTTAAAACCATATAAAAATTTGATTTATTTACAAACTTTGTTTTCTTGACCTTTCACTATACAACCTTCAGGTTAGTCCATATATATTTCCTCTTCTAAATAACAACTTAAAAATGCAACTTTGATATCCATTTGATGAATAAATAATTTATGAATAGATGCGAAAGCAAACAAAACATGAATAGAGGAAATTCTAGTCTTCAGAGCATAAGTATCAAAATAATCAATATTTATTTTGAGTAAATCCTTTAGCAATAAGTCTATATTTAAACTTATCAATAGAACTATCCGGAAAATATTTTCTTCTAAAATCCATTTACAACCAATAGGTTTAGTTCCTGGGGGTAAATCAACTAATTTTCAAGTATTATTTTGTAGAATGAAATTTATTTCTGATTTAATAGCTTCTTTCCAATGAGGTGCTAAGGAGAAGAATTGCTTCATAAAAGGTTAAAGGATCATTCTCAACAATATATGTCTAGAAATTATTACCAAAAGATTTTTGTATCCGTGACCTTTTACTTCTCATCAATCCCTCACTTTCACAAACGTCTTGAATATTAAGAACACTAAAATTATTTTCCTTTAGAAAGTAGATTCATAAGATATATTATCTCGTTTTAAAGGAAAGATATGTTCGAAGAATTCGGCATTTTTAGTAACTATGGTATTGTTTTCAATCAGATCACGATTGATAACAAGAAATCTATAAGCAGAACTATTATTAGCATAACCAATGAATATACAATTAGAAGTCTTGGACCCAATTTTTCTTATCATAGGGTGAGCCATCATCACATTGTCAAGGCACCCCCACGCTTTAAACTATTTCAAATTAGAAGGATACCCCTTCCATAACTGATTGGGTTTTTTCCATTTTTCTTGTAAAGAATTTTATTTTGTAAATGACAAGTAGATAGAATAGCTTCCCGCCAAAGATTATCAGATACAAATTAACAAACAAGCATACAATTCATCATTCTTTTTAATGTTCGATTTTTACTTTCAACTACTCCATTTGATTGAGGTTAGTATGGAAAAGTAACTTCATGAATAGTGTTTTTCATAAAAATCATTAGCAAAATATATTAACCACCTCTATTAGATCTTACTCTTTTAATCTTTCTATTCAATTCATTTTCTACTTCCGATTTATATATTAAAAATGTTTCAAAAGCCTCATCCTTATTTCTTATCAAATATAATCTTGTATATCTAGAAAAGTCATCGATAAATGTGACATAATATTTTTTACCGCCTCTAGTCATAGTTTGTTTCAAGTACCCAAATCATTATGCACAAAATCCAATAAATTAGTTTCTCTAAATGTAGAAGCATGAGTCTTTTAAATTTTTTAGCCTCAGTACTAATTTCACACTAATCAATACTTGAAAAATTAACATTATCAATAAGTCCGTAAGATTGCAGTTTCATAATATAAGATAAACTAACATGTCTAAGTCTAGAATGCCATAAATCAAAAGAATCAATCAAATAATCAGAAGTACTAGCATTTTCATTTGTAGAATTTAGTACAAATAAACCATGGTTACAATATTCTTTGCCAACAAAAACATTATTTTATGTTAAAACGACATTATAAGACTCAAATACAACATTTACCCTAGCCTTTCCTCATAAACTCACGGAAATTAAATTGGCTCGAATGTTAGGAACATGCAATACTCCAGTTAAGACTAAAGATTTTCCAGATAGGAGTTTAAGAGGAACTTTACCTTTTCCAAGAACTTGAGGGTTTCTTGAATCACCAAGATATACAAGTTCTTCTCCTTTATTGACTTGAGTGTAAGACACAAAATTAATTTTATTAGCACAAATATGTCTATGAGAATCAGAATTTATCACCCCGTCACTCACATAGGACACACTACTTACTTGAGAAACGACTGCAACAAAAATATCCTCAGTGTTTTCTAAATTAATTTTCGCTTTACCAAAATCGTCATTTTTCTCAATTCGTTTCAGAATGGCTTTATAAAAACATTTGGAGTTGTAACAAAGTTTTTTTTTCAAAAAGAGTAGAGATAATTGTAGAATTACATACCTTATAAGCATATTCCAAAGGTTGAGTATTTTGAAAAAAAATTATAGTTGAAACAATAATAAATATACAGTTGCCATTACCAAAACATTTACATGATAACCAAGAGTAGTCAACACAATTATTGTATGTCCCTCACACCATGTCAACACTCTTGTATGTTGCACTCTCTCCATTATTCATGACAACAATGTAAATATCCTTAAGATAATTATAAATCTTGTTGTATAATAGCATAAACACGAGGATATTCTCAAAAGCTTGAGGCGTGTAAGTCACTATCCTTAAGGATATTTTACCCTCAAGGTGTATCCCCCAGGATTCAATAAGCTTTTCTAGTATAATCTAGGAGTTGGAACAACAAAAGTATCTAAAATAACAAAACCCAGCAAAAGAAAGCAAAGGAGATAGAAGAAATCTTTTATTCACTTATATTGTTTCCATCCACTATATGACAAATATATATATATGTATACATGTATATAATAGAGAGGAGCTGCAACAGATACAAGGTAATAGCAAAGAAATTGATGGCTAATTTAAGTGGATATTAATTGCAGAACAAACCGTAATAGCAGTCAATTATATGTTATGCAACAGTAAGGCAACATTAATGCATATCAATTTTGAGATAAATTATTGTTGTTATTATTATTTTGACAACAATTAGAGTGTATGAACTGTATGCATTAGTATAAAATGTACTAAATATGTTAGCTAGCACAATTATAAGAGCATGAGACAAGGGTTAGTCAATATAAGACATTTTATCATATTAAATAGTTCATGAAACCCCACCAATAAGCATAAGTGACACTATCATAATCAGAATTGAAGTCTCCAATATATGCAAGCATTATTCAACTCTTAATGATTTATACCATAATAAGACTATGCTCATGTAACCTAAAATCATAAGGGTACTTAAACATAGTCAATATACATGGTAAAGTCTTAGGTTTTCTATAATAAGGGAACTATACTCCTAAGTAACCTCAAAAAACACTTTTGCAATCCATGAAAGGATCCGATACTACCATTCACACCAAGCATAACCTTGTAGTCAGAATAGTCATACTTATCCTCATTTGGTCTCGTTATTTGCTTACTTCATATAGACAAGGTTACTATTACCTTTAGTCTATCATATCATGGAAGACAACTATGGCAACAATCCATCAACCATACATCGTAAAGATAGGCCACATAACATATTTATTACAAAAGTCATAAAACCTAAGAGGAAATTATCATAGATACCTTCAAAGAATATTTTTTTAATTCATGAAAAAGATCCCATACTCTTAAATATACTAAGTAAAGATCCTTAAGTAACCATTGTTAATATCTCAAATTCTTATTCATACGACTACCATATTAGGTACATAATCCTTAACCGCATAGATAATGTTAAATAACATGGAATCCGTTGTCTACCCATAGCCAAAATGGTTTATTCTACTATCCAAAGGTAGAACTATATTCTTAGAATATATAGATTCAATATCTAAGTAGCCTATGCAGGCATATAGTTATGTTATAAGGATATTGCTACTAGAAACCAGGACTCAAGTACGGTAGAAGGTTTCTATCTCGCGAGAAACCTACATTGGGAACCCAGTTTCAACTATGTAAAAGGAACCCACTTGGAAAGCCTGACTCAACTAGTGAAAAAGATTTCAAGGGAAAGTCAGACTCAACTAGCGTAGAAGCTTCCATTATATATATATATATATATATATATATATATATCCTATCGGGGCTAGGAAATAAGTCACATTGAGTTCACATTATTTATTGACTTAAGTTCATATTTCTTAAAGAATGTCTTGATACTCAATCCAACATAACTAATACTAAAGCTCCTAGATTCACTAGGTGAGTGTAGACTTCAAACCTTAGAATCACTATAGGTGACAAACCTTTCACCTCCTATCATATTCATGCCTTAGTGTGTCTATGGAATTATCCTTTCTGAAACACTATAACTAGGTCATGAGCATATTCAATTTATTCTAAAATTGTTTCTAAAGTATATACTTAACTTCATAAAACATGAATACTATCAAACTTTTCCCTTTATCTAGGGTGAAAGCTCTTATTTAATTATCATATCTAGAATGACTACATTATACATTGATATATGCATAATCATATCACATCAACATATCTATAATGACGACATTAGACACGGATGTATTCATAGTTCAAGAAGTTTAATTACTACAAAAACATAACCTCATACTTCACTTCCTTGTGGTTCAAAGCCTACTTTTCTTATTCTCATATAGATTTTTACTCTCAAAGCTTTATCGTTTATAGTTCATAGGTAGGAATTTATTGATGAGTTGGAATTGATTTTCCACAGTCCCACCTAAACAATTTGAGATTGTACAATTGATGGATTTTCCTATTGGAAAATCTTTAATTTGAAGCCCTAGTGATTTTCATTCATGACCACAAACCTTACTCTAAAGTCTTTATTTTTTTTTACAATTATCATTCATATATACATTACAAGAGATTCTAGTTACAAGCTTCATCATTAAGCAACTCTAGTCATAATTCACAGTAAAGGTTCAATTTCAACTTTCATAGTCATGATCCATCATATATATTTAAGTCTAGTTCAATTCGTTTCTATATTTTCCTAATATTGAACAACTACTACACATAACTTTTATTTTACAAGATCACCTATGAATCCTCAATTCTACCTCTTATGGAATAAACCCATATAATATAAATTCTTCAAATTAGACTAGGGTTAACCATGGAATTCATATAAATTTGTGGTTCACGGTCAAATGACTTGGCCTCAAGAACATGCCTCCACAAATATAAGGGACCTTCAATAGGCCTCCCACGAACGTTGGTCAAAAATACTGGTCGTTTTTATGGCCTTGAACTTTGGGGAAGTGCTTGGCTAAAGTTTCTTGGCCTCCCTCATTCTAAGGCATCTCTATAATCCTTTCCACAAACCATGGTCAAGACCACTGGTCGTTAAGTGGATCGTGAAGGTAAGCCACTTTAAGACATCCCTTATTAAGATACTGCCTTGACTTCACGAATTACAACCCGAGTTGAGGTCTACACCACTGGACTTGGTGGTTGTCATGGACTTGAGGTTGTGTTCTGCAAGCTTGGGGCAACCTTGGCCTTTGTCTTAGGCTTTGCCCCCTTACCTTGGAAATTTCCCTTGCAACCCTCAATTAAAGTGTAGATGATCTTCTAAACTATAGGGTGTAATAGGTCCCTTGATGTTTAACTCCTAATCCCCTCATTCTAACTGCAGAAACTCTTGTCTACGACCCAAACCCTCATATAAAATCTAGAACCCCACTGTAAGGATCTAGTTTAGTCTATTTTTTTCGGATTTTTACAATATCTCCTCCTTGGGATCATTTTTCCTTGAATGAAAATTATAAAAATTTCTTAAAGAAAACAACTCTAGACTAGCAGCCCATCATGGATGCAACATCATAATAACGCATCAAAATGAAGGAGGAAAACTTCAACTCCAAAAGTAAACATATTCAATGCAATACAAAGGAGTAGGAACTACATCTAACAACCCAAAATGAATGAAATTCTGATAACTAGTCATGTTCAAGGAGGAACAACCATCTCCTAACCATAGCATTCTCAACACTTTCGTGTTGACTAAATGTGATTTACTATGAAAAAGCATTTATTCAAGGGTTGAGTCTCTCAACTCCAAACGAACACATGCTCATTAATTCCTCTCATGAATTCCATATCAATTCTACTCAAAAGCACTACAACATGATTAAAACAATGCAAACTCATTTTCTTTTATATCAAAAGCTTTCATTATCGTGCACCACATAAAGAAAACATAGAAACATACAAATCACACATGACTTCATATAAAAATAAGTCAAGAAAAACTTATCATCTCAAGATATTAAATTTTAAGGAAGGAATACAAGGAAAAACGATGAAACACTCCATACTAAATTCTTCACTAAAGGACACTCCATTCTACTTCATGGAACCCTTTTCTTGTTCTTCTATTTCTGAACTTGCCGGTCTAAGATCCCCACTGGTACTTCTAACTTTAAGAGGTTCTCTTTAAGTAACTGTAGCTTACCAGCAATCTCACAAACAACACTCAACATCTCATGTATGATCCTACAAAACTGGGAATTAACTTGTCATACTCACTATACCTCTCTAGGTGAAAATTTCAAGCAAACCTGACTCACGAATATCATCAAGGACACTCAATGAACTTGCTCTCTAAAAACATTATCTCCAACTTGGGAGCACGCCTATACAAACTTATTTAAGCATCACTTCTTTCATTTTTAAAGTCGGAGCAATTCATCACTAAAATTTCATATTTATCATACAAAATTATTCTAAATAAAGGTTAATTACACTTCTACCCTTCTAACATGAGTCTGTTAAGACAACTATTCTAGGCATTACTTAAACACCCTATTCCTCAAATCTATCAACATACTTCAAAACCCATCATGACTAATTTGGGTTCTACCATTAAATGCACATAACCATTAACAACCCATTTATACTAAAGACAACATCTATGTCTATCTAGTTACCTTGCCATAACTTGCATCACAACCAAACTCTTTCACTCACTACTTGTAGCATAAGCCCTTCGAGCAGTCTTATCATAAATATACTCGAATAAAGGAATAGGAGAGACATCATAGAATTAAACTCTATGGCACGACTTTGAGAATGAAGAAGTGAGATTTCTTAAGCATCCAATATCTACGTAATCATAAATGTTGTGCGCTTCATATTATGAAAAAGACTATACTAAACGTGGTTTGAGACAATCCTAGAACCATTCTAAACCTTGTGTGCAGCTTAGAAAGTTTATCATGATTCGAGATTACATCCTAGTTGTAACATGGTGTACTTGATCCAGAAGGTGTCTCATACAAGCCCTTGGCATATTATGAAAAGAAGATAATAGAAAACTACCAAAAAATTAAAACTTTATCCATAGAATTATAATCTTTATAAAAGCAAGAAGAAGTCTTTCTACACTTCATCTCACAACATCTAAACTCAACTTGAATTAAAATCCTTGGTGAAACAACCGATACAATAGTCTCAACACATGAAATAAAAGATATAAAGGAAATAGTGTGTTTACTCCTCGAATCTATGAGGATTCACCAAATAATCAAATCTTTTCTCCTTAAAAACCTATCGCCAAGAATCAAACTCAAGTCTTCAAACCCCATATTTGATTAGAATGTAGGCAAAGTACGCATTAGTAAAAAGTGTACTAAATGTGTTAGCTAGAAAAATAATTAACATCATAAGACAAGGAGTTAGTCAACATAATCCATAAACCATAATCATATGTATTACTTCATGAATCAACATTTATAAGAATCAGAGAAAATATCATAATCATAAGTAAATTCTCCATCATTAGAATCATATGAGCATTATTCAACTCTTAGTCATTTGTACCATACTAAGACAACTCTCATGTAACCTAAAATCATAAGGGTACTTAAATATAGTCTCTAGACATGGTCAATTCTTAGGTTTTTCTACCATAAGGGCACTATACTCCTAAGTAACTTTTGAGTACACTTGTAAAGTATATGAAAGGCATCTGATATTACCATTCAAACTTAGCATAACATTGAAGTAATCATAACCATAATTACCTTATTATTAAGTTACTTCATATAGACAAATGAATTATCACCTTAAGTCAATCATATCATGGAAGGCAACTAGGGCAACAATTCATCAAACATACATCATAAGTATAAGCCACATCATACATTCATTAGATAAATAAAAAAATCGAAAAGGGAAATATCATAGATACCTTCTAAGAATATTTTTTAAAGTCATAAAAAAGATCCACACTCTCACCCATACTAAGTAAATCTCATTAAGTAGCCATAGAAAATTGGTCCTTAAAGAATATCCAAAAGGATTGACAATGTAGCTGGTGATTTAAAGATACCATTAGAGTTAGCAAAATTCCATCTAGTGTCTCACTTCTCGATTTTGAAGGAGTGCATGGGGGATACTTCAATTATCATACCAACTCAGTATATTGGTATCAAGTATAGCTTGTCTTATGAGGAGGTAGCGGTCCAAAATCTAGATCGCCAAGTTTGCAAGTTGAGAACAGTGGAAGAAGCATCTAGTCAATGTTCTGTGGAGAAATCAGTTTGTAGAGAAGCTACATGAGAAGCTAAAGAGGATATGAAGAAGATATACCCTTACCTCTAGGGATCCGGAGAAGCTTCAAATTAACTGTACTAATATTTTTCTGGGCATTGATATTAAGTTTGCTGTCGAAATTGCATTCTGCTTGTTGGGTGTTTAAATTGTATGTTTGATATGACGCCTTTAGCCTAGTAAAAGTAATCTCATTCGAGGACGAATGTTCCCAATGGGGAGATATTGTAACATCTGCAACTAGGAAGAACTAGAAAAGAGTTTAAAATCAAAAAATAGTTACTTTTGGGAAGTATAAAGAAATCTAGAAATCTGAGTATGTTAAAAAGTGAGTTTTTGACCAACTTGAAACAAACATAACTCCTATCCCAGCAAAGTAAGGTGTAGTTCCAGGCATGGTTTGAAATAAATTAGAATTATCTTTCTAACATCATCAAGTTTATGCGATTCTGAGTTTGTTTGAGTGAGTTATGCCTTTCGAAAGTTGGGCTATTTGATTATGGAAAGTCTAAATTTGAATTTTTTTAAAGGAAAACTAGTCTTTTTCTTAACTAAATTTCCTATTTAGTCTTTGGGGAGTATTGGGGTTAAACTAAGACTTTTCTCAGTTTAGAAAAGGAGAACTTACACTAGGGCGTGGAGAAGAGAGAAAAGAAGAGAAATGATGAAAGAAATAAAGAAATCACAAAGGATGTTCAACCTTTGCGAGTGGAATTCGTTGGAAGTAATCCATACAAGGTGTGTGAGATTACATAGTGTTGGGTTGATTCACCCACACGCCAATATTATTTACATTTAGAGAATCTAAGTTATTTGAATGTTAACAAAGTGAGTTCTTGAAGAACATTGTTGAGAATTCATTGGGTGCAAGAGCACCCAATATGCAAGTGTGGGTCCACCTTTGGTTGTAGATTATTCTTGTACAATTAAATAAGTTGTTTAATTTATAGGTTTATATTTCTCAATGGCATGATAATGCATTTTCTTTCTAACCAACCTCTATATAATTAAAGGAAGAACATTAAATTTTAAGTTTATCTATTTTATGCATGCTTAGACACTAATCAATTAAAGGTATGATAAAGTGATAACAATCCTTTATGATAGAACATCATTTGTCTGTAAATTATTATTTTATTCATTTTAACATACATCTAATATATTCCTTTTTTATGTATTTCACAATGAACAAACTTCAAACTAGGCTGAAGCTGAGTAGCATTCTAATTACTGATTGGGACAACTCAACATAAGTTGAGGCCTAAAATAAAATCTAAACAAACATTAGATGTCTTTATTAAAACATGAACTTTTCTTAAACATTTTGAAGAAAAGTGCAACTTAATGTTTTTAAATATAAATGACTCTTTGATGTTCTTTTTCAATTAATAATGTTAGGTAAAATTTTATCAATTCAGGGTTAAAAATATCCTTTCATCAATACAATCATTTTATGAATTGTTAACAAAATTCTATAAGTAATAAGTTGGCAAATTTTGATAAATATAAGAGTTAGAACCATAATGTCTTAGTCTAAGATATTGATAACTTGATCCTTACTTTATTATGCTTGTTGTAGTGTTTGAAACATTAAAGAAGCTAGAAGAAAATAATTGCAATTCATTATGTTCAACACTTTTTAAACAGTTAATTTATATTTTACCATTATTTTCTTCATAGTAAAAATTGAGGCCCCCAAAAATTTGTGATTTGAGGGACTAAGATATACTTGTTATTAATTACATCATTGGCCCGACTTTGATTACATGTTCGATAGAACAAAATTGCTAGACAAAACTCTATATAGCAATATTAACTTCTATTTTATATTATGTATCCAAGAAAAAGTTGTCGAATAAAATCTTTTGGTTGCATGAATAATTCTTCAAATATCTAACAAAAAATATTTCTATCTTTGAATCAATAAACTCAAAATATATCATTCATATATCAAAACATTAAGTATTTTATCAAAAAGACTATTTATGAGATCAAATTACTCATTTTGTTTCTTCTCCAACTCGCGCCATAAGAGGAGGTAAACCTGACAACACAAAAAATCTTCAATCTTTCAGCTTCCTCTTTATTTCGTTCACAGAGGTTCCATGCGAGCCACAATTCAATGCATCCTTTAGTTTTTCATCTTGCTTTATTTCGACGACTTGCAATTGATCTTCGCAATAAACTTGATCTGGTAATACTATAAAAACACAGTAAGTTTGTATGTGAACACAATTTCATTGAAGTTGAAAGAAGATATTTATTCAGAGTGGAAGATGATCGCGTTCTAATAATTTTGTTTCAACATATATCTTACTTTGAATTCGTGCAAGTTAACAACAACAACAAACTCATTGTAGAGTGTATACATATCTTGCCTCTACCTTGTACAAATAGAGAGATTGTTTCTAAGAGATTGTTATATGCAAATGGGAACTCAACAACAACAACAATATACCAAACTTATGAATTTTTAAATAGTAGAAGATTGTCTATTGCCAAAAAAGGGAGTGATAGTTTTTTATATTAAGTAAGTAATAACATGTATTGTGGAACAAGTAATTGTAGAAGATGAGGTTACCATGGGAATCATTATCCTCTACATTGTTCACTTCAGGTATTAGAGTTGGCTCATTAGCATCACTGGTAGTTGTGGGGTTAACAAGACATAAAAAGGGTCTATAGCTTTTGATATAGTCTGAAAACCATGGAGTACCCCTCTTTGTATAAAATAAAATGTATGCTTGCTCTGCCAAAACAAGATCTTCTTGAACATAATCAACCTATGACAATCAAATAAATATCAAGTTAGTTTTTTGAACACACAAATTTTCTAACAAAATAAGGAAATTCAACTATTTTCTGTACCTTCTCGTCATCAAATTTGGAACATTCATTTGGAGCACAACGAATAAAGTTGTAATAGTGTCCTGAAGATATTGAAGGTCCAGAATGCACTATAACTGCGTAGAGATCGTATTTAATTTCTTCCTATTGAGAAAAGGAAAATTTTGAACCAAAATCATGTTAATGGTAACAAAATATATAATATTTATAAAAGTCTAATGAAGATACTCACATTATTGATGGCGTTGCTATAAAGAAGCATGTCCAATTCTAAAGAAAATAAAACATGTTTTTCCACCTTTTGAACAACTAAACCATTATATTTGAATCGCTTCAAATGTAGGACAACAACATTAGGGGAATGATCAACGAGGAGTTGCTTCTCAAATGGCCCTTGTGTCTTGCACCTTTCACAAGAGAACTCAATTTTCTCAATTTTAGTGAAAGATTCCATTACGGCTGATAAACTATCACTGTCCTCAATCTCCAAGCTTAAATCGATTAGAGGCTCGCATAGAAAGGATGTTACAAATAGACCCCTGGCTCAACTAAAAGCCTTTAAAAATGTCTCAACAAACTAAAACAACAAGAGTAAAGACACTAGATAAAATAGATAGAACAAATATGCAAATACTTACCTTGTTTACAAGGCTACCACCAAAGGCTTCCTGTACAATGTTTTCTTCTATGTCTAAGTAGTTACAACAAATTTCAAGTTTATTGAGAAAACACTGTAGGAATTCGTGTGCATCTTCTTGTTTGTTCACATTGAAGTGCGACGAAAAATCTGATATTTTCACAATGTCAAGAAACACAAAGATATATAAGGTAAATAGTGATAACTAAATGCTCTCCATAAAGCAAATAAGAGTAAGATATAAAAGGAAAAAAATTAATGTCTGGGTTTTGATATACCTCTCAATGGGATAACAATTTTCATCGGACAGAAAAAAAATCTCCCATAAAATATAGAAATGTCAATAAGCTCTCTGATAATGCACACCACACAAAATTCGTAATCACAAGCTGCAAGAAGAAATGATGCTAAGCTAAATACGAGAAAATATAAATGGATAAAAAATAAAAGGAAAAATCTTTAGTTGATTCTTACTTAGACATGGAGATACATGATCGATCGATCTGAGAAGCTGAAGCAACACAACAGTGTGCATAAAAGATTGGACAATCACATTTAAAAAGCATGTATTGCCTAATTTACGCATGCCAATGCCCTAAAAATAACGAGTTAAAATGTAGAATACACACAACAAAATATAGTAGACCTAGGAGGTTTATATATATGTGTATGTGTGTATGCGTGTTTATGTATGTATGTATGAATTTTTTACAATTACAACACCAAAAAAAAAAACAATCTAATCCACAAGGTAGTGTATACGACTAACCTTATGGAATTAAAGATTTTATGTAGTAATGTATGACGTTGCAAAGTATACCTATATTAGTTAGCCGCATGCTGAAGAGTGTATATTTTAAAACTTGAAATATTTATCGTAAGAAAGACATTTTTTAAATTAACGAGCTAAAAGAGTAACTAGCCCTACCGTAATTATTTTACTACCAAGTTGATTAATTAGGATGTCATAAAAATAGGTTAAATTGTAAAATATATTACTTGAAAGAGGTTTAAAATGGTTATCCCAGACTATATTAATACATGATTAAGATGTCATTAAAATAAGCTAAAATCATAAAATATATATCACTTAAAGAATTTTAAAGTGGTCCGCGCGTGCTATTTCACGGTAAATTCTATCGTTTGAGAAATGCTTAAAAGTTTGTTATCTTGTGCTATTTTTCTATGTAATTTATTGCTCAATATGTCATAAAAGAGGATAAAAGTATAAGTTGTATAACTTGGAAGATCCTTAAAGTGTCAAGCCCACTCATTTTCACTACACAATTCATGGTGTAATAATTTAATGCAATAACAATAGGCTAAAACTGTAAAATTCTATAACATAAAAGAAGTTAAAATTTTGAATCATACCGTAATTTTAAAAGGTTTGTACTCAATAAGGTTACTTTCTTCCCCAACTATCTTTTAAAAATTCTCCAGCTCACTTGAACAAATGGCCCCAATTAAAGAACTAGGCTCACCTTTTAAAGGAGACCATTTATCTCCATCGAAATATGAGTAACAACTTTGTTTTGAAGAAACAATAAAGACAATTGAATTTGAATCAGAACTAGTGATAATTGTTCGAGCAGATTCGATCCGATCGGGTGACCCCTAAAACAAACCCAAATAATTTTCATTTTTTCCTCTTCTTCAACTTTAGTTTTCACCGATGAAAAATTGATGTTTTTTCCCTCAATCTCATCAAATTGGATTGTTTGATGATTTGGTGAAGTCAGATTGTCTAAAATATTTTTTCCCATAGAAATTTCACCAAAACAACAAAAAATAGAGGGAATTGAAATGACTGATTTTGAGAATTTGGAGATTTTGAGAAGATGTGTTTTTTTAGAGTGACTGCTGAGGGTTTTTACAGGTGCAAGGGTTTTAAAATGGGAGGGCTATATATAGTGGGGTTGGTTGGGGTGGAAGGACTTGAAAAGTGAATTTGGCAACCAGAGAAGTGTTAAAATTTAGTATATTGTCTTACTTAGAAGGTTATTTGTATTCAATGATATTAAAATCACTTCACTATTGATAATGATTTCATAAAGTCAATATTTTTTTTAAAATAGAAGGTCACTCAATTTTATTTTTACCTTCTCAAATGTCACCATATTAAATATTTGAACGAGCAAATTTAGTCCATACAAATTTTTGTTTTCAATCTACACTACAGTTATCAATTATTAAACTTACCCTAACTCATAACTTAAATTAAACTTATTTGCTTAAAAAATTATAAGGGAAATTGTAATTTTTCTCTCGACAAATGCTCTTACATAGTTATTTGCTTAATGTAAGTATTAGTGCAGATATTTGCAGGACATACTTAAATATTTGGAAAAATTTTAGCATATTTATAGCTTCTTAACTATATATCTTTTTTTCGATGTAGAATTCTAATTTCATTTAACAAGGTATATTCGAATAATCTATTTTATTGAAGAATTTATGTGAATTAATATTTTCGCTTTTAATCATGACTCACTATTTATTTTCGATCATAAAAATAAATACTACTCTTATAAAATTTACAAGTTATTGCAACTTCATTTATTCGGCCTATGGTTAAGGTAGAATCATAGTTTATTGAAACATGGATTGAAAAAACAAAGTTTTTGTAAACAAAATAAAATGACATGTCAATTTAAAATTGATAAAATATTTATAGAGTGACTTTAAAAGATATATACATAAACATGAGTGACCTATTTAATTTGTTACATTAAATATGACTTTGTTTGATAATTATCAATAGGTTATTGACTTTCTGAGCTCGTGTATCCTAAATTCCTCCTCCTCTCCTGAACACACACTCTATACATGTTTTACCTTAAGTACGTGATCGATGATTTTGTTGAATTTATAACAAAAAAATTTCTGTATGTTTGCTTATTAAAGATTAAAAATAATTAAAAAGTAGGTTCTATTTTTTTTAATTCTACCCATGAATAGGGTGTGTAGACAGTACCTTTATACATTCATGATTGTGTTTATTTATGGTAAGTTGATTTACTAAAGGAGGGAGGATGATCAAAATAATCATTTGAGGTTTGTAAATCCTTAAGGCAAAGACAACTTTTTGCTAAGTTTAGAAAATGTGAGTTTTGGCTATGGTCCGTTGCTTTTCTTGGCCACATTATTTCAAGTGAGGGTATTGAGATAAATCCTATTAAGATGGATGGGTTCAATAGTTGTCCTAAACTTCTATCACCGACACACATTAGAAGCTTCTTGGCTTTGTCCAGTTACTATAGAAGGATTGTTGAGGAGTGTTCCTCCGTTGTTTCTTGTTTGACGACTTTGACTCTAAAGAAGGAAAATTTCATATGGTCCAAAATTTGTGGGAAAAGTGTCCATGATTTTAAAGATAGACTTACTTCCGCTCCATTGTTGACCTTATCTGAAAGGACAGATGGTTTTCCTATTTATTGTGATGCTTCTCGTGTTAGGTTGTGATGTATTCTCGCTTATGAAAAATGGTACGATTATTGCATATGCTTAAAAGAGACTAAAGATTCATTAGAACAACTATCCTTCCACGATTTTGAATTAGCGGCGGTTGTATTTGCGTTAATGATTTGAAGGCATTATTTGTATGGTGTCCATGTTTATATTTTCACCGACCACGAGAGTTTGGTGAGCTCTAGTGTAAAGGTCCCTTAGTTTTTAAGTTAGGGTCCTTTGTGTCTTTTCATATTTTCTTAATGCAATAGAACGTTGTTTTACTCCAAACTAGAAAATTCTATAAGTTTTTTATTCTTAATTTTCCCCCAACATTAAATCACTCTCAAGAACAAAAAAGAAAAACCTAAGATCTTCATCTCAAATATTCTCTCTCTAAAAGGTAGAAGAAGAAGGAAAAGATTAAATCTAAGTCAAAATCAAGTCTCACAATCATAATGATTTTGTGCTCTTTGCGACTAATGTATGATGGCTTTTCATTCATGGAATCCTTTCTTCCATGGAGCTCCCATAATATTCCCAAATTTAGAAGAAGAATTTTGCCAGTCTTAGTAAAAGTTTCTTCTAAGGTTATGGGTTTCGATCAAATTGAGTGGATTATGATTGTTTATCATTTGATTAACAACATTAAAAGTTTGTAGGATTACTTTACATGTACCAATACCTAACCCATTTCAGGAAAGATGAATTGAAGTATGTGGGTTTATTCTATTAAAAAGGGAATTGAGGATTTAAGTGTATTAATTTAGTATTGATGTGGTACATTATATATTATCTTGAGATTGAGACATATAAGATGAGTAACCATATTTAGGGCTTTGAGAGTAAATTCTAGACAATGAATTGTTGATGAGGTAGTGTGGAAGGGATACTCTGCATAATGATTTGATAGGCATGATTGAATTAATATGAAAATTTACTCTAATAAATGATTCTAGGTTGAAAATATTGCTCACCTAAAATAAATCTATACTAAAGTGCTTCATGAATGATGAGGCTAGAGCTCACTACCCTTGACCTCCATATGTTAATGATATGAGGTGATTCCCTAAGTTCTTATTATGACGAATGGACATGGAGGAGAGTACCCAAGATTCTTATGAAATTATGTGTAGGCGAGTAGTCGTGTCAAATGATGTTTTGGTGGAGGTGAGTACTTATAATCTTAATGTAAGTAAAGTAAGAGATGAATACCCATTATCCTATATAAGAAAGGAAAAGAGGCTAATCCCCATGCACATAAAAGTATGTATAGACAATGTGATTATGATATCGTGATTATTAACTTTGAGTGTTGCTAGACATGCCTTCTATGATGTTAGCTTTACTAGAGGTGAATCATCTAAGTCCTGGCTAAGTTTAGTGAGGTTATTTAAGCAAGTAATCCTCTTTCATTATGATGTTCGTTAGGTCTGGATTATGCCTATGTCTTATGTCTTGTGGTGAATAATGCTAATGTTTTTTTATGCAAGTTATCATATTTAATACAATCTTGTACTAACACATACTATTTTCTACATTTCTTATCAAAATGTAGGGTCCACTGCTTTTGATTCACGCATGTGTGGCTAGATTCTCTTGTGTGTGTTTATTTTCATCTTGGACTATTGTATGGGAGGCATGCCAAGATTTTATCACTTATTTTAGATTTTTTGAGACAATATTGATAGAGTTCTGCTCATTTTATATAAGATTTTGATTGATTGAAATATTTAAAATTCCAACACCTTTTATATTACTTTATATTATGATAGCTAAGTGGTCTGTATGAGGCATCTAGAGGTCTTATTAGCCTTGTTACATCTAGGGAATAACCTTGGGTCGTGGCAAACTTGGTAATCAGAGAACAAGGTTTAGAATGGTTCTTGGATTTCTTAAACCACATTAAGTAGAGTTTTATTCATAAATGTGAAATGCGTCACATTTACAAATGAGAGGCTATTACATGTTTAGGGAATTCACTTATTCACTTCTGTAAGTCGTGTCGTGTAGTTTGACTCTATAAGTATAACTTGAAATATGTGCATGATGGTTTTTAGGATATAAATACTAGACGGCCTTCTAGAAGGATAGAGGGAGACAATGTGGATCAAGAGGTTCCTCCTTACGTTTCTCCCAAGCTCTAGTTTACCTGTTGAATGAGAATGTAACAGATGCAGAGTTGAGGTCGTGTTTGAAGTATTTACTCAAGAAGTGATAGCACAACCCAATAGAGAGGAGGTAGTTCCAGTGAACACAAATGTGGGTATTGAGGCGTTAATAGTGAATGATTTTACAAGGATGAACCCTTTGGAATTTTATGGCTCCAAAATTGAGAAAGTCCCTCAAGATTTTATCGAACAGTTCTATGTTACTTGTTATTATCGGAGTGACTCTGATAAAGAAGGCAGAATTGGTTGCTTACCAACTCCAGGGGGTTTCTCAGATTTGGTTCGATTAGTGGAAAGAGGCAAGGTCGATGGAAGCCTGTCCCATAGAATGGTTCCCTATAGAGATTATAAAGGCCAAGATACTTGAGTTCATCAATATTTGGAAAGGAAATATTAGTACAAGTGAGTATGGCTTGAGGTTCACTCAATTATCCAAATATGTCCTTTCTATTGTGGCGTATCATACGACCAATAAGAGTAAGTTTGTGTCAAGTGTATTCGTCATGGCAGTCAAAGAATGTCGGAACGCTATGCTTTTCGCTGGCATATACATTTCTCATCGTAGGGTTCATTCCCAAAAAATTGATGAACAAAATCTCAACGAAAGATCTAAAGGGGCAAAGATAGCAAGAATGGATGATGGAAATTGTTCACATTCTAGGTCCGGTGGACGGGGTCGTTCAAGGTGTCAACAAAAATTTTCCGGGTAAGGATCTTCCAGTTCCCCTTCAAGGCCTAATGAGTGTATAACTCAAAACATCAAGGATATGGTCATAATATTTCAATGCGTACTTATGCTAAACGTGGGAGAATCATGATGGGAATTGTTGTAAGACCCCGAAAATGGGATAATGTGTCTAGAGACTAAAGTGTTATTACTAAATTCTAAGGCACTTAAATGTCTTATTATATGGTGTATAGTCAGTGTACAATGATTGAAGTGAGTCAAAAATCGAACGTCAAAGGATGTTGGACGACTAGTCGCTTATGTGCCTCATATATGCATGCATGCCTAAATCTCTATGAAATTAGCCTAATAAGTCTTTAAATTGTTTATAATTATGTTTAATGTTGTTATATGATGTTTCGTGAAATTTGGAGGTCAAACGCCCAAGAATGTCCAAGGCTTCGAAACATAGCCCCTAAGACGTTCATCGTATGTCATGTTGGGGCCAAGGCTTTTTGGATGTCTTTTATGTGTTTGTTTTGGATGAAATTTATGTGGAAGGTATATAACTTGTTAAGGTTTGTAAAAACGTTGGAAAATTCCGGGTACGACTTCTAAAGAGCCCCACAAGAGGCCCCAAAAGAAGGAAACCAGTGTGCAAGCTGTCCCAGGCAGATCCTGGCGACGGAGCAGTCAACGGCCAGTCATGGCTGTCAAGCCCCTTAAAAGGATCACGTATTAAGGAAATTAGACGAGGTTTAAGGGAGGATCCTTGGGAAGCCATTGTAGCTAATGACAAAGGCCTATGATGGCCCGTCGTGGCTGTGACGCCCCGTCAAGGCCCATCCGTCGCGTGACTGTCTCCTCGCAGGTCTGCTGCCAATTAAAGAGGTGAATGGGAAATTAAACCCACGTATTAACCTGATTACTAATGGTTTATTTAAGTTATTTGGGTGTATATAAGTCATCAAAAACGTGATCAACCCATTCTAAAATTAACCCACATGTTTTAAGCCTTTCCCTCCCAAAATACTCTCTCTAGAAAACCACATTGTTGGTGAAGCTCAAGAAAAAATTCAAGATGGGTTTTCCATGGATGAATCATAAAGTGTAAAAGGTTTTCAACTAATCTAAGGTATGGAAATCCTTCATCTTCAAGTATCATTTCACTTGAAGAGTCTTCTCAATTTCTAAAGTTACTTCATGATCAATTTTCCAAACTTCCAATCTAGCCATGGATTCTTTATCAAAACGTTTTTGATGATTAAATCATTATGAATTTAAGTTAATATAGTGATTTTAACGTGATTTCACTACAATTGCATGATGAACCCATGTTCCTTCAAAAATTGATTTAGCTCTTGCATGGGCTTTGTTATTATGGCTTGTTCTTGATTGAATGGTGATTCTCTTATGTTAAATTGATTGTGTTTATTTTTATTTACTTTATTTAATGGTGAATTGATGAAGAACATTCCGTGATTATAAATATATGAAGATTTGAACGTGAATAACCCATGTCTCTATGTGTTATCTTGAAGTCGATTATGGAATCGTTTGTGTAAGGTTTTGATTATGTATTAACTGCTGTAGCTACTGTATTAGTGTGATATAATTAATCTAGATTCATTTAGGCTATGAAGTAAAAAAGCTAAGTGTATGATGGATCTTGAGTTGTCGTTATATCAAGCATGGTCTCTTCTTGATTTCTTATAGAAGTAGCTACTCTCTAATGAGTATATTGTTGATAAAATATGAACAATGATCAAATCCTTAGAGAGTTCATAGTATTGGTAAATTCTCCTATACTCTAGTAAATCGACAAGCCTAAATGCCTATGTTGTAAACTTTATCTTGAGGGTATGTAAGCATGATTTTAATATTGTTAAATGTAGGCTTAGCTAATAAATTAGATTGATATTATATAGGAAATATTATTTAAAATCAATGCAAGTGAAGTTAGTGAATGATCTATGCTATTCTACTTTTCTAGTGTTTTGATATGTTGTACTATGTTATAGTATAATCATGTAGCGACTTGTACATGGTTTCTTATATGATTAAATTACACTGAGATACTGCCATATATATGAATTATTTGTAGACAAGGCGTATTGATCAATGAGGATCAAATGCTGAGAGTTTGGTAAGTATGCTTATTTCCTCTACTCTTCTACTTATCTACTTCTTTATAGAAATGTTGATGAAGCCTTGTATGGCATTGTGTGGTATGGTCCACTTATGGTGGCCGTGTTTACTTTATTGTCATTATATATGTGATGACCATGGCCTTGAAGGCAAATTGATGAATTTATGATATAGAGATTTAGATGATCACCTAATGATGTAATTGTGCCTATCGTCCTATCTAGTTTTGATCTAGGTTGTGTGGCTATTGTATTAGAATGCCTATATTAATGTTAGGGTATTGTATAGGTGATGGAATTGATGTGTTAAAGTGCTTAGTAGCCTCTACCCATGTACCCCTTATATGAAAGTGTAAATAGCTCAAGTTAGGAGCCTTGGTTATAATGTTTATATTGTCTTGCCTCCTATGCTATTATATATTGTGTGGTATGTTATTGGAAGTATAATGTGTTCTAAGAGGGTGGCTGCCTCAAGAAGTTATTGATAACCATTATGTGATCATGTTGGTCTATGTACAAACACTCTCACTTACATGTATGTTACAAGTAGTATAGGTCATGGTGTCTAACTGAAAGTTTGTTCTCATATTCACTAAAGTCAACTACTATGTGTAAAGTATATGTATGTGAAGTATGTTATGTATTCCTTGCTAGGATGACTTGATAGGTGTACTAGTATGGGCAAGGGTATGGGACCTTGTCTATACATTGCACATGTGTATCTTGATAGGATAGTTCCTATGTTTGGTTTCCATGTTTATGATAGATGAATATATGAACATGTTATTAATATGATGTGTATGAAAGGATGAAGATATTAATGTGCATAGTGTCTTAGTGGGTTTATATGTTAGGATTGCTCATATAGTTATCCCTATTGACTCATGCATTGATATATGAACTTGTGTGACTTAATGTGTTATGTGAAAGGATTGTTCACATATATGTATAATCACACACACACATGTATGAAGATCTAGTCAATAGAGGGGCCTTGAATGGTGTATTCATGTGTACCCTAAACTAGACGATGCTTCACATATGCTATGTTCATGTGAATGGATTCTCTACATGATTTAGGTTGATGAACTTCCATCTATGACCTATGAGTTAAGCATATGATGGGATGACTCTCCTAAACCTATGATTTATAAAGTAAAAATATAATAAAGGTTTTCAATTAAGGGAACTAAGCTTAGAACAAAGTGAACTTGAATATGAGTGTGTGTCCTTTCCCATGGTAGGAAGGTAGGTCACCATAAATCTGATGAGGTGGATAGCCACAAGCCTCAATGTGCATAAATAGAGTTTCCATATGTGAATAACTACAATTCCTAATCTTGGCATAAAGAGGATTTTCATATATACCTCCAAGTTCCATAACTATGTTGCCACCATAGGATACTTGCTAGTGGATCCACCTAGAAATATATGTCACATTTGGTTCTACTTTGGCTGGTAGACCACCTCCTTCGTTGTGGGGCATATGAAGCTGGATTCCATGTTTAGCATCACATGGTCTATGTCGGTTAAGGTTATAGTTTCCGTAAAGTAAAAAGGACAATGGAAGTTAAATGACTAGGACACTAAATAGAATGACTTTAGAGAGGTACTTAGGATAGGTGGAAATTATGAACCCATCTAGAGATTGCACAAGTAACTCCTTAGGAAGTTCTAGGAAGGTGTTCTAATCCATGTAATTATGTATGTGTTCCTTAGGCATGACATTGTAGTTTTGTTTACTTGTTATGAAATGTGCATGATAGGAGTCTTTATGCGTGATGTTGATCTTGTTGACTATATGATGAAGGTCTTGACTTAATTATGTCTATGTGGTATTATACTTCTACGATTGTATGTGTTGTCTTGTGTAGATGATATGTATGATTTTCCTTTTGGTCCTAAGGTGATATATTGCACCAAGTATCCCTAAAGGATTAATTGGGAGGCTAATGAATTAAAAGGAACAGTTCGCTGTAAAGAGGAATGAGCTGACAGTAAAGTAACCTCAAATTGGACTTAAATGCTATAAGTGCTTTTTTATTATGTTTGGACTTTGATTGTGTTTCTATGAAGTATGAAAATGATATATATGATATTGATAAAACTTTTATGATGATTTACTCAAAATAGCATGAAGTATGATTTTAAAGAAAATATCCCTTTTAAATCAATGCTTTTGCGTGGTTACCATACTTAGTACATTCTTGTGCTAATCCCATTCTTCTCTAATTTTTGCACAAAGTGTAGGTTATGGATTCTTAAAGGATGTCTTGAATGATTAAGAGTTTGATAGGTGATTCCCAAGCTCAAGGAAAGGAATCCTTAAGTCAAAGGATGTCCTAATGTGTACTTATTGTAAAGTCTTTAAATATTGTGTAGTTATGTAATGTGTCTTATGGGTCGTGTCCCTAATGTACTCGAAAGTTATTGAGTCTAAGATGTCAAAGAGACTTAGAGTCTATATACGTATTATGACTTATGTTTTATATGTATATGAAGTAAAGTTTCTCGCATATGAGGTGTTATGAAAAGTTTTAAATTTTCCGCTAAATTTAGTATCTCAATGTGATGAATGATAACTATGGGCTTTTATAAGACCTCCGAGAGCTAATGTACGCCATGTTACCTCTAGGGGTGCTCCCCGGTCGTGACAAGTGCTTAGCGGGGTGCAATATTTATTTTGGATGTGGGAAACAGATTAAAAAAATATCGAAGTGACCTTGGGTTTCTAGGAATAATGGGGATGGTCACTGTAGGACTCAACCCTATCATTCATCTAGTCCAAGTAGTTTGCGTGGGAAATCTCCTAAGAGAAATTGTTTCTATGCACTCAAAACTAGAGGTGATCAAGAGAGTTCCCCTTATGTGGTAACCGGTTTGTTGAGCTTTTCAATATGATCTGTATGCTTTACTTGATCATGGTGCTACTTTGTCATTCTAACTCCCTATGTGTCCATGAGATTCGATATGCTTCTCAATGTATTGTTACAACCTTTATAGTCTTTATCCCTATTGGTGATTTTTTGGTGGCTTAGAGGGTATACAGATGATTTCCCTCCTTATCCAATTGAGTTACTTTGGTGGACTTGGTAGAACTTGACATGATAGATTTCTATGTCATCCTTGGGATGGGTTGGTTACATTCTTGTTATGCTTCTATAGATTGTAGAACTTGTGTGGTCAAATTTCAATTTTAAAATGAACCTATCCTTGAGTGGAAGGGGTGGGGAGGAATTCTATTCTAATAGATGGATTTATTTCTTGCCTTAAAGCTTGGAAAATGATTTCTAATGGTTGTATTTACCATATAGTGAGAGTGAGGGATGTAGAGTCTGAAACTCATATTTTTGAGTTGATCCTTGTCGTAAAAGTGTTATTGAAAATTTTCCCTAATGCTTTACCCGGTATTCCTTCCAAAAGAGAAATAAAATCCAGGATTAACCTTCTTCTGGTCACACAACCTATC
The DNA here is from genome assembly GCF_036512215.1 of Solanum lycopersicum. NCBI lineage: Eukaryota > Viridiplantae > Streptophyta > Magnoliopsida > Solanales > Solanaceae > Solanum > Solanum lycopersicum. Next base: position 10,609,913 of record NC_090808.1, on the reverse strand, counting down.
TCTGTTTCTCCTTATAGAATGTCTCTTGTAGAATTTAAAGAGCTAAAGGATTAGTTGAAGGACATACTCGGTTCGGGTTTCATCTGAACGAGTATCTCTCCATAGGGTGCTCCAATTTTTTTTGTAAGATAGAAAGATGGGTCCCTTCATATATGTATCAGTTATCGACAACTGAATAAGGTGACCATCAAGATAAGTATCCTATTCCAAGGATTGATTTTTTGTTTGGCCAACTTTAAGGGGCAAGATATTTCACCAAGATTGATCCTTATTTGGGTTATCACCGATTGAGGGTCAAAGAGGAAGATATTTTGAATACGTCTTTTAAAACCCGATACGGTCATTATGAGTTTTTTGTTATGTTATTTTGTTTGACAAATGCTCCGACGACATTTATGAAGTTGATGATATGGTGTCTACACCGTACCTTTATATATTTATGGTTGCGTTCATTGATGATAATTTGATTTACTTGAGGATCAAGGATGATCACATTAATCATTTGACGATTTTGTTGTAAATCCTTATGGAAAATACAACTTTTTGATAAGTTTAGAAAATGTGACTTTTGGCTAGGGTCTGTAGCTTTTCTAGGCCACATTATTTCAAGCAACTGTATTGACATAGATCCTATTAAGGCGGATGCGGTAAAGAGTTATCCTAGACCTCTATCACCAAAACACATTAGGAGCTTCTTGGGTTTGGCAAGTTACTATAGAAGGTTTCTTGAAGATTTTTCCTCCATTGCTTTTCCTTTTACGACTTTGACTTTAAAGAAGGAAAATTTCATATTGTCCAAAACTTGTGAGAAAAGTTCCCAAGATTTGAAAGAAAAACATACTTCCGCTCCATTGTTGACCTTGTTGGAAAGGACGAATGGTTTTGTTGTTTATTGTGATTCCTCAAGGTAGGTTGGGATGTATTCTCGCTTATGAAAAATGTTAAGGTGATTGAATATGCTTCAAGGTAACTAAAGTTTCATGAGAATAACCATCCTTCCACGTCTTGAATTAGCGGCGCATGTATTTGCCTTAAAGATTTGGAGGCATTATTTATATGGTGTCCATGTTTATAGTTTCACCGACTACAAGAGTTTGGAATGTGTTTACCCAACAAGATCAAAATCTTTGCCAAATAATATGGCTTGGGTTATTGAAAGATTATGATAAGAGTGTTCTCTATTAACCAAGTTAAGCAAATATGGTGGTGGATTCCCTTACTCAGTTATCCATGGGTAGTGTTTCACATGTTGTTGAGAGAAATGAGTTTGTTCGAGATGTTCATAGGTGTCACGATGCAGGGTATACCTAAGATGTAACATGGCGTACTTGACTCCGAAGCGGTCTCATACAATCCCTTGGCATATCATGAAAGATAGTAGAAAAGTACAAAAAATTTAAAACTTTATCCATACAATGGAAATCTCTATAAAAGCAAGTGGATGTATTTCTATACACTGTATCAAACCATCTAAACTCAAATTGAATTAAAATCCTAGGGACACATCCCATAATAGTCTAAACATGAAATAAATGATATAGTGGTTTTATCCTCTAAGCTATGAGGACACACCCAATATTCAACTATATCTCCAAGAATCAAACTAAACTCTCCAAATCACACATTTAATTAGATTGTAGGTGATTTATGAATTAGCATAAAATGTACTAAAAAACATAGGCAGATTCATCCTAACAAAATCACAGACTCTAGATGCCAATAATCGGTCATTTCGATTAGTAGGAACTAGAACCTACTGATTGATCTTGTTGGTCATACTCTGAGCCAAAAGTTAAATTGGCGTTCTAAAACTCTGCAGTTGAACTTCCTTATCTGGTACTACAGGAACTGAATTAGCATTCCATGTCTAAGCTCTACGAAAAGGAATGATCTTAAGCATACAACGTCGAGTTAGAATGGAATCAGATCATACCTTACGTACGATAGAGTAACAAGAAAGTGTAGTTTTTCCTAAAATAGTTCATAGCCTCTCTATCATTAGATGTGGTGCACAGCACATAATGAAAAGGACTTTACTTAGTGTGGCTTTTTCAGATATTCTAGGACTCTTTAACCTAGTGCTCTTATACCAAATTTTGTGACGCCCTGACCTACCTTTGAGACGCGGACACGGAACCTAGGACCATAAGTGATCCCAAGATAACCCTGCTGGCATGATCATGAGAATACTAAAGATAATAAACTGATGCGGAGGCTAAATCATAACTTATAATGAAATGATGGGGAATACCCAAAAGCTAAAACTGATATATACGTAAACTGATGAGTTTAATACAATGATGTTACTAGCTAAAAACTATGCTAAAACTAACTATTTCTGATATAAGCCTCTTAACTGAACTAGAAATACCAGGACAAGCCCCAACTGAATCTAGCAAAAAGTTAAACTAAATTACTAAAGACTGAAATGAAACTCATAACTGTTGTCCTCGGAGAATGAGGACTCACCATTGAATCTGTTGAACTGAAGATTAGAAATTGATCCATGCGTGATCTCGATGCTGATAACCTGAACCTGTGTCACAAGAAGATGCAGCGCACGTATGCGTCAGTACTTGAAAGGTACTATGCATGTAGAAAGTAACGCTGAAATAAAACATAACTGAACAAGCATAAAAGAAAGTATAATAGTCTTACATGATAAACTGAATTCTGAGCTAACTTGATATAATGACCAACTTATAACATACTGAAACTGAATACTGAATATACTTATAACTGGTCAATGTAGAGAGTGTGACTGATCTGTAGGAGCTACTAAAAGCAGATAATAAAATCACATGAGCATAATGTGGAGTTCGATGAATACGCCCATGGAGAGGACCCAATATACCATGCCAAAGGTATAAAGGCATGCTGGCATGATCACCAAACTAATTTCCCACAGGGGCGATTTACATCCTATTTGTCTATTAGTTCTAGGACTAATTGGATACGCTGAACCCTAGTCCAACTCGGTATTATGATACTTCCAATGAATGTTATAAATTTACTAATTATAACTGAGTTTCTGTAAATACTGGATAGCTAGAAACTGAGAATGCAACATTTAATCTAATATTTATGCATTTATAATTGAGGCATGTGTAATTCAAGAACTAAAGAAATACAAGTTAGGGTTCTAAAATTCAAGTGATAATTTGAGTAGTAACATGATAATCTGATTCGAAACATATATTTAACTAAATCACGAAATTCTATCAAAGTTCTAGAAACCCTAGGTTTAATCATGATAAGAGACTCAAGAACAGACTGAAAACTAGGGACCCAATGGGTGAAAGAAACCCACTAGTGAAATCCCACACACCTGGTGATGAAATCCACGGAAAAAAATTCACTTTTGGGGCTTGAACTGTTGGATCTTGTTGCAATCCGAAACTAGGGTTCTTAAGGTTTTTCTTTTCTCTTGCTTCAAATTTAAAGTGTTGATTTAATGATTTGACTTAGATATGTTTTAATTCTGTTTCTAGGCTTAAACTGAATAAAATCTGATGATTTAGGGTCAAAACGACATATATCAGGGTTTAAACAGAGTTGTAAAGGTCCAAAAGACCCCTGGAAAAGTTGTTGTTGGACCAGTCGACAGCCAGGACAGACGCTCTATCGATTGATCCCCTCCCCATCGGTTGGTCCGTCGGTTGGTCTTGTTCGACATGCCATTACTAAAATGGGAATAATTTTTTACTCAAAAGTCTTATTTTAGAAAGGTTGGTGGATATGGAAAACTAATTCAATTATCTATACACAGATATGTCATGAGACATCTAATTCATTTTGTTCTAAGAGTTATGACCATTGAAAGTTTACTCAACTGCATTTCCCCCTTAACTCCATGCTAATTCCAACCTACGGTCAGACCAACGGACCGTGGGTCCACCTACGAACCCTGCTGGTCATCCGTGTCTGTTGTTAGAGAGTGGGCGGAGGGGGTATCGATCAACGGTCATGGACTACGAACCATAGTATGATCTACGGACCGTATGTCCTTCCGTTTAACAACACTTAACCAATTTTCTTGGGCTGATATTTTTGGGAGTTTTTGATCCCATCGACGTTGTGCAGGATTGACCCTGGGTCAAGATACGGTCCGTTGATGGTCACGTCAGTTGCACTTGCAGGTTTTTCTGAAAAACTGATTTTTGGTTTGTTTTCACTATGGGGTGTTACATATGTTAAGTGGATCCAATAGCTAAGTAACATATGTGGTCACGTAGTTATGGGATAAGGATATTTCAACTAAGATAGAAGGTTTCCATCGAATAAGATACCTAATTTTTGGAACCCAGACTCATGTAGTGCAAAAGGAACCCAGTTTGAAAATTAGAACTCAACTAGTGTAAAAGATTTGAAGTGAAAGCCAGATTCAACTAGTGTAGAATCTTCCATTTCAAATTCATATCCACTCGGTGCTAGGCATTAAGTCCCATTGAGTTTACATTGATTCTTGTCTTAAGTTCATATTTATGGATGAATTTTTTGATGCTCAGTTCAACATAACTCATACTAATACCGTAAATTTAATGGGTGTGACTAGTATTCAAACCATAGAATCACTATAGGTGACAAACCTTACACCTCCTATCATATTCATGCGGAGTGTGTCTATGGAATTGACCTTTCAAAAACACTACAACTAGGTTATGGGCATATTCACATTTCTTTCAAAGTGTTTATAAAGCATGTACTAAACTTCAAACAACATGCATATTATCATATATTGCCCCTTCACTAGGGTCAATGCTCATATTAAATCATCACATCTAGAATGACTACATTAGACATGTATATATTCCTAATCATATCACATCAAAATATATAGAACTAATACATTATACATGGATGTATTCATAGTTCAAGTAGTTTAATTACCACAGACATAGTCTGATACTACACCTCCTTGAGGTTCGAAGTTTAGTTTCGTCTTCACACCTAGGGTTCATGCATCAAAGATGGATATCATCCTACTCATGTATGTTTATAATTCTATACATTGAACCACTTAAGCGGTAGCTTAGGTAGGTAAAGATCTTTCATCACAATTCTACTCATTACCCTTCTATTCTCATACTCTCAATGCCTTATCATTCATATTTCATTAAATTAACTTTACTCTCAAGCCCTAGTGATTATCATTCATCACCACAAGACTTTCTCGAAGCTTCTTTCTTAAAAAATCCGCATACATATCTACATCACAACATAATCTAGTTACAAATTCCATTATTAAGCAATTCTAGTCATAATTCATTATAAAGGTTCAATTTCAACTTCACTAATCATGATCCATCATAGATTATGTAGTCTATTTCAATTCATGTTTATATGTCTTACTTGAACAACTACTACACATGGTATTAACTTTAGAAGATCACCTATGAATCCTCCATTCAACCTCACATGGCGTAAGCCAACATAATATCAATTCATTCAATTAGTCTAGGGTTAACAACGAAATTCACATAAATTCATCATACTATCATTATCCAATACTAAATCAGTAATACTTCGGTATTATCCACTCAATTGGAATCATACCCAAATCTACCCACAACATAGAAAGAAACCCTAACTAAATTGGGTTTTTTACAGTTGGGGGTCTCTATGGGTGGAAGAAACCATAGATGAATAACCTAACATACCTGGGATACAAAGCCTTACTAAGCTTGAAACAATGGTGTCTTTGTTCTTGACGTAGGCTTCAAGCTCTATCTTCTTCCTCAAGTCTTGAGTTTTCTAGAGAGAGAAATATTTTATTGGAGTGTATTTTGGGAATTTATTTGGGTCTTGTGAGAAAGTGATTTAAGACTAGGTTAAACTACCCATCCAATAAGTACCACGTTTGGAATTTCCTAAAAACTCCTCCACTTGGCAGCCTACTGTCCAAGCTTCACGAGAGGCACCATGAGTCGTGGTCTTCACCATTTAATGTGGTTCTGCTCGTGGTCTTTGGACCAGTATCTAGGCCACTTGGTTTGGCCTCTAAAAATCCATGGCATGACCACGGGAATTTCCACGAATAGTGGTCAAGACCACTAGTTGTGAAGTAGCTCGTGGTTCATTGTCCAATGAGATGGACTAAATAAATTGCCTCCACAAAGCTAAAAGAACATCACGAGGCCTACCACTCTATGGTCAAGACCACTAGTCGTGAAGTGGTTCGTGAAGGTAAGACACTTGAGGCAGAGCTTAGGGAGCTACTGCCTTGGCTTCATGAACCACACCATGAGTTCTAGTCCACACTACTTGTTATGGTTGTGGTCGTGAACATGAGGCACTCTGCTCCAAGCTTGGAGAAGTCTTGTCCTTTGGCTTAGGATTTCCCCCTTTGCCTTTGTACTTGCCCTTGCAACCCTCAATAAACCTTAGATGGTCTTCTAAACTATGGGGTGTAACATGTTCCTTGATGTTTAACCCCTAAACCCCTCATTCTAAGTGTGGGAAGTCATTTTTTCAATCCTAACCCTCATATCAAACTCTAGAACCCTAATTTAAGGCTCTAGTTTAGTCTACTACCTTTTGAGGTATTACAATAGGTTGGCTTGATTGAGAGTTAAACTAGTGGATAACACCAAGGATGGTGTTATGGTCCATAATAGTTCTGAATTGTCTTTCGTGTCTAGTGTTGACGGAGTATAATTTCTTGATTTAGACCTTATTTGAATTGAAAGAGGCGGCGCTAGAGAACTATGTAGAGGATTTCTCCTAATACGAAGATTGTGTCCTAAGGTATCAAGGTCATTTGTTTTTTTCGAATGTGCGTGACTTCAGGGAACAAATCTTTTCAGAAGCCCATAATTCATAATAATTTATGCACTCGGGAGACAGAAAAATCTATCGTGATTTGCGGGAGATTTATTGGTAAAATGGGATAATGAAAGTATTTGCGGGAATTGTCGCTAAGTGTCCTAATTGTCAATAAGTTAAGTTTGAACATCGAAACCGTGAGTTCCAAAGATATTAGCATTCCTACTTGGATGTGGGAATATTTGAATGTGGACTTCATAGTAGGATTGCCCCATACTCGGCATAAATATGATTGCACTTGGGTTACAATTGATCGAATGACGAAGTTAGCCCATTTAATTTCTATTAACGTTTCCTATACGGCGAGAGATTATGCTATGTTGTATTTGAGAGATATTATAAGGTTTCATGGAGTTCCCTTACCCATTATCTTTGATAGATGTACTCAGTTTACTTCACTATATTGGATGTCTTTCCATAAGCTCTTTGGCACTAAAGTTGAACTTAGCACAATTTTTTACACCCGAATTGATGGGCAAAGATAACGAATAATCCAAACAACAGAAGACATATTGAGGGATTGCGTGATAGATTTCAAGTGAAAATTAGAAGACAATTTTACCTTGATTGAAACCATTCTAGTATTGTGATGGCTCGGTTTGAGGCTCTTTATGGTAGGATGTGTAGATATCCTATAGGATGGTTTGAGGTGGTGACGTTGCTTGATGGTTTGTGGTAGGTAACCTTGCTTTGATAGGACCCAAATTAGTTCATGAGGCTATAAAGAAGGTATGAATTATTAGAGAGAGGTTGAGAATGACCCAAAGTCGATAAAAGTCTTATTTAGATGTTAGAAAGAGAGACCTTGAATTTTATATGGTTGATTGAGTTTACTTGAGAATCTCACCCATGAAGAGTGGACTGAGGTTTGGTAAAAAAAAAAGGGGGGGGGGACTTAGTCCCTGCTTTATAGGCCCATATCAAATTTTGAGGCGTGTTGGTATAGTTTCATAGGAGCTTCATTCGTCAAATCAATTGGCGTCGGTACATCAGGTTTTCCATGTATCTATATTTAAAAAGTGTATTGGAGATCTTACATCCATAATTCCCCTAAAAGAGTTGGAACTGAAGGGAACCTTTCTTATGAAGAAGTTCTAGGTGACATCTTAGAACATCAAATTAAGAGATTGAGGATCAAAGAGGTTTCTTCCGTGAAGGTGTTATGCGTAAAATATCTTATTGAGGGTGTTACTTGGGAGGCCCAGGATAATATGATATCTCGGTATCCTCATATTTTTCCTCCCATTCTAGCTTGAGGTAATGAGTTCCTCTTGGGTTGATATGGTCTGAAGTCATGTGTGTTTTATGTATTTTCATGATTTCCTTTAATTTGCGTGGTTATGAAAAAGCTCAAGTTTTGGAAGAAAATGGCTGTTATGATTTATTTTCAGCATATTGTTGAGCAGCGAGTATGAGTTTCTTATATACTTCATGAGATGCATTGTTGAACATGTCTTAGCTTAAAGTGGATATTGCCTCCTTGAAGATATTATTTGTATATAAATTGCATTTTGGTTCCATTAGATTGTGTTGAGCATTGTTATTATTATTAGAAATGGTAGTTCCTCGTTCAATGAAAGAAATCTTAAATTTAATGCATATTGGATTGTTTCGCATAGTTCCTACTTCCATATGGTTCATTGAGTAATTAAATCATGGAGTTGATGTTTCCTCGCTTTTTAGGGGCATTTTTATGAGTTGCATGCATGACGGGATGCTTTTCTAGAGTCTTTTCGTTTAGAGATGTGCTAAGGATCTCATTCGAGAACTAATGATCTGAAGGGGAGATAATGTAAGATCCCGAAATCTAGTAGTCTTTAAGGATAAGTATGTAGGGGTAATGATCCACGGAAGAAGGACTGGAACTACATTACCTAGGGATTTGTTAAAGGAAAATATTTCCTTTCCAAGCCAACTAGGCAAGGGCAGTGTCGTCGCCAAAGTTACTTGGAGTTCCACCAAGTGCACCAATAGTCACCTAGTGAACTGTCCCATGGCCCAAGACACTAGAAAAAATTAGGCGATCCAAGTCGGGGCTCATCGTTCTAGTCGACGCATCGTCGAGAGTCCTTCCATGTTCCCAAAGTGGACTGTTTCCTTGGATGAGCTACTAAAACATAGGTTAGCGAAAGGGTCCACCTAGCGAGTCACCATGTTTTTTGTCAAGCTCCGGCGTGAAGGTTCCTTAGTTCTTTAGTTAGGGTTCTTCGTGTCTTTTAGTAGTTTTGTTAATGTAGTACTACGTCATTTTACTCATAACCTAGAAAAGAATATAAGCATTTTGTTCCCAAATTTCCCCGAACATTAAATCATTTTCTCATGAACCAAAAAGAAAAACCCAAGATCTTCCTCTCAAATATCCTCTCTCTAGAAGGTAGAGAATAAGGAAGAGTATGAAGCTAGATCAACATCAAGTCTCCCATTCTTCAAGCTTTTGTGGGGTTTTTAACTAAGGTATGATGACTTTGCATCCATGGAATCATTTGTTTCATGGGCCCCCCATTATTTCCCCAATGTAGAAGAAGAATATCCCCAATTTTAGTTAGAGTTTCTTCTAATTTTTTGGGTTCAATCCAATTGAGTGGATTATGATTATTTATGATCGAACCAATATAATTACATATTTAGCGGATGAATTTACATGTACACATGCCTAGAAAGATGATATTTTAGTAAGTGAGTTTATACCATAATTATGGGAATTGAGGATTTAGGTATATTGATATAGGATTGGTGTGGTTCATTATAGATTGTCTTGAGATTGAGGCATATATGATGAACTACCATTACTAATTCTTTGATATTAAAGTCTAGTCTAGGAATTGTTGGTTGTTGATGATGTAGGGAAGGCATACTTCATAATAAATTGATATACATGATTGAATGAACATGAAAGGTTTACTAACATAAATTATTATAGTTTGAAAGGATTAGTCACCTAAAATGAATCTAGACTAAAATACTTAATGAATGATGAGGCTAAAGGCAATTACCCTTCACCTCATTATGTTAAGGATATGGTATGATTTCCCATAATCCTTTGAATTGAACAAGAGGTGATTACCTATGTTCTTATTATGATAAATGGACATGGAAGAGAGTAAACCATGATCCTTATAAAATGATATGGAGGCGAGTACCCGTGTCTTATGATGTGATTCTGGAGGTGAGTACCCATAGCCTGAAAGTAAGTATGACAAGAGGCAGATACCCATTAGCCTTTATAGTCTAGGAAAAGAGGTTAATCCCCATGTTTTTATAATTAAATATGAAAAATTTGATTATTTAATGAAGATGATTAGTTTGAAGTATTGCTAGACATTCCTTTCATGATGTAACCTTGAGGCGGATGACCTAATCATTTGCTAAGGTTAAGTGAGGTTATTTGAGGAAGTAATACTCTTTCAATATGATGTTCATTATGTCTTGATTTTGCTTATGTTTTATGTGTTATGTATTATGTTGACGAATGCTTATGTTTATGCTGTTCACACAAGCTATCATATTTATACATTCTTGTAGTAATACATACTCTTTTCCTACGTTTCATATTAAAATGTAAGGTCTGACGCTCTTGATCACACACTTGTGGATTGGTTCTTAGTTGATCAAGGAAGTGAAGATTTTGTGAATCCCAATTGTATTCGAGGATTGGATCACTGATTTCTCTTTTATATTTTCCTTTTCATTTTGGACTAATGTATGGTCTGCGTCTCAAGACTTTATCTCTTAAGTTAGATTGTTTCAGACAATGTTGCTAGACTTTCGCTCGTTTTATGTAAGACTTTGATTGTTAAAAATATTTTAAATTTCAGCGCATTTTTTTAGTAATTTATGTTCTGATTTCCTAAGTGGCTTGTATAAGACTTCTCGGGGGCTTAAAAGCCTTGTTAAATCTAGGGGTACCCCTGGGTCGTGACAAAACTCTTTGTCGAGATGCCATTTTGAATGATTCAAAAGTAGGTCTCTCTTACTTTTTATTTTTTGACTTAAAAATTATATAAACCTAACTTAAAATGTATTTTTTTAAGCCAATCCAAAGAGTCTATAAATACATTAGTTATTGCCCTTTGTCACTAATAGAGTTTAAATATGGATGGACTTATATAATTCAAATTCTTAGAGAAAAATATTGAGATATACCTTTCATAATTTGAGGCTGACTTAAAACTACTCTATGAGTTTCACACACAACGATTTAGATCATGACACATATTTTTCTCAAAGTACTACAAAATATGAGGGAATGACCAGCTTTATTTTATATGAATATAATAATCTCATTAAAAAATTGTAATTTGAATTCACATTTCTCTGGAGGTCAATCTGCAACAAAGAAACCAACCAATCCTTCAATTCACATATACATCAAAATAAAAATATCTTTACCAGCAATTAATTAACGATAATAACTTAATTATTACTAATTAAATAATATACTCTTTAGAAATGTCCTCAAAGCTTATATAGACATTAGATCCAATAACAATAAATTAACGTACATAAACTCTCTTATTGTTGATATGTATATTTATTGCCACTAAAAAAATTATTTTTACTATAGTGTTAAGCATTTAATGACAAGAAGAATAGAACAAACATAAATAAATAGAAGAATTCGTCTATTCATGTAAAAATAAAACAAAATACAACAATTAAAGAATAATGAATAGTAAAGTCAAGTCTATCAGGCAAAAAGAAAAGGAACTTCACTTCTTGTTCTAGTCGAGAATATATAGCACACTAATACAAATAATGAATTCATAAAATAAAGTTTTTTTTTAAAAAAAGCAAAAAACGTTTCCTCTAATTGTCATCTTCATTTTTTATTAGGAGAGGATTAAAGATAATATGTAAAGAATAAAAAAGAAGTAAAGTATTTGTGAACAATTCACAAATGCATGTGACAATAGCTCCTAATGCTTTTGCACAGAAAATTGGGAAAAAACGGCAAATTGGTTGCCAACTTGCTTGAATATTTTCATTCTTCAGTAGAGAGTATGTCTCTCTTGCTGCAGCACAACTTGCAACAAGTACCATTGCAATAACCTGCAGATTTTATTTTATTTTTTTAAGAAAAAGGAAATAATATAAGCTTTAACTATGGAAAAATAAAGGGAAAAGGGTTTGAAATATATCTGAACTTTGATTAGAAACCTTTAAAATAGAGTTTATCTAAAAATTGGGATTGTTATAGTAATTTCGATCAAATTCGAATATATTTCAAATATTTTTCGGTAAAACAAACATATAAAATGGATTGAATGCATGTTGGTATGTTAAATATAATTATTTATCTATTTATCTATTATTAAGAAATCATGAATCTTAATTAAGAGGAAGGTATGAGTTTCCAGGTTCAACTTCAACGGAGACAAAAATATTAGTTGATTCTTTTTCTATTTGTTTTATGATGACATTTTAGTCGTTAACAAATTAATCAAGTATAAGTAAGAGAAACAAGTAGAGTACCATATCCAAAACAACGACCAACTTCCATAGTCGACTCCCATTTGGAAGGACTATAACTAGAAGGTTGTAAGCCGCTCCAAGAAAGTTCACCGCTATAAAGAAACTGATGATCAAAATTTATTAATTATAATTATGTTATCACATATTTTTAAATAATATATTCACTAGGATTATACATATGTAAATATATGTAATTTTTTTATAAAAGAATTTTGCATGGTAATTTTATTTTCTAGCTCTATAATATTTCCACAATAATCGCATAAACTAAATAAGGAATGTAGTAAGTTCTTACCCTCTCTTGATCGTTGATGGTATCTTTGACATTCAAAGTTGTATTAAATGTAAGGAAAGAATTACTTTTACTAAATATATATACCATAAAAAAAGAAACAAATAAAGATCTTTTGGCTAGTCACATAATTATTATGTTTTTGGAACAAAAAAAAAGAAGTTTATCTCGGTATCTTGTATGTAAAAATTGAAGATCTCTCTTCAGTTTAAAAAAATTAACAATAATGTAGTAGGTTTAACTGTTAATATAGTTTAACTTGAGATATATAGTAGTCAATTACCATTTTTATTTCTGTGTGTCACAAATATTTACTTGTAATTACTTTATATAAAGATTATATAAGAATGAAACTCAAATATCAAACTAAACAGAGATAAATATAAAATTTAAGAAGAAATATAACTAATAGGGTTGTAAACATAAATAATTTTTTGATAGGTGACCAAATTCTTACTGAAAGCTATTCCAATTCTTGTATGTTGCTCTGAAAGAGTATCCATTGTTGGAATTCTGATAAGATGGTTAAAAAGTATATCGATCATTAATGTGAACCATTTGGGTGGTAGACAACATGGTCAGTGCAGCTGCTAATATTGTAGGAAAGATTATGAATCTTATTCTTATTGACATTTTTGTCATCGCCATTCTTCAAAACATGAATCTACACAAAACAAAATAAAAAGACAAGCAAATCATGTCCATTTCTAAAGGTGACACTCCCTACACAATATTTTTTTCTCTAAAATCTGACATCACTATTTAATAGTAGAGGAATTCCGACTATTCCATTATGATCCATGTTGATAAACAAAATAACATAAATTTGATATATACTGAGAGTTTTGATCAAACAAAGCAATATAATAGAGTGAGAAACAACAATATAAAAAGGGGGACATAGAGAGAAAGAGAGAAAGAAACGTACGATTTGATTGAGAAGAGCCAATTTAGTGATTGAGTGACGAGGGGCTTTAGCAAGAATATAAGGGAGAAGGAATTTCTAATTTGGGCTTGTTTTGTCATTTAGCCCGCTAAAATCAATTCGGGCTTGGCCCAAAATATTCACATCATGCATTAAAGGAAATATTTTTTAAATGTAAATATTTTGACATTTAACACGATTCATTGTCAATAATTTCAAAAAAACTAATCGGCAATTCCATAGTTAATGAATTCTATCATTATCGATTTTCATGATTTTCATTCAATTGAAAATTTATTTTGAGTATCTGTCTGGTATGAACTATTTTAACGAAAAAATATAAAAAATCATTGAGGAACATCTTTAGAGAAGAATTTTTCTACTAAGAGTTCAATCAAATTTTTTGAATACAAATTTTGATCATGTTTTATTTAATTGTTTCTTCCTAATATTTTCTAATTCCTTGTAATTTTTATTTGAAAATTTGTAAATAAATGTATATCGTAATATTTTTGTATCCTTAATTTGTTTTCATTGTAATGAATGACGTATGAATAATTAGTTTTAGTTGATTTGTTGAATTTTTTTGGTTGTTGAATATGAACATATTAATGATTTGTTTGAAGGCAGAATTTTTTGATTGGCTGCTCGTTTTTAATGTTCCAAACTAAATTGATCCCTAACGGAATACATATTGAAGTAGGTATAATTTTTTTACGACAATCAGTAATATGGTTTATTTATTTAGTTTTTTTTGTTTTCGATTTATTTAACTACATTGTATGCCTTATCCAAAAGGATATGATCAATGTAATGTAATTTTTAAGTATTTTATTTGAACAAAATTTAAATATTGTTTAGCATACATATATATTGAAAGATTTCATGGAATATATGAAATATACAATTTTGTTCAAAACACGATGGAAATACTATTGTAAGTACATACAATTTTTACTTGGATACAGAAAATTGTTTACATCTCTAATTGTGTATTTATTAATGACTTGGGTAGTTTTATTTTAGTTTGAGTACAAATAAAAAATGGAGAGTATTAGTTTTATGAGTATGCATATGTATGAATGAAATATAATATGACGAGCTTAAGCACATTGTTTTCATCGTTAACCCAATTTTTTTTGTGTGAATCTATCAATTAAGTCTAATTTACGGATTAGTACCTTAAAACCAAAGTACAAAACAATCAACTTATTAGGTTCTTTAGTGTTAAATTAGAAATCATCTATGACATCAACTGTAACAACCCGTGTAGTCGGTTAGGGTACTAGAAATTTTTATGTTAGAAAATACTTTCTGATAGATTTAAGTGGGTGTTTTGGACTATTCATACTTATAATTATGAAATTAGTGGGGCAGTTTTACTAATTCACTTAGTTAGTGATTAAGAAAATAATAGTGAAATAAAAAATGGGTCAATTTCACCACTCTTATAATTAGTTATATAATATTTAGGAGGAAATATTCTGTAGAAGGGAAATAAGGGTTTAGCCAAGAGAAACCATATCTGCAGTAGTCACGAAGCGGTTGTTCCATCAGGTAACAAAATTTTGAGTTGAATTTTGAATGTATTAGCGTGATTGTGTTAATTATTTTTAGTATAATATTTGAATTGGAAAAGAGGGATATTCAATAAACGTTACTGTCATATGTTTACTATTTTAAAATAAATTTCGTATGTTATGTATTATCAAGTTATTTGCCATTCAAGTTATATTGAATGGCAAATGCCTTTGTTTCGAATTGCATGTAATGATGGCCTAATGGTCTATTGAAGAATAACAAACAATTAACAGTAGGAAGGTTTTAAATTCTTATGTAATTATTGATTATAAAATTGAGGCCAAATATATAACCAATAAGAGAGTAAGGTGGGGTAATAAACTTTGATATTTATATGATAAAATTTGTAATTTTTGCATATGGGTGTTATAAATTATGTAATATGTTGTTTTAATTTTCCCTGGTAGAGGTTACTGGACATAGACGTAACCTTAAATTCCAATTCTTTCCATAGTTATCTTGTTATGAGCCAAGTTTTAAAATATTGAGTTAGGTAATTAAATATTAGGTGTATAGAGTTATTTAAATTCCACTAAAGTTATGCTAACGGGAGGAATTAAGACTTACCATTAGGCTTAAACTTTAAGAGATTGACTATAGAATTAGGTGAATTGATGGGTATAGGCTAGACACAGATAATCGGAGTGTTTATGGCCTTGTGAACTTACAGCGCATATATATATATATATATATATATATATATATATATATATATATATATATATGATAGATTGGAAGGGTTAAGAGGTAATATGGAAAGGAAAGGCATTGGAGAAGTCTTGATGAAAATAGTATAACAATGAATTGAAAGCGGTGATAATATAACAATGAATTGAAAGCGGTGATAATAAAGGATAAATTAATTGTATAATTGGATCGGAGTGTCACCTTCCGATACGGTATTCTTGGATCGGAGTGTCACGTTCCGACATGGTATTTTTGGATCGGAGTGTCACGTTCCGACACGATAATATTAAAGGAAAAATATGTTTAATTAATGGAAGATATTCAATCTCAAAGAACTCAACTCCCATAATAGTTTGGTTTGGAGGCATGGGTCCTCATGTGTGATCTTGATACCGTTGACTTAATACGTGCTTACTTTATTGTTATTGACACTTGTTCATGTTGTTTGTTGCTTATCACATGTTAAGTACTATAGTTGAGTTCATACTATTATTCTTTGTATATTAGTTACTATTTTGGGTTGACCGATGATACTTACTCTGTACATGTGGCCTCGTACTGAGTCCTACTTGTTTTCTTCTTTTTTTTCCTTTTATGAAATTCAGCGAGTGTACCTATGACTTCTGATTTCCCTCAGCTCTAGCCAGCCTCCCGCATATCAAGTTACAGGGTGAGCTATCCATTCAAGCTCGTGTTGGATTCTCTCGGTCATGACATGATGTCCTATACTTTCGGACACATACCATTTTATTCTTCATTTTTGTGTATTCGATATTCTTAGACTTAGTATTTGAGATTAGATGTCCTTGATGTGAGCACTATCAAATTTTTGGATGATAAGTATTAAATTTTAGAAACTTATTTAAATTGGTTGCTTAGTATCTTTTGGAGCTACCGCATTATTTATATTATTTATAGTTGAACTATTGGTATATGTTGGGGTTTAGATGTGTTGGTTCGCCCACCTAAGGAGGTAAGTGTGGGTGCCATACACGATCCGTTTTGGGTCGTGACAAACTTGGTATCAGAGCGTTAGGTTCGTTGATCTCATCACACAAGGACAAGTCTAGTAGTGTCTTGTGGAATGGTAAGGGGACGCTTTTACTTTTCTTCGAGAAGCTATAGGACTTTAGGAAAGCTCATTTCTTTCTTTATTTCGTGCTACTACTTGAATGCAATTGGTATCTAGGTGATACAAATTGGTACTGATCTTCTTCACTCTATTTCAAATATTGGTACTACTAGAGTATTTGAAGTTGAAATAGCAACAACAGAAAGAAAAAAAATATGTCCTTACAAATACATATATTTTCTCGATCGCAAAATGTTGTGGTAGTCTCATGTCGAGTGTCGGTTAATAAAGACACTACTATGACTTCATAGAGTGAGGGTACATTCGAAAAGGGTCATCAATTCTTACTTGGTTAGAATTTTGAAGTTTTTTTCTTTTGTTATTGACTTGATCTAAGAAGTAAAGCAAATTTCTTGGGCTAGACAAAGAATAAATTCGATAATGTTTTACAGTTATTAACTCAGATACCAAGAGTTTGTCGAGTAATACATTCTAGTTCTAGTGCCATACAACACCTATGAATTTGACCTTGAACAACACATTTTATGATTCTCATATAATGACCGAAACATGTTTTCTCACAAAACAAACTATATTGTTGCTCAGTAAGATGATCATCTGAGCTTTATTTCATGATTAACATAGCAGATAATGTGGGTGACTTCTTGTGGAGGATATTTGCAGGGAAAAGCAACTCCCTGAGTAAATGATATTTGTAACAAAACATATTTAATTTGGCATGCATAAATATATAAAAACTATGTCATAATGTAAATTAGAAACTACATCATACTAAAAAACGCACTAATGTAACTTAGAAATCAAACATGACACATACAATAATTATTATGATCTAATGAATATAACAAATATGTCATAATGAATACAAAGAAAGGTGAATGAATAATATAGTGATTACAATTAATATGTATCTTTACTTTAACATTGAAAATTCAAATAGCATTATTGTTTGTTAAAAAATGTATAAAATTTATATGTATCTTTATTTTACTTGAATACAAACAAGACTCTCACAAACTTCATAACTATAAAATGATACACAAAGCATAATAAATGAAAATACGTGTAAAAAGTAACTTATAATAAAGAACACAACACAACAAAAACAAATACGCCATACTGAAATACAAAACAATCAAATAATAAGGAATGAATACAATTTAATAAAAGAAATATAAATATATAAAGCTAATATGTATGTTTTCTTGATTGGATACTAATAACACCCTTACATTGTACAAAACTATGAAATAATACACAAATTATAATGAATACATGAATTTACAAAGCACACAACACAATTACAACAAATATACCACAATGAATACAAAATCATCCAATAAGAATTCATTAATAAAATCGAAAAGATCATATTCACGTAATATAAATATATCCTTAAATTATTGAATGCCTACAAAAGTACAAAACTAGAAAAGAATGATTCAAAAATTTGGTACATTATAAAAACTAACAATAATATTCCCACGACTAGACAAAGATTCTACATATTCTATATGAACTTGAGGATAAAAGCACACTGATTGAGTCATGTAAATGTTTTTATTGTCTATAAGAACAAAAACCACAACAACAACAACAACAACAACAACAACAACAGCAAAAACAACAACAACAACAACAAAAACAATAACAACAACAACAACAAAAACCACAACAACAACAACAACACCAACACCAACAACAACAACTACAACAACAACAACAACAACAACCACAACAGCAACCACAACAACAACAACAACAACAAAAACAAAAACAACAACAAAAACAACAACAATAACAACAACACCAACCACAAAAACAACAACAATCACAAAAACAACAACCACAACAACAACAACAACAAAAAAAACAACAACAACAACAACGACAACGACAACACCAACCACAAAAACAACAACAATCACTACAACAACAACCACAACATCCACACCAACCACAACAACCACAACAACAACAACAACAAAAACAACAACAAAAACAACAACAACAACGACAACGCCAACCACAAAACCAACAACAATCACAACAACAACAACCACAACAACAATAACAACAAAAACAACAATAACAACGACAACACCAACAACAAAAACAACAACAATCACAACAACAACAACCACAACAACAACTACAACAACCACACCAACCACAACAACAACAACAAAAACCACAACCACAACCACCACCACCACCACCACCACAACAACAACAACAACAATAACAACAACCACAACCAAAACCACAACCACAACAATAACAACAACAACCACAACAACAACAACAAAAACAACAACAACAACAACCACACCACAACCACAACCACAACCACAACCACAACCACAACGACCACAACGACAAGAACAACAACAACCACAACAACAACAACCACAACAAAAACAACGACAACAACAACAACCAATGACAACAACAACAACAACAACCACAACGACAACAAGAACAACCACAACAACAACAATAACAACCATAACAACAACAACAACAACAACATCAACAAGAACAATAATAACTACAAGAACAACCACTACCACAACAACAATCAAAACCACAACAACAACCACAACCACAACACCAACCACAACCACAACAACAGCAACAACAAAAAGAACCACAACAACAACCACAACAACAACCACAACCACAACCACAACCACAACAACAACAACAACCACAACAACCATAACAACCACAACAACAATAACAACAACAAAAAGAACAACAACAACAACAACAACAACAACCACAACAACAACAACCCCAACCCCAACCATAACTACAACCACAACAACAACAACCACAACCACAACAAAAACAACATCCACAACAACAACAACAACAACAACCACAACAACAAAAACAACCACAACAACAACAACAACTACAACAACAACAACAACCACAACAACAACAACAACCACAACCACAACCACAACAACAACAATAACCACAAATACCATAACAACAACAGCAATGACAAAAAGAAGAAGAAGAACAACAACAATAACAACAATAACAACCACAAAAACAACAACAACAACAACAAATACCACCACCACAACAACAACAATAACAACAGCAACAACAACAGCAACAACCACCACAACAACCATAACCACAACCACAAGCCTAACCACAACAACAACCACAACCATAACCACCACAACAACTACCACAAGAATAACAACAACAACAACTACTACTACTACTACTAGAACAACAACAACAACCACAAAAACCACAACAACAACAACAAGAACAACAACAACAACCACTACCACAACCACAACCACAACCACAAAAACAACCACAACAACCACAACAACAACAACAACAACAACCACAACAACAACAACAAAAACCACCACCACAACAACAACAATTACCACCACAACAACAACAACAACCACAACCACTACGACAACCACATCAACAACAACAATAACAACAACAATAATAATAATAACAACAACCACAATCACAGCAACAATAACAAGAACAAGAACAAGAACAAAAACAACAACAACAACAACCACAACCACAACCACAACCACAACAACCACAACAACAACAACAACAAAACAACAAAAACAAAAACAACCACAACAACCATAACCACATTCACAACCACAACCAATATAGAAACAACAAGCATAACAAAAACAATAACAACAACCACAACAACTACAACAACAACAACAACCACAACAACAACAACAACAACAACAACAACCACAACAACAACAACAACAACCACAAAAATAACAACAACAACAACAACACCAACCACAACAACAACAACAATCACAACAACAACAACCACAATAACCACAATAACAACAACAACCACAAACCACAACCATAACCACAACCACCGCAACCATAACAACAAGCACAACAACAACAATAACAACAACAATAACAACAACAGCATCAAGAACTACAACCACAACCACAACCATAACAACAACCACAACAACCATAACAACCACAACAACAACAACAACAACAACAACCATAACAATAACAACAAAAACAATAACAACAACAACAACAACAACAACCCCAACCACAACCAAAACCACAAACACAACTAACACCACAACAACAACAACCACAACAACAACAACAACAACAACAAAAACAACAACAACAACCACAACAATAAAAATAACCACAACAACAACAACAACAACAACAATAACCACAACAACAAGAACAACAACAACAACAACAATAACAACAGTAACAGCCACAAAAACCACAACAACAACAACAAATACCACCACAACAATAACAACAATAACAACAGCAACAACAACAACAACAACCACCACAACAACCACAACCACTACCCCAATCCTAACCACAACAACAACCACAACCATAACAACCACAACAACTACCACAAGAATAACAATAACAACTACTACTACAACAACAACAACAACAACAACCACAAAAACCACAACAACAACAACAAGAACAACAACAACAACAAGAACCACAACATCAACCACAACCACAAAAACAACCACAACAACCACAACAACAACAACAACAACAACAACAACCAAAATAACCACAACAACAACAACAAAAACCACCACCACAAAAACAACAACCACCACCACAACAACAACAACAACCATAACCACTACGACAACCACATCAACAACAACAATAACAACAACAACAATAATAACAACAACAACCACAATCACAACAACAATAACAAGAACAAGAACAAGAACAACACCAACAACAACCACAACCACAACCACAACCACAACCATACCGACCACAACAACAACAACAATAACAACCACAGCCACAACAACAACAACAACAACCCCAACCCGAACCACAATCACAACCACAACTACAACCACAACCACAACCACAACAACAACAACCACAACAACAACCACAACAACAACAACAACTACAAGGCGCGACTAGTAGCAAGTAACGACCTCCTAAGAAAAATAGGCACCTCAAAATCCACCTCACAATCAAGAATTGAAAAATCGGCAAGAAATATAAAGGACTCCACCTTCACAAGCACATCATGGAGTATCCCAATAACACTCTTCACAGTTTGATCGGCCATCATAATTTCATTGCACTAGGCTTTAGCTAACCCAAACACAATTTTTTATAAATGGAGACAGGCATGAGATTTATGTTTGCACTAATATCAGATAGTAGTTAGAAAAGTGTAATAAGTCGATGGTACATCGAATAGTGGAAGAATCCGGATCTTCCTTCTTCTACAAGAGAGACCTTGTAGCAATAGCACTACAATGATGCATTTTTTCATCATCCTTAAAACATACCTATCTCTTTTTTGTAACCATATCCTTCATAAATTTTGCATAACCAGACATTTTCTCCAAATCTTCTATCAAAAAGACATTGATGGAAAGATATTTCAAGAGAGTGATAAAACGCCGGTATTTACCATCCTCAGTCTTCTTCACCGATCTCTGAGGGAATGTCTTTGGTGGTATAAGAATGGGAATCAATTATTGTGGTACCTCTGCTTCTTTCACCTTTTTGTTCACCTATTCACCACTAGCTCCACAACCTCTTCATATTTTATCATCCCATCTTTTACCACAGACGACATAGGTGGATCAATAGTTTGCTTACCTAGTGACTGCCATGCAATGTCCATCATTTTTAAGATTTTGAAAGGTACTTCTAGGAAGAATGCCCGATTGTCGGGTGTTCACAGTAGTGGACAATTGGACTATGTGTAACTCAAGATGCTTAATAGCATGCGCGTCAAACTTTTGTCCAATATTAGGCAAATCACCTCTCAATTCCTTGGCGTGCTCATCACTAGCATCAAACCATTTTACCATCTTCTCCAACATATCCTCAACTCGCACCACACTACATCCACGATCCCTAGGTTAAACATCCCGATTTTAAGGTGGAACATAGAGCCCACATCGAGCATTTATGTTACCATAGTTACCCTGGTTGAATGTGTTTTTGTGGTTATAGTTTCCATATCGAACATATTGGCTGTGTCTATTCTAATTCCCATAGTTCCGACCATCATTTCTTTGACCTTGATGCCAATTCTCCTAATTGTAGCCTTGATCGTTAGGTCGAAAACCCCTCGTCTAATCATTCACTATCCTCTTCATATAAGATGTAATCCGTTGACGGTGGTGATTTAGTCAAGTAATTCACCAGATTTACATTCTCTACACCTTTAGTAACATGTTACAATACAAACCCAAGCCACCTTCTCATTTTATCCATCTCTTCACGAATCTCATACATGGGCGGATTGTGTGTAGCTTCTACAGCAAAGGTGTTTCTCCCAATATTCGACTTTCTAGTACTCCAAGAATTATTGTTGCGAAAGATTTTCTTCAACTTCTCCGTGATCTCTGCATATGTGCACTTACCATAAGAACCACCTGCAATAGTATAAAGCACTACCTTATTATTATCAGCTTGTCCCCGATAGAAGTACTTTTTCAACGACTCATTATCATTGTGATTGTTTGGGAAACCTCTCACATAAGTAGTAAAACTTTCCTAAGAGCAAGTCACCGACTTCGGAGATAGTGCCACAATGTTGTTCACTGTATCTTTGTGGTTCATCTCTTTGGAAACTAAGTTGTACCGTGGTTTGAACATATCCCTCAACTGATCCCAGGTATATATAGAATCATAAGGCAAATCAGTAATCCATATTGCGGCCTCTCTCGTCCTTGATAGAGGGAACACTCTCAATTTTATGAATTTAATGTCTAAGTTTTGAATCCCCACAAACTCTTGCAGACCGACCTCTGTTTGTCTATGTGAGCATGTGGATCCTCTGATGGTAACCTTGAAAACAAGACCCTCACGGTGATCATTTGCATCAGACTACTAGGTACCACGAACGTCTGCCACTACGGTAGAGGAGGTAGGACAAGAGGTCCATCATAATAAGTGATATTGACGTTGCCCATATAGAACTCTTGAGGGCATGGGATGGGAGGCTTCATCCTCAAAGCATCAATATTTGGATTTTCCACAACCACTTGATTGTGAGCATCAACCGGTGGTGGGAGCTGGCGATTGATCCCATCACCTAGATTAGTTGGGTTCTTCGGATTAATCATTCTTTGAAGTCCACGGCTCAGTTCAGGATCTAATGAAAATATTTGTCCTCCTCGGCTATGTGTACTTTGCATATACTAGAGCTAGACCTGTGTGATACAAAAACACAAGAAAAAAAGTAAAATTAGGAAATGGTTGACTAAAATTCAGTAATGTTAGTAAAGTTAATCTAAAAGACACTTTCTGCAGCAGCGGAGCAAAAATTTGATAAACTCAAAATATACCTCCATAAAGAAGTATAAGCGATCGTATCAAGTAAAGAAACCAACTATTTGGTCATGGTCGAATCAACGAGGAAAGTTGTTTAGACTTAACTTAAATGTACGATTAGTTTTATTTAGTCAAGTGTAGAGTGAACACTTGAGATGGATCAACCTTGGCTAGGGATCACCCCTTTCCATATGTGAGGCATACATAGGATTCCATGATTATCTCACATGGTCTAAGATTAATTTAAACCAGTGAATTACCTCCTTTCAGTGTGGGGGAGACACTGAATTTCATGCTAAACTCGCATGATCTTATTCCTACTGATGTCATTATGAATGTGAGAATGAAGTTTATCATAGAACGTATGTTCAAGGTGAGCAATGATGAAGATCTTAAGAATGTCAAGTTCTAATATCACACTCATGATGTTTCAGCAAATAATGGCCATTGGTTTATAATGACTTCTTATACGATGCCAATAAAGGGAAGTAGATAGAATTGTTAATTAAATACCTCATAACTTCCCTAAGATGTAAGTAATGAAATAAATGGCATGACCAACATAGTTTGGCTTATGAAAAGTAAGAAATGTGTTGTGTAAAGAATAACACACTATAAGGTAGAGAAATCATTCCTTAGTCTTTGAATTACTTACTTGATTCGTTGTGGTCATGGGACTACAATGAATCATTGCATTTGTATGTAAAACATTAGACCAAATAAATTCTTGAACTACACAACAACAAGAAGAAAAATACTGAAAATAAAACTAAGTAAAGATCAAAAAGCTCTCGGGTTGGGGGTTAGAAAATTTTCAAATCCTTGCCCGAGTGGTTCTAAAATTATGTTGATGATACTAATGTCTTTAAATCATACAACAAATGAGTTTTCTGCTTTTAATGCATCAAAATACATCATATTCATACCACAATTCACAATCAATAAATTAGGATAGTTTAATGAACAGACTATCAAGAAATGCCATGTTGCTTAGGAAGAGATTTCATTGATCATGCATAGATTTATGTGCATGTATGCATAAACAAATACATAGTACAATTAATGTAGTAAGCCCGTACTATTAACTATTTTTATAGATACATGTCAGAGGACAGATTGACGACACTTACAGCGGTTTGTACATCAGCGTTCTCTAGACTATTTGGTAGGTACTCTTGCTTTCGAGGATGCTACAGTTTTAGTCTAGCCTGAATTTTAGACATAGCTAGTGGATGTTGTCCCTACAGCTTCTTTCGTACTTTCATTTGGAAGCTTTGTAATAAGGTCATATTTGGAAAACTATTTATGATATATTACTCTTCTATTTCTAATTGACTCTTACAATTGATGGTTGCTTCTTTATGTTGAGATTAGTATAAGATGAAATGTGTAACTACTATATGCAGTCTGTTTATTCTTAAAACATTTAAAAAGTTTTCAGTTTTCCATAAAATTTAAGTAGAAGAATGTGATGAATGCAAGATGAGGCTTGTCTGCGATCTCTGAGAGGTCAACGACGTCGGTGCTTGTTCGGATTCAAAAATCCTAGACATTACAGAACAATCCTAGTTGTACAATCAATTGAGTCATAATAGTAAGGTAACCAATCCATGCATAGAATGACATCTAAGTCTACCATTTCTAACTCTACAAGATCCGTTGAGGTGACTTTCTGAGATACTATGATAGGGCAATTTAAGTATACCCATCTAGCTATTAAAGGGTCACTAACTAGAGTACTGACCAAGAAAGGTTCTGGGAGTTTTTCTGGACTAACATGGAATTGGACTTCTATATTGAAATACAAAAGAAAAAGTCATCTCTTTTGTCTTTCCACTTAGTGAATATGCCAGTCACATCCCTAAGCTTATAGGATGCCAATTTCACCTATCACAACTAGTTACATGTATCACACCAAATATTTTTTTGACCTCATCAATGATCTTCTTGGGTCCTTACAAACTAATGACCCTAAAAACATAGGCGAATTCATTCTAACAAAATCACAAACTCTAGTTGCCACTAATCGATCATTTCTAGTAGTGGGAACTCAAATTTGCTGATTGTTCTGGTTAGTCATATTCTGAGCCAAAAGCTGAATTGGCATTCTAAAACATTACATTAAAATTTCCTTATCTTGTACTAGAGGAATTGCATTAGCATTGCGTACATTAGCATTCCATGCCTAAACTCTACGAAAAGGCACGATGTTAAGTGCACAACGTTGGGTTAGAATGAAATTAGATCATACTTTACACACACAAGCGTAACAAGAAGGGAAAGTTTTCCTAAAACACTCTGTAGGCTCCCTCTCATTAGATGTGGTGCACTTCACGCCCATTAAAAGTACTCTACTTAGTGCAGCTTTTCAGACATCCTAGGACTCTTGAACCGAGCGTTTTGATACCAAGTTTTGTCATGTCCAAAGCTACCCCGGAAATGAGAATATAGAACCTACAAACACAAGTGATCCCAAGCTAACCCTGCTTGCATTATCATGCGCATACTAAAAGAATATAAATAATTGTGGAAATTAAATGATAATTTTAAACTGAAAAAATTGGGGAATACTCATATATTATGACTGAGATAAATGAAATCAATGAGCTTATTACAAAGAAGTTATTAACTCAATACTAAGCTTAAACGAACTATGTCTGATATAATCTTCTAAAGTGGACTAGATATACTAGGACAAGCCCCAACTAAATCTATTAAAAATTAAACTAAAAGACTAAGTACCAAAAAGAAATTCACGACAATTGAATCATCTTGCGTGATCTGGATGCTGAGAATCTAAACCTACATCACGAGAAGATATAGCGCACGCATGCGTCAACACTTGAAAGATACTGAGCAGGTAGGATAGAATAAAGATAAAACAAAACATAACTGACCAAGCACAAAAGCAAGTATAATAATCTGAACATGATATAAAGAATTCTTAGCTAACTAAATGCAATGACAAATTTGTAACATGCTGAAATTGGATACCGATCATACTGCTAAATAATCTATACCAGAAAGTCTGACTGAATAGTGGGAGCTACTAATAACTCATAATAAAATCACATGAGCTAAATATGGAATCCAATGTATACGCCCCATCCAGAGGACTTTATATACCTTGCCAAAGTATAAAGTCATGCTGGCGTGATCACTAACTTATTGCCCACAGAGGGGACTTACAACCTACTTGGCTAGTAATTTTGGACTAGTGGGTAGGCTAGATCCTAGTCCAAATCGGTATTATGCTACTCCCATGAATTTATATATTTAACTAATTATGTCTGATTTTTTTGTAAATACTGGATAGCTCAAAACTAACATGCAAACTGAGAATGCATTAGTTAATTGGTAAATATGCAATAAAAACTGAGGCATGTATAACTCAATAACTCAAATATCTGACCTAGCATGTGTAATTTAAGGACGAAAGAAATACAAAGCTAGGCTTCTGAAATTCATGCGATAATATGAGTGGTAACATGATAATATGATTTGGAACATATATTTAATAAGTTCGTAAAGTTCTATCAAATTTCTAAAAAAATCTAGATTTAATCATTATAATAGAATAAAGAATGTTACTGAAAACTAGGGACCTAATGAGTGAAAGGAAACCATTAGTGAAATCCCACATACCTAGTGATGAAATCCACGGTTTATACTTATGTTTCGGGGCTGGAACTGCTTGAACTTGTTGCATTCTTGAACTAATGTTCTTGAGATTTTTCTCCTTTCTTGATTATATTTTTTTATGTTTTGATTTAATGATGTAACTTAAATATGTTTTAGTTATATTTTTAGGTTTAAAATGTCTCAAATTTGATGATTTAGGGTCAAAACAACATATCTTAGGGTTTAAACAAAGTGGGAAAAGACCAAAAGATCCCACGGTAAATTTTGTCGGACCAAAAGACGACCTGGACAGACTTTCCCCTGTTCCATTTACGGTACGTCGTTTTGTCCGTAGGTTGGGCCTGTTTGACAAACCTTTACTAAAATAGGCATAACTTTTTACTCGGAGTTCTAAGTTTTGCATGGTTGGTGGGCTTGAAAAGCTAATTAAATTATCTATACTTTGGTAGGCCATGGGACACCAAATTCAATTCTTGCTAAGAGTTATTACAAATTGAAGTTGACCCAACTACATTTTCTCCATAACTGTCTGCTTATTCTCACCTATGGTCATACCTACAGAACATAGGTCCACCTATGGACCGTGCTGGTCATCCATGGCTCTTCTTAGAGAATTGGTAAAGGAGGTCTTGATCGACTGTCATGGACAACGGACCGTAGTCTGACCTACGAACCGTAAGTCCATATGTCGACCAACACTTAACTAATTTTCCTGAGCTGAGATTTTTGGGAGTTTCTGATTCCATCAAAGGTTGTACAGGATGGACCGTGGGTCCGGATATGGTCCGTAAATGGTCACGTCAATTTCACCTGCAAATTTTTTTGAAAAACTTATTTTTGGTCTGTTTTGACTAAAGTGTGTTACATGATTGGTTGAATCTCTGAATTACAAACGAATAATTGATTAATAGAAATTTTATATTTCACCAATAATTATAAAGTAAGATTTTATTTGTCTAAGTTTTGTTCATATAGAAGGACACAAAGCCTATAACATTTTCATAATACAAAACAAATCAAGTCTAGTTCAACTATCTCAAAATTATTTAAAATATATGTGGGATTTTTGATATTATAAAATAATTTAAGACATTTTGAGTTCTATTAAATTGTTCCATACACACTTATATCATCGAGTTGATGAAGAATGTGATTAAGTCATAAACTTTATCACAAACTATTAATATACTTTCTCCCAAAGTTTAATTCCTTTGTATTAATTTAATGCTCCCTTTACCTCCAAGTTATATTGTGTAGTATGTTTCCCTACACTGGATATCGTCACAACCCAAGTATACACCCTATATTTGATGGACACTCTAGATACATTATTTATACCTAATCAACGCTTTATCCTGACTGAGTACAAGAGGAAGACTAAATCAAGCATACAAAAACTTTAAAAATCAAATGAATTCAATAAAATCAATTACAATATTTTTAAAACTCAAATTATTAACTTTGAATTAAATAATATAATCAACTCTCTAGAATTAGAGAACTCAATCTTTAAAACATTTAACTAATAAATGGAACATACTTCCTAAACTCTACTTTCTATCTATGGTGCCTTTATATGATAATGATGGAAGTCGGGACAAGAACCACGACATCATAAAAGAATTGAAAAAGCGAATGATATTCTCTAGAAGTAATGAAGTTCAACATAGCTAACTCTAACTCCAGGTGGTTTGAATGAAACTCTTGTTGATGACCTCTAATACCTGTATATTCATCATGAAAAGATGCAGACCAAATGGATCAGTACGTTTAATGAATGAGCAAGTAAGGGGAATTACTAAGCATAAACATAATTTTCAACTGGTTGAAAAGAAACATACTTACCTCTTCTGAAATAACTTCACTCAAGAACATAGATCAACTCATTAATAAGATACTTGACTCTTGATACTCAACTCTTGATAAAGCAACAATACATTTACCATATATAGAGAAAATTTAAGAGAGTGGAAATCAACTCAGTTTATATGCAACGATACCAAATAAACTCTTCTTGTGTATGAAAATACATAAGAATACAAAATATCTCTCTGGGAGTTTCTATAATCGAAAACCAACACTATAAACTATGTAATGATAATATGTCTATCCTACGATGCCAGAATTGTTTTATACTTTTTCGGTGTATAGAACCTCTCAACTAAGTTGATCTACTAGTCCATGCTAAAAAATTAAGGAATCATAAAAAAGTATGACCGTTTCTACCCACAATAACTACGTGGTTTATGGAGACTTGTGTTATTATGAATTCATCCCTATATCAGTACTAAATACTATTCACAATGTATATTAAACTCATATATTTCAAAACGTAACTTTTTTTTTTTGGTTTGAGATTATTACTTGTAAACAAGCTCAAAAACTCTCTTCGAAATCAGTGTTTCCTTATCTTTTAAATATGAAGACATTTACTCTTGGAAACACTTAGTTCTTATATACCATTTTAAAGAAAATAAACATGACTCAAATATTTCTAAACTAAAGTTCTCAAGTCTTAAGACAATTTTAGAAAAAATTGTAAAAGACTTCTCAGCATAAAGTTCATGCTGAATTATGGACATATACGACTCAATTCAACTTTTAAATAACCATAACTATTACTCAATACTTCGACCCAACAACTCAAAAGTCAAGAACATTAATGGTAATACTTGATTCAAAAATACTCCACTCAAAGGTTTCATGCGAAATTATGTATATGAACTACTCAACTTAAGGACTTCAAGATAATTTTCATCTCCAACGTGCTCAACTTGTAGGGACCATGAGAAATTATGGGCATGAACAACTCAACTCAAGGACTCCATAGGTAATATGTTACAGTCCCATGATCAGGAATAAAATATAAAAAGGGATTACGTATATACCATGGTTTCACGGTATTATTAATACTTTTTCTTTAAGTTTAGTGTGTCCAAAAGCCTTTTTGTGCTAATTTTTAAATAAGTTTCTCCTTATTTGCAGGAAATCTTTCCATAGATGAATGCAGACATTTTTGAGCGAAGAAATGCAGAAGAGACACCCTACGGATCTTGTGACGATCCGTCGTGCTCGTGACGGTTCGTAAGTGGCAGCGTAGTACAGCTGCTGAAGGAAGATGGGGAAGTCTGACCAAGTGTAGGGTTACGGAAAGCGTGATGGACCGTCGTATACATGACAGTCCGTCTTGTATGATTGTCATGAAGTTCAGAGAAGTAGTCCCAGTACCCATATTCCACGAGTCCAAGTGTTTTGAAACGGAGACCCTCGACGGACCGTTGTGCTGGTGACGATCCGTCACACCTGCTGTCGAGGTTAATGAAGAGATCATTAGAAGAAATTGAATCAAGTATGGAACGAAGGAGTCCATGACGGTTCGTCGTGACCACGACTATTCGTCCTGTTGTCCGTCGATCCAACCGCGTTTTGACAGATTTCAAGCAAATAGAGTCCTTATGTAATTAGTTTTTATTTTTTTTATAAATAGTTCGAAAAACCTCATTTTTTGAGGTTTGACTCTGGATCATTTAGTTAGGCCGTTAATTATTGTTAGACTCTTGATTACTTTTAAGACCTTTTTTGAGATTCTTGATTATTTTGAGATTCTTGTAATTGGTTGTTGGTGATTTTTGTTGATTAATCAAGTGAAATTTTTTATTTTACTCTTTCTCATTGAAGTAAGTACATGAATTCTTGTACCATAGATTTGAATATTGTGATTATGACTATGAGTAACTAAACTTCATAACTAGGGTTGTGGGAACCATAAGCAAATAATGAGGTAAAACCTAACTAAAATATCAATTGTAGAATAGTGTCTTACATGTATTGATAATTCTTTCGCCTACAAGTCTCTTTAACAGATGGCCAACGTTAGAACTCGCCTTAATGCTCCTTGTCGAACCAAGGAGGTAGATAATAGGAAAAGAATTATCAACATAGATTTAGTGTATACTATCTAATAGGCTAGTATTGATTTGTACGAGGTAATAACTTAGTCAAATATCAAATACAATGCTTAATATGAGGTAAAGGTAAGGTTTAGTATAGCAACACACGTAGCCGGACCAAGGCGTGGAGTGAAATTTTCTAGATGCCGGACCAAGGATTTAGAAATACATAACTTATAATTTTGCATGCAAGATACTAGGAAAGAATTGTAATAGTTAGACTTATCAAGTTATGAACCTGTGGGGAACACGTAAACCCAAGTTACTATCAGTAATTGATAAAACTCAAACATTTGAAGCTGTTAAGTGTCTCTTTCAATTTCCCAAGTTATTTTCATTTATTTAGAAATAGAAAAACCCCATTCTATCATATTTGCTTTCCAAGGAAGTAATTGACTGAACAATAGTAATAATAGATTGAAGTTAAGTCTAAACTATTTTCCTCGTGGGAACGATCCCAACCTCACTAGTTGGGTTATTTACTTGACATGACCGCTTTACTTCATATTTGAGAAGTAAGTTTGAGCGTAGCAAATTATGGCGCCGCTGCCAGGGAAAGTAGCTTATAGATTAACTTAAACTTATTACTATAGTTTAGTTGATATTTTCTTGATTTTACTTTGTTTTATTGTTTTTGATTAGTGTAGAACATCCTTCCTTGTATGCCAAATACACGAAGAGGAAGAGAACCCTTGTTTCCCTTCAATCACGAATTAGAGCATACACTACGCAACATGCATAGAAACTTGGGAATCAATGATGATGATCCAAACCAGAACATCCCAGCTCCGGTTGATGTTCATGGTCAGTTGTTACCCGATGCTCCAGGTGAACACCAACAGAGGGGACAAAATACCGCTCCACGGCCCCAAGCATACTATAGAGGCTATGACAACATAACATAATTTGATGGGCCACTTGTCTTGCCTCCTCTACCACCAGGCCACACCTTCATGGTAACTAGTAGCCTGATGCAAATGCTCACTACCAGAGGTTTGTTTTCAGGGCTACCTTCTGAGAATCCACATGCCCATATAGCTAAGGTAAGGGCAGTGTGTAAAAGCTGTGTAGGGAGGCCTGACTTGGACTTGGATGTAATAGGGCTTAGTGTTTCCTCTCTCACTGACGGGAGATGCTGCTATATGGTTCACTTAGCTCCCGTAAGACTAAATTTTCACTTGGAACCAACTAAGGTATGTTTTCTTAGCACGCTACTATACGGTCTCCAAGAAACTAAACCACAAAGACAGAGTGAACAACTTTGTGGCACTACCAGGAGAGTCAATTAGTAGTTCTTGGGATAGATTCACCTCATTCTTGAGAAGTGTTCAAAATCTCCGTATAGATGACGAGTCAGTGAAGGAATACTTCTATCGGGGACAACATGATAATAATAAAGTTGTGTTTAACACTATAGCAGGTGGATCTAATGGGGAGTGTCCTTATGCTGATATTGTTGACAAATAAGAGAAAAACTCCCGGAATAATAAAGCTTGGAGTACTAAAAAGTCAGATAACGGGAGAAATAGCTTTGTAGTGCAGTCCACTCACAACTCAGCCACAGATGAGATTCGTGAAGAAATAGCTCAGCTGAGAATTGAGCTTGGGTTGCTACTAAAAAATGTCACTGGGGCGCAGAAAAGATAAATGCAGTCAACTACTTGTGGAAACCACTGCCACAAAATGATGAATTCTATTATGAGTAGGATTCCTATGCGGTAAATGAGCAGACGGGGGGTTTTCGACCAAGTGCCTAAGGCTATAATAAGGAGAATTGTCGCCAAGGTCAAGGGAACCAAGGTAAGAACTATGGTAACTACAACCGTGAGGGTCATTATGTCCGAGATGGAAACTACAACCGCGACAACAACTTCAACAGGGTAACTATGGTAATAGAAATGACATGAATGGGCCCTATGTTCCTCCTCAAAATCGTGAAGTTACTCCTAGGGATAGTGGAGGTAGTATGGCGTGAGTTAAGGATCTGTTGCATAAATTGATGAGGAGGTTTAATGCTAGTGATGAGCACAATAAAGAGTTGAGGAATGATTTAGTGGGTATTGGGCAAAAAGTCGATAAACATACAATATCGATTAAGAAACTTGAGTTACAATGGCCCAATTATCTGCGACTGTGAACACACGGCAATCGGGCACTCTTCCTAGAAACTCTGTCCAAAATCCGAAAAATGATGGACATTGTATGGCAATCACTACTCGTGGTGGCAAGCAAACCATTGACCCACCTATGCCGTCTAATGAGAAAAAGGTGACAAAAAATACTGATAAAGTGGTAGATGTTAATGGTGAAGTAGAAGATAATACTGTAAAAGATGCTGAAGTGCCTAAAAAGGTAACGTCCATGCATAGGCCACCACCCCCATTTCCTCAAAGATTATTAGAAAAGACCGAGGATGGTAAATATCTACGTTTTATAACAATGTTGAAGAAACTATCTATCAAAGTCCCTTTGGTAGAAGCATTAGAACAAATGCCCGGTTACGCCATGTTTATGAAAGATCTGGTTACAAAGAAAAGATCGGTCACTTTTGAGGATTATGATAGAATGCAACATTGTAGTGCTATTGTTACAAGATCTCTGGTACAAAAGAAAGAAGATACGGGTGCGTTCACTATTCGTTGTACAATGGGGCTGTTACATTTTGCAAAAGCATGATGTCATCTGGGGAAAGCATAAATCTCATGCCCCTCTCGATTTCCAAGAAGTTGGGTTTGGGTGATCCGAAGCCCACTGCGATGCGTCTACTGATGGATAATCAAAAAGTTAAAAGGCCTATAGGGATACTCCACAATGTGCTAGTAAAAGTGGAGTTGTTCATATTTCTAGAAGATTTTGTTATTCTTGATTGTGAAGTCGATTTTGCAGTGCCCATTATTCTTGGGAGGCCATTCATTGCTACGAGAAGAGCCTTAGTAGATATAAAAAAGGGGAAGATGAAAATTCGGTTGAACAAGGAGGAAGTGACCATTAACATTTGTAGGTCCATGAGGCAGAGTGGTGAGCTCCAATGGGTATATGCTATATCCTAAAACATTGGTGAGACATGTGAGACACAAATTGAGGAACGTCTAGATGTAGAAACATTGGCGGCAGTGATAATGAATTTTAATAGCGATTGCATTGAACAGTATGAGTCATTAGTCGCGGCTCTTGATCGAGGTGGTGTTCGGTTTAAACCGAAGAAATATGAGTTAGATATGAAGAATCGCAAATTCCCACCCACGAAATGATCTATAAACGAGGCTCCAAAATTAGAACTAAAAGCTCTCCCACCTTATTTCAAGTATGAATTATTCGGAAATGGTGACACTTTGTCGGTAATCATTGCATCATACCTGAATGAAAAACAAGTTGAGATTTTGGTGGAAGTGCTAAAAAGGTTCAAAAGAGCTATTGGGTGGACTATTGCGGACACTATTGGGATCCCTCCTGGTATTTTCTCTCATAAAATCCAACTCATGCCTGATCATAAGCCAAGTATTAAGCACCAGAGACGCTTAAATCCTCCTATGCAAGAGGTCGTGAAGAAGGAAATCACTAAGTGGTTGGATGCCGAAGTAATCTACCCGATCGCTGATAGTAGTTGGGTATGCCCTGTTCAGTGTGTACCTAAGAAAGGGGGAATGACTGTGGTCCCCAACGAAAAAATGAACTTTTTCCATTGAGACATTTTACTGGATGGAGGGTGTGTATAGATCACCGTAAATTAAATTCATGGACTGAAAAAGACCACTTTCCTATGCCCTTCATGGATCAGATGTTTGATAGACTTGCCGGAAAAGGATGTTACTATTTTCTTGATGGATATTTGGGGTATAATAAAATTTCTATTGCACCATAAGATCAAGAGAAAGCCAGTTTTACTTGTCCATATGGGACCTTTGCGTTCAAAAGAATGTCGTTTGGGTTGTGCAATGCACTCGCCACATTTCAGAGATGTATGATGTCGATTTTCTGACATGGTGGAAGATACTATAGAAGTTTTATGGATGATTTTTCTGTGGTTGGTGATTCATTAGAGCGGTGTTTGAACAATTTATCTGAGGTCCTTAAGAGATATGAAGACTGCAATTTAGTACTAAATTGGAAAAATGTCATTTTATGGTGAAAGAAGGTATTGTTTTGGGTCATCGCATTTCTGAAAAGGGCATAGAGGTTGATCGAGCTAAAGACGAGGTAATAGAGTGACTTCCCCCACCGATCTCTGTGAAAGGTGTGAGTAGCTTTCTTGGGCATGCAAGTTTTTATCGGAGATTCATCAAAGACTTTTCAAAGATTGCACAACTATTGTGCAAATTGCTGGGGAAAGATTGTAAATTTTGTTTTGATGAATCTTGTCTTAAAGCATTCGGTGCGCTAAAAGTAAACTTGGTGTCTGCACCTATCATTATTTCTCTTGATTGGGACTGTCTATTTGAGGTGATGTGCGATGTTAGTGGGGTTGCTCTTCGTGTAGTATTGGGACAAAGAAAGAACAAAATCATTCACCCCATTTACTATGCTAGTAAAGCCCTAAATGAAGCTCAGAAGAGCTACATAGTGACTGAGCAAGAATTCCTTGCAGTAGTCTTTGATTTTGAGATATTTGCTCCTATTTGTTAGGTACTATAGTTATAGTGTATACTGACCACTTAGCATTGAGATATTTGATCGCAAAGAAGGATGTGAAACCTAGGTTAATTCGTTTGGTATTACTACTACAAGAATTTAACTTTGAAGTGATAGATAGAAAAGGAACTGAAAATCAAGTTGCTGATCATTTGTTCCGTCTAGAGGATGAAGCTATGAGAGAGTTGGGAGATAGGACTGACATTGAAGATATTTTCCCCGATGATCATGTATTGGTTGCTTCACAAGACTTGATTCCATGGTTCACAGATTTTGTGAACAATTAAGCTAGTGATATTGTTCCATCAAACTTGTCCTTTCATCAAGTAAAAATGTTCATGTACGATGTGAAGAAGTTCTTTTGGGATGAACCATACTTATATAGGAGTTGTGCCGACGGGCTTATTCGGCGTTGTGTGCCTGAATGTGAGATGTTGAGTGTGTTGGAAGCATGCCATTCCTCACCCGTTGGTGGACATCATCGCGGTATCCAAACCGCTCATAAGATATTACAATGTGGTTACAATTGGCCAACCCTTCATCAAGATGCTCATGAGTTTGCTAAAGCATGTGACCGATGCCAACAAGATGGCGGCATTTCATGAAACCAAGAGCTCCATATAAACCCCATTCTTGTGATTGAGTTATTTGATGTCTGGGGTATTGACTTTATGGGCCCTTTTGTGAGTTCTCATGGAATGAAGTACATTCTAGTAGCAATTGATTATGTATCTAAATGGGTCGAAGCCATCGCCCTCGTAAACAATGAAGGGAAGAGTGCCACTTCATTCTTAAAAAAGAATATATTCTCTCGTTTTGGCACCCCAAGGGCAATTATTAGTGATGGGGGCTCCTACTTCTTCAACAGATTGTTCAAGGGGTTAGTGGAGAAATATGGGGTTCGCCATAATGTGGACACTCCTTACCAACCTCAAACTAGTGGGCAAGTTGAAGTGTCGAATCAGGAGATCAAACAGATATTGTCAAAAATAGTAAACGCTTGTAAAATGGATTGGTCAAGGAGGCTTGATGATGCTCTTTTGGCCTACTAGACAGCGTATAAGACTCCCATCGGTATGTCTCCATACCAACTTGTATATGGGAAAGCCTATCATCTTCCGGTTGAGTTGGAGCATAAAACCATGTCGGCTATGAAGAAGTTTAAAATGGATTGGAGCGAAGCT
This sequence comes from Solanum lycopersicum, assembly GCF_036512215.1. Taxonomy (NCBI): domain Eukaryota; kingdom Viridiplantae; phylum Streptophyta; class Magnoliopsida; order Solanales; family Solanaceae; genus Solanum; species Solanum lycopersicum. Next base: position 10,572,253 of record NC_090808.1, on the reverse strand, counting down.
GCAGAACAACGGTTAACTGGGTTGATTGAACTCGTTGAATTTCGCCTGAAAGCTTGTGAAAGCTCAGCCCTATACAAAGAAAAGATAAAGAAGTACCATGACAAAAAAATGGAAAAAAGAGAGTTTATGGTCGGGGATTCGGTGCTTTTATTCAATTCTAGGTTGCGCTTGTTTCCGGGAAGGCTCAAGTATAAATAGTCTGATCCTTACTTGGTTACCCAACTATTCCATCATGGAGCAGTTTAGTTGGAAACTAAAGAGGGTGTGCAGTTCAAGGGGAATGGACAACACATAAAAATCTATTTCGGGCATGCTGAATCGGCGATTGAAGTGATCAAGGCATACCATCTTGATGAAGTCTGAGTAATCATGTGTCCTCAGTCATGCCGCGACATTAAATCAGGTGCTTTTTGCGAGGCAACCCAATGCATATAGTTTTTCTTTCTAATAATGGTAGCATTTTCTACTAATGGGTTTTAAATTTGCAGGCACATCACCAGGAAATTCTGCAGAAAATTACTCTGCAGCAATCACTTACAGATACAACGACGGACCATTGCTCCTGTGACAGACCGTCACATGAATTTGTCGTGCCACGTATGTCTTTCTGTTATTTTCAAACTAGGGCACACGCGACGGATCCTACGATGCATCATCACAACTTAGCCGGACCGTCATCGGGGAATCGTCGCATCATTAATGAGGCATACCCGACCCGACCCGATTGGTTTTTTTTTAAAATTCAACATTTAAAACCCCCACCACTTCATTTCACCCCATTCTTTCACTTTTTCTCCCATTTCCCTCTCTTTTCAACTTCCAAAGGTCATACCCTTCTCTCTTACAACCGATCTTTTCTCCCCAAATTCTCCAATGTCCTAAAAGTCATCATCTACTAGTCGAAGCTGCTGTGGTGGGTGTCTTCTTGATCACCAAGTACCTTTCCCTCTTGTTTTTCTCAAATTCTCAGGTATGTGTCTCTCATTTCTACTCATTTATATTGCATTTTTGTTTATCAATTAGTACTAGCCTAGTTATTCTTGCTATGTTCATTTTTAAATAGAATTGTCTCTGACCTAGGTTAAAAATCCTTGAAATTTCTGTATTAAAACCCTAGAAATATGGGCTTTAGCATAGATAAATTACTAGGTATTTGGGTTAGACAAATGTAGGTTAAAACACTAGCAATTCGATTTGGGTCATAAGGGATGAATGGGGCTCCCCCAGTTTTGTCACTGAGTTACAGAACGAGACCCCGATGGCGGACCGCCCTACCCATGACGGACCGTTGTTGGGTCAGTTCCAACAGCCCTAACACCTCACTATCCAATTTTCTCCAAGTGTCCACCAACAGCCACATACGAAGAATCATCGTTCCCACGACGGTCCATCCTGCACAACTACTCTTGTTGTCACAAACCCTATTCCTAAGGTTCTCTAACTTTTTTTAAGTGTCCTTCAACGGACACATGCGACGAACTGTTATCCCCACGACGGTCCGTCCTGCACAACCGTTCTGGTTTTCAGAGACCCTATTCCTGAGGGTCTCTCACTTTTTTCCAAGTGTCCTCCAACGAACACCTGTGACGGACCGTCATCCCTACAACGATCCGTCCTACAAAACCATTCTGGTTGTCAGAGACCCTATTCCTACAGGGTCTCTCTCTCTATTTATCTAAATGTCCTCAAACGGACAAGTACGACGGACTTTCGTACCATGACGGTCCGTCCTTCTTGACCATTATGATGGTCAGAGACCCCTCTCCTAAGGGTCTCCTTTTTTTTTTCAAGTGTCCTCTAGCGGACACCTACAACGTACCGTTAAACCTATGACGGTCCATCCTGCACATACCGTCATACTTGTAAGAGACTCTCCTTCAGGGGTCTCCATGTAAACATAGTCTATGTAAGACACAACGGACCCCATGACAGTCCGTCGTACTTACGACGAGCCATCACCTGGTCCGTTGTGTTTCACTGTTACTATAGCAATGTCATTTTTTTTATTTTATTTATTTATTTTGTGTGGTTTTGCTTGTCTTGTTTGCTCCTTCCAATACTAATATTGATCCTTTACAGGTACTATCTACTATGGCACCAAAATAAGATCAAGTCTATGCACGCGGGCGATCGAAGTCTGTCGCCCCATCTGCCCGGCTGGTCAATGGCTCTAATGATGAGCGTGACCCCGAATACGTGCCCCCCAGGCACTACCACCCCATCCCATGCTGCAGGTGCTACCAGAGCCACACCCAAAAAGGTGGCGTCTGGCGTAGTTACTACCTCCCAGTCTGATGAGGAGCGCATACTGACCGGCACACATTCTGAATCAGCCACTTATGAAGAAGGAGTGTCTAGCTCCTTGGGAGTTTCGTGGTCGGAGGAAGCCTCCGAATCTGCTGAGGTTCCTTCACCCTCCAGTGCTGCAGCGTTGCTCTCGTCTTTTCAGGCTGATATTTTGGAATCCACACCCGGTTCACCAGCTCCGGCTCTCACCCCGGTTACTGACCAGTCCAACCGGTGGTGTGTCAACTGGCAGTTTAAAGTTTATTCTGATGCAAAGTTCCTCAATGACAAAGAAGTTATGACTCGAATACAGACATTGGAGCGGCGGGTCCTTACGAGTAGTCTCCCGACAATGTCTGAGATCCACAATCGCTTCACCAGACATTGACTGGAGTGGACAGCTCATCCGTTGGGACGTTGTAGTTAAGAGCTGGTCTGAGAGTTCTACGTATCCTACGTAGGCGGGCTGCCCCCGCCAAATAGGACACACTGGAGAAATTCCGAGTACTTGGCATTCAGGTTAATATCTCCCTGTCTACCATCCGTCAGTTTCTATATGGCAAGAATGTTCATCCTAATCGGACCCCTCTCACTTCCGAGTTTGACTACCGATGGTAGATTGTTAAAGATGGCCAATTCCTGCGCGACCAATCACTGAGAGAGACCACAAAGAGTTGGATGGCCCTTCACTTTTCCGTTAATGGAGAGGATGACACTGTGTGACTGAGCCGAAGGGGGCCATCAAGAAGGCCAACCTGACTTTCACGGTGATGTTTTTGTGGTTGATTTTCCGCCACTGCCTTTCCCCCACAGCCGCAGATAATATCGTAACATGAGATCGAGCAGTACTGATGGCAGCTATGATAGCCGGGTTTGAGGTGGATTTTGCGTGGCTTCTACAGGCGGTCATGCACGAGAGGGCTTTTAAGGTAACAAATACTTACCCTTTCCCTTGCATGATATTTTCTCTATGCAGGTCTACAGGTGTGCCTATATGGCACGCTGATCAGCTCAAGATCCCTCTGGGCACTGTTGATATCGTCCTCATCAAGGATGAGGACAATGAGTTTGCTCCACACAGAGGGCCCCGTACAGAGTTGCCTCCACTTTGTGACAATCTGGCTGATACGGTAGCACAGTCCCTCACGGCTACGCAGGCGGTTTCCACTGACACTACCCCGGTCGAGTCTATCCCGGGTAGAAGCACTACCCTGAGCTCCTCTCGCTCAGCCCATTTACCTGCTCTTTTTCCACTTGCTACTTTCTAGAATTTAGAGGCGCAAATGGCTACACTTCTGCATCATATAAAACCTTGGATGCAGAGGTCTATTACCGAGGCAGAAGAGCGCTTAGAGCGGAGAATGGTCCAGCACACAGAGTGGAAGATCGCTGAGGTTCATCAGCACTTAGACTCTTTTGACTTGCGGGTGCTAGCCCGTCCAGCGCCTCCGCTGGATGTGTCAACCCTTCAGACTGTAGTCGATAGTCTTCTCGCAGATATTAATATGATCTTAGAGGCTAGGGTGCCTGAGTTTGAGGCCCCTTCTGCAGATCTTGCTGAAGACACAGTCATGGCGGCCCTATTCGTCACTTCAGGGATTCCACCACATCCCCCTCGAGAGAATGCCAAGAGGCATAGGGGTCGAGAGGAGGATGAAGCTCGAGCATAGAAGAAGGAGACCCGTGAAATGTAGGCTGCAAGAAGAGCCTCACTTGCTGAGGAGGAGGCACATCAGATGAGAGAAGGAGAGTTAGCTTGTGGGGCGTCTAGCTCCAGAACTATGGAGATAGCGGGAGGCACTGTTGATACTGATGTTGATGTAGAGGACACCAGTGAGGTTGTCCGGATTACAGAGGTAGTGTGTTTTGGGGAGACGCACCCACCAGCTTGCTGATCGTCGGCAATTTGCGCCCCTGGTTTGCTTTACCTACCACTCTACTATTTAAATTTTTATATGCATTGGGACAATTGCATGTCTTTTTGTTGGGGTGGGGTAAATGGAAAGTGAGTGCTAGGGTAAATTCTGAGTAGCCTAATTTATTATCCTCTTTTGGGGTTTTCTTGCCTTTGTTCTTTTTCCCCAAGAGACTGATTACTTTTTCTATTAGACCGGTGTGTCTATATCTTGTGTACATAGTTTAATTCTTGAGCATGATGGCTAAAATTATATCCTGATAAAATAGAAAATGATGCATGACCAGACATAGTAATTGATAAATGTGTGGCTGTAAGCATTGTATAGAGGTACACCACTTCATAACCCTAAGTCTAAAATTCGAACTAGGTGTCTAATAATCTTGTAGAATGATGAGATGTCAAGTGAGTGTGAGTAAGATTTGAATAGTCCACTATTTGTACTGAGCTAGGACTTGCCTGGTTAGTCCTACTAAAAGTAATCTGTAATAGACAATTAGGAAAGGATCATAGGCCCTTATTCAATATAGCTCATTTTTAGCCTGAATAAAAAAAAACCAAATAAAATTTATCCTTCTTTGATGAAAATGATTTGAGCTTAAATTAGAACTTTTTTTTTCACCCCAACTTATTTTTTCTAGAAATAATGTGTTGGCCCTAGTCCCTCCTTCCATATGTGCACCTCAGCTTATGCCAAAAGCATAAGTTGAGGGTGGCTAATACAGTTAACAACCTTTTTATGACCGTGACCCAACTTTGGGTATTGTGTACTTTGACTCATGACAAAGCCATGAGTTGAGGGTGGCTATTATGAGGAATGCTCTGGAAAATGGGGTTGAAAGAATAATGAGAGAAAAAAACAAAAGTAAATTGACTCAAGAATTAGTTGAAATAAAAGTACAAAAAATTTACAAGAAATACAAGCCAAAAAAGAAGAGTCACTTACACAAATGAAGAAAAAGGGGAAAATAGCAATTTGAAAGAATATGGGAAACTGGGAAAAATAAAATGATAGAAAATTGTATGTTTAGCCAATATGTTAAAGAAAAAAAAATTAACTAAACTATATCTAAGTATACTCTACCTGACCCTGAGCCTATGTTACAAGCTAAGAAAGTCCTATCTTGATCGTAAGGGTTGTATAGCGAACTTAAAACAGTGAAAATAAGGGCAAACGTATGGCAACAGGTATGAATGAGTGTGAATTTGTTGTAAGAGTGAGTGTTGAAAAGTAATGAATATACTCAAACTTAAATCATTGTGTGAAAAATTAGGATTTTGTTTTGAAGTGAGAACGGTAGTTGCAGTACCGGAAATATTAGCACCTCGGTGAGAAATTGAAGAGTATAGGTGTTAATGCATGGAGAGTCTCTGTCATGGTCTCATTCAACATAAGTCAAACCTAATAGTGATGGCATGCATAAATATGATGAGATTAATCGTGATTGATAGTCAAATGATTGCAAAGGATAAAACATGGATAGTATTGTACAAAGATTTTGTATTCAGTCATAGTGGTTCGTTTGAGGACAAACAACGAGTTTAAGTTGAGGGTGTTGATATACTATGGTTTCACGGATTATTAATACTTTTTCCTCAAGTTTAGTGTGTGAAAAAGCCTTTTTGTGCTAATTTGTATATAAGTTTCTCCTAATTTGCAGAAAATCTGTCCAAAGATGAATACGGAGGTTTTTGAGCGAAGAAATGCATAAGAGATCACCTACGGAGATTGTGGCGGTCCTTCGTGCTCGCTGTAGATGGAGGAGGATGAAGTTTGACCAAGTGTGGGGTTACGAAAAGTGTGACGGACCGTCGTATACATGACGGTCCATCCTGCAGTTCATCATGAAGTTAAGAGGAGTAGTCCCAGTACCCATATTCCAAGAGTTCAAGTATTTTGGAACGGAGACCCTTGACAAAGCGTTGTTCCTGTGATGATCCGTCATACCTTCCGTCGAGGGAAATTAAGAGAGAAGCAGAACAAATTGCATCAAGTTTGGAACGACGGAGTCCATGACGGTCTGTCGTGACCACGACGATCCGTCGCGTTGTCTGTCGATCCAGCCGCATTTTAATAGATTTCCTGCAAATAGATTCCTTATGTAATTTTTTTTATAAATAGGTCAAAAAACCTTGTTTTTGAGGTTAGACTCCGGATTATTTGGTTAGGCCCTTGATTAGTGTTAGACTCTTTACTATTTTTTAGACATTTTTTGAGATTCTTGATTATTTTGAGATTCCTGTATATGATTGTTGGTGATTTTTGTTGATTAGTCAAGAAAACTTTCGGATTATACTCTTTCTCATTGATGTAAATACATTAATTCTTATACCATATATTTCAATATTATGATTATGACTATGGGTAACTAAACTACATAACTAGGGTTGTGGGAACCATAGGCAAATAATGAGGTAAAACCTAGCTAAAATAACAATTCTAGAATAGTGTCTTGCATGTATTGATAATTCTTTCGCTTAGAAGTATTTTTAATGGATGGCCAACTTTAGAACTCGCCTAAATGCTACTTTCCAGACAATGGAGGTAGATAATAGGAAAAGAATTATCAACATATATTTAGTGTATACTATCTAATAGGCTAGTATTGATTAGTACGAGGTAATAACTTAGTCAAATATCGAATACAATGCTATGAGGTAAATGTAAGGGTTAGTATAGCAACACACATAGCCGGACCAAGGTGCGGATTGAAATTTTCTAGATGTCGGACCATGGATTTAGAAATACATAACTTATCGCTTTGCATGCAAGATACTAGGAAAGAATTGTTATAGTTAGACTTATCAAGTTATGAACCTGTGGGAACACCTAAACCCTAGTTACTTTCGTTAATTGATTAAACTCCAACATTTGAAGTTGTTAAGTGTCTCTTTTATTTTCGCTACTTATTTTCATTTATTTAGAAATAGAAAACCCCCCTTTTATCATTTTTGCTTTCCAAGGAAGTAATTCACTGAATAATAGTAATAATAGATTGAAGTTAAGTCTAAACAATTTTCATCGTGGGAATGATCCCAACCTCACTAGTTGGGTTATTTACTTAACATGACCTCTTTACTTGTTATTTGAGAAGTAAGTTTGCGCGTATAAATTACCAACTAAATATTCAAGACTTAGAACATCTAATACACTACTCTCGAAGATATTAAAGTACCTATGAAGATCATGAGAAATTGTTGGGCATGACCGACTCGACTTAAGGGAATGAATAAGAATATGAAAAGCATGTATACAACTATTATCATTCTCATACTTCTTGAAAACATTACTCAAAATCAATAGTTGATCTCAAAGACTTTCTCCAACTTTACTCTTAACTCTCTCATGAATTGTAATTATGAATTCAAGAGTTATGGTTTATCATATGAAAGATCTAATTATGACAAAGTAGACTCCTGAATACATTCTCCTCTATGTAATACTTACTTGCTCGAGTCATCAAACAAGTTTTAAGAAATTGAAAAAGACTCCTCAAATACACTAAAAGAGACTTTCTCAAACTTATTGAAAGAACTCTCAAGACTTTATTCTTAACTCTACAGTGAATTTGAATTGTGAATTCAAGGTTATAATTTTTGATAGGAAAGATATTGTGATGATTAAAAGTTTTTTAGATAGTTAATCATGAGAAACGGTTGAAAAATATTTTCTAGGGAGAAAGTCCACAATTTTGGAACGAGTTACAATTTTTGGTTGAAATAAATTTTTAATCAAAGGATTCGACGTTCTCTCCGTGACGCGGAGAGAAAATTTTCAGTCTAAAGGGTGGTCCTGGTACTCTGTTTTTTTCTGACTTTGTCTTACTCAGTTTTCAACCCAAATTCACATAGAATCCAATGGTTTCTTTCCCAATACTTGGAGTAAATTAAAAATCATAAAAAACACAAATTTACTTAATAAAACCCTCAAATCACTCACTTTATTATCAATAATTCATCAAAACTCCCAAGAAAACAAGATTTAGAATCAAACTTCAAGAACACTTTTCAAGAACTTCAATGTTTCAATCTTTATAGACAATTTTGAATCTAAAAAATCATGTATGGAATGTAGGTGAACGAACCCAACACTATGGAAATTTACATACCTCTTAGGGGTCAAAATTGTGGCAAAAATCTACAACAAAACTCAAGAACCTCGACGAACGCCTTTATCATTTCCTCTTTTTTCCTTTATCCTCATTTTTTCTATTTTGAACTATCAACTTAAACCGTAGGCGTATATTAGGATTATATAACTCAAAATAATAGGATTCGACCGTTATAACCTTACAATATATGGATAAAATCTGTTTTGTTATATAAAAGACAAAAATACCCCTCACTATTTTCAGGTAACTTTCCTTAACTCGAAATCCTGACTTCAAAAAGGCATATCTCACTCATCCTTACTCAAAAAGTAGCAAATGTGGTTGCGTTGGAAACAAAATTCAAAGAAATCTTATTTACTGTCTCATGGCACACCTATCTTATCATCTACTACGATAAATGAGGGTTTGGCATTCACCCTAAATTTAGTATAACATAAAAATGACTTCAATGAAGTCTTTCTAGTTCTTTTGGGAACTAAAAGGTCCTACATCTATTAAAGTTAACACTAAGGAAATATTGAAATTCCTTAGTAAAATCTTACTCACTATGAACAATTGTTCGAGTCTTAGCTCACTTTTTTCCGGGGTGTTACAATATCTTCTCCCTAGGATCGTTTGTCCTTGAATGACAACTGGTCTGGGCATGGAATGAGTTTCTCTTACTAATGTCTAAGTCTAATGGTACGATCTTACTATATTGAAGCTTAACCAAAATCCTTTGGTTAGGTATTTATACCTCTCTATAGAAAATCTAATCCCAAAAATATTAGTTTTTACTACTACATTGGACTCATACATAGAAAACTCTAATGTTTAACAACTCCATATTCAAGATTAGTAATCTAACAACTCTATGTACTCCTACTAACCAACTCCTTCAAAACTAACTAAAGGTTCTCATTCAAAAAAATTTCATGGTAAAACCCCATCCTCCTCATTTATAACTTAGAGGGAATTATGACACTATAATTATCATTATAGGATCATTAACATTCTCTTTCTAACATCACTCTATCACTATAAGGACCTACGAAATGTCTCCCATACCCTTTGGAACTAACTGCTATCTTATTCTCAAGCACTTTACTTGATTTCTCATCTCGTCACCCCTCTTTGGTGTAAAGCCAAAACTTAGCTATGGATGTGTTCTATTATCATTAACTGGTCTAAATCCCTTTTACATTAATACTCGGGAAAATCTTAGGTCATGACTACCGATCTCTTCATACCCTCTTGCTATAACGATTAATGCTCTTCTTACTCTTCTGACTTAGCCACAATTTCGTGCCCATATCTAAAGGTTAGGGTCCCTCACTTGTACAACTCATATTTATTTGCATTTAACATCTCAATTTCTTTATAACTATATGCCAAGTCTACTAGAGCAAATCTCAAGACTAACATGATAACCCTCATGTTGCCATTTTTTGGATCATGACACTAATCTCAAATTCAAGATTAATGTTCATTATTAAACCCGAATGTCAATATGATTACTCGCTTACTATACTTTACCTCAATTCTTTAGTAGTTCACTTTATATTGAGGTATTTATTTCACTGCATTTTGTTTTTTCTATTTCATGTTCATTTGGTGTTGTTTTGCTGTTCCATTCCTATTTTAGTGTTATTTTGCTGATTTTTTTGTTGTTTATATACTGATTTATCAAAATAAATTGTTCTTTTTTTTCTGTAGTTTTGTCGTATTTTTTGCTAGTTTGGTATTGTTTTTTTAACTGCTTTTGTACTGATTTATCAATTTTAGAATTGCTATATTGTATTTTCTAGTTTGGTATTGAATTCTTAGTTTAGTAAACTGAACAAAATCTTAATTTACCCTTATTAATTCCTAATAATGAATTGATATACTTAAGTAAGTAAAGTACTAAATTGCCCTTCCCTAATTCGAATTATACTTTCCTTAATCCAACAACCAAACTTCTGGAAGACATAACTAACTCATACGAACTCAAAATCGTGCAAACATGGAGGCGTTGGAATTATTATTTCAAGAAATTTCCAACCATTAATTGAAATACCCCTAACTCATCTTGAGATACAAGTTATGGTCATTTAACATTGACAAAAAACTCACTTTTAACTTACATAAAAAATTTAGAGTTCCTCCTACTTCCAAATAAGTATTTTCAAGATTTTTAACTGCTTTCTAGTTAATTCTAGATGTGAGATGTTACAATATCTAGATTTTAACTCCTTTCTAGTTAATTATAGATGCGAGATGTTACAATCTCTCTCTCTTGGGAACATTCTTCCTCGAATGAGATTTCTCTTACTAGGCTAAGGGTGACAACATCTAATTCAAACAACCAACAAGAAAATGCAACAAAAAACATGCTCATTCATAATATGAAGAGTACTACGTAGATAATTATTACCTTTGTCATGCCGAGAGCCTACACCCTTGACGTTGACGTCACTCGAAGGCCATTTTTGGCTTCCAAAAGAACCCTTGGCCTGACTTACATAAATTAGCGGAACACTAAATGATGTACCGTAGTTTCACGGTACTTTCAATGCCTTTTCCTTAAGTTTAGTGTGTGTCTAAAGCCTTTTTGTATTAATTTTTGATGTAGTTTTCTATTTATATCAAGAAAATCTGTCCAAAGGAGAACACAGAGATTTTAAGCTGAAATTGCAGAAGTGATCACCTAAGGACCCCACGACGGTCCGTCGTGACTATGATGGTCCTTAGGGGTCAACCATCGTGAGAATATAATGGCTGCTGAAGGAAGTTAAGAATTCAGACCATGTGTGGGATTATGGAATCTCATGATGGACCGTCATTTCAAAAAAGGTCTGTCTTGCACATTCATCAAGGCTAAAAGAGAGTAGTCCCATTTCCCAAATCTAGATTATTCTAGGTGTCGTGAAACAAAGCCTCTCGACGGACCGTCATGCTAGAATTGGTCCATCACACCAGTCCGTCGAGGGTGACATAGAGTCGATGAAGAAAGCAACAGATATTAGTGCCAAGTATGGAATGACTCTTTTATTAGGTTTTGTTTTATTATAAATAGTTAAAAAAAACCTCATTTTTGGTGTTAAAACTTTGGATATTTTTATGTTATATATATATATATATATATATATATATATATATTGTCTAAGTATTTACCTCTTGGAAATAGAGATTTGATATTACTTTTTCGAAATCAATTATTTGTATTTTGGTTATTTATTCAAATAAATTTCTGGATTTTGTTCATTCTCATCAAAGTAAGTGCATGAATTCTTATATTATAAATATGAATTGTGTGATAATTATCATGGGTAACTAAACTCCATAACTAGTGTTGTGGGAACCATGGTAATTAACGCGGTAAAACCTAGCAAAAATAACAGTTCTAGAATAGTGTCTTGCATGTGTTGCTAATTTTTTCGCTTAGAAGTCTTGTTTTAACGGATGGACAATGTTATAAATCGCCTTATTGCTACTTTTTGGACCAAGGAGGTAGATAATAAGAAAATAATTATCAATATATATTTAGTGTATACTATATAATCGGTTAGTGTCGGGTGGTATGAAGTAACAACATAGTCAAATATGGAATAAGATGCTTAATATAAGTAAAGATAAGGTTTAATCAAGCAAAACACGTAGCCAGACAAGGTGCAGAGTGAAATTCTCTAGATGTCAGACTAAGGATTTAGGGATGCCTAACTTAGCACTTTGCATGCAAAATACTAGGAAAGAATTGTTATAGCTAGAATTACAAAGTTAGGAGCCTGTGGGGAACACTTAGGCTCTAGTAACTCTAATTACTTGATTAAACTCCAATACTTGAACCTGTCACTTGTTTACTTTAGTTTAGCTAAATGCTTTTATTAATCAAAACCCCTTTTACTTATTTGTTTTTAGGAAATAATTGACTAGATAGAAATAACAATAGAATAAATTTAAGTCTGAACCATATTCCTCATGGGAATGATGCCAACCACAGTAGTTTGATTCTTTAATTGATGCTACCGCTTGTACTTCTTTTAGAGAAGTAAAGTAGAGCGTATCAAATTTTGGCTCCGTTGCCAGGGAAAGTGGCTTTTAGATTAACTTTAAGCTTATTACTGAAGTTTGCTCAAAATTTTCCTATTTTTACTTTTTCTTTTTGTTTTTTTCTCCTGCTGGTATAACTTCCTTACATGCAAAACAGACAGAGTAGAGTAATACCTGTAATTGAACCTGACCCCAAACTAGAGCGTACATTAAGAAGAATAAATCAGAATTTGTGCATCCAAGGTGATGAGGTTGTCCCGTAAATGCTACCATTGGTCGAAGCTCGTGACCATGTATTACCTGATATTCATGGAGAAGGTTAAACATGGAGGAAGCCTCCCACTACACTCCCTTAAGTTTTCTATAGGGGATATGAAAATATCGCAAAGTATGATTGGCCACTTATCTTGCCCCCTCTACCACACGACCACACTTTTGTGGTAACTCGTAGTCTGATGATAATGCTCACTGCCAGTGGGTTGTTTTCAGGGCTACCTTCTGAGGATGTACATTCCCACATCACTAAAGGTAAGGGTAGTGTGCAAAAGTTGTGTATGGAGAACCGATCTGAACGTGGATGTAATTGGGCTAAGAATTTTTCCTCTCTTATTGACGAAAGAGGTTGCTATTTGGTTTACTAAGCTCCCTGTACCTAAATCTACACTTGGAATTAAGTAAGGAATGCTTTATTAGCACACTACCACCCGTTCTATGAAACGAAACCACAAAGACAGAGTGAACAACTTTGTGGCACTACGGGGAGAGTAAGTTAGCAGTTCTTGGTATAGGTTCACTTCATTCTTGCAAAGTGTCCCAAATTACCGCATAGATGTTGAGTTTGTGAAAGTGTTTTTCTATCGGGGACGTGATGATAATATCAAAGCGGTGTTGGATACGATAGTGGGTTGTTCTTAGTGGGAGTTTTCTTATGCCTAGATTGTTGAAAAATTAGAGAAAATCTCTCGAAATAATAAATCTTGGAGTACTAGGAAGTCATATATTGGAAGAAACACCTTCGCAGTCCAATACGCACACAACTCAGTCGCAGATGATCTTCGTGCGGAGATGGCTCAAATGGGAACTGATCTTGGATTGGTGTTAAAACATGTAGTTGGGGGTGTGGAAAAGGTAAATGCGCTGAATTACTTTTCTAAACCACCACTGCCAAATGATGAATATTACTATGAGGAACACTCCTATGCAGTGAATAATCAGATGGGAGATTTCCGACCAAACGCCTAAGGCTCCAATCAGGAGATTTTGTGACAAGGTAAAGGAAAAAAAGGTCAAAACTATGGTAATTATTACGACGAGAGTAATTATGTCCGAGATGGGAATTATAACCAAAAAAATTACTTCAACCGGGGTAACTATGGTAAAAGAAATGATAGGTGTGGGATCTATGTTCCACCTCAAAATCGTGAAGTTGCTCACAGGGATGGAGGAAGTAGTATGCTGTGAGTGGAGGATATGATGCATAAAATGATGAGGAGGTTCAATGCTAGTGATGAGCACACTAGAGATTTTATGACTAAGAAGGTATAGGGAAGAAAGTTAATACACATGCAATATCTATTAAGCATCTTGAGTTGCAAATGGCCCAGTTGTCTGCAACTGTGAACACACGGCAACCAGGCACTTTTTCTAGCAAAATTGTCCCACATCTGAAAAATAATAGGCATTGTACGGCTATCACTGCACGGGGTGGTAAGCAAACCATTCATCCACCTATATCATCTGGTGCAGAAAAGATGATAAGAGATTATGATACAACGATAGAGGTTAGTGGTGAGTTAGAAGATAAAATGGTAAAAGTTGTTGAGGTGCCCCAAAAGGTGACCCCAATGCCTAGACCACCACCTCCTTTTCCACAAAAGTTAGTAAAAAAGACCGAGGGTTATAAATATTAGTGTTTTATAACGATGTTGGAATAGCTTTATATCAATGTCTATTTTGTAGAAGCTCTTGAACAAATTCCCGGTTACACCAAGTTCATGAAAAATTTTGTTTCAAAGAAAAGATCTGTCACTTTTGAGGATGATGATAGAATGCAGGTCTGTATTGCCATTGCTACAAGATCTCTACTGCAAAAGAAAGAAGATTTGTGTGCTTTCACTATTCCTTGTACAATCGGGTTATTACATTTTGCAAATGCATTATGTGATCTTGGGTAATTATAAATCTCATGCCCTTCTTGATTTACAGGAAGTTGGGTTTGGGTAACCCAAAGCCTACTGTGATGCGGCTACTAATGGCTGATCAAATGTTAAAAAGTCCCATTGCTATACTCCAGGATGTTCTGGTAAAAGTGGAGTCGTTTATATGTCTTGCTTATTTTTTGATTCTTGATTGTGATGCCGATTTTAAGGTGCCTATTATTCTTGGGAGGCCATTCCTTGCTATTGGTAGAAACTTGGTTTATATGGAAAAGGGGCAGATGAAATTCTAGTTGAACAATGAAGAAGTGACCTTCAATATTTGTAGGTCCATGAGGCATAATGGTGTGCTCTAATTGGTATCTGCTATAACATACGGAGTTTAAGAGTCATTTGAGGTACAAATTGAAGAGTGTCTGGGAGTAGAAGCATTGAAGGCAGTGATCATGAATTTTGATAGTGATGACATTGATGAGTATGGTTCATTGGTCATGGCACATGATCGAGGTAATGTTCCGTTTAGACCAAAGAAATTTGAGTTAGATATGCAACATCGTGAATCTCTACAAACAAAATTGTGTATTGAGGAGGCTCCAAAATTAGAACATAAGCCTGTGCTGCCTCATCTGAGGTATTTATTTGTCGGAAAAGATTACACTTTGCAAGTTATTATTGCATCAGATTTTAATGTGCATCAAGTTTAGAGTTTAGTGACATTGTTAAAAAGGTTCAAAAGAGCTATTGGGTGGACTATTGCGGATATTATTGGGATCCCTCCCTGTATTTGTTCTCATAAGATCAAAATTATACTCGATCATAAGACAAGTATTGAGCATTAGAGACGTCTAAATCCACCTATACAAGAGGTAGTGAAGAAGGAAATTATTAAATGGTTGGATGACAGAGTGATATATCCAATCACCGATAGTGGTTGGGTATGCCCTGTTTAGTGTGTACCTAAGAAAGGGGGAATGAATGTGGTCACAAATGAGAAAAATGAGCTTGTTCAAATGAGATCGGTGACTAGTTGGAGTGTGTGTATTGATTACCGGAAATTAAATGCATTGACCGAAAAAGACCATTCTTCTATGCTCTTCATGGATCAGATGTTGGATAGACTATGCCGGAAAGGGGTGGTACTATTTTCTTGCTGGTTATCAGATTTCTATTGAACCAGAAGATCATTAGAAAACCACCGTTACTTGTCCATATGGGACCTTTGCGTTCAAAAGAATGTCGTTTGAATTGTGCAATGCACTCGCCACATTTCAGAGATGTATTATGTCTATATTTTCCAATATGGCGGAGGACACTATTGAGGTGTTTATGGATGATTTTTCTGTGGTTGGTGACTCCCTGAAGCGGTGTTTGAGTCATTTGTCTGAGGTTCTTAGGCGGTGTGAAGACTGCAATATAGTACTAAATTTGGAATAATGTCATTTCATGGTTAAAAAGGGTATTGTATTGGCTCATCACATTTCAGAGAAGGGTACAGAGGGTGATCGAGCTAAAGTCGTGGAAATAGAGAGACTCCCCTCACCTATCTCTGTCAAAGGTGTGAGAATCTTTCTTGGGCATGACTGTTTTAACTAGAGGTTAATCAAGGATTTTTAAAAAATTGTGCATCCTTTGTGCAAGTTGCTTGAGAAAGAGTGTAAATTTTTTGTTGATGCATCCTGTTTTAAGGCATTTGGTGAGTTGAAAGAAAATTTGGTGTCTGCACCTATCATTATTTGACCGGATTGGAGCAAGCCATTTGAGGTAATGTGTGATGCTTATGGAGTTGCTCTTGGTGTTGTATCGGGGCAAAGAAGGGACAAAATCCTTCACACCATTTACTATGTTAGTAAAGCCCTAAATGAAGCCCAAAAGATCTACACCGTGACTGAGCAAGAGATCCTTGCAGTATTCTTTGCTTCTAAGAAATTTTTCTCTATTTGCTTGGCACTAGGGTTATAGTGCATACTGATCGTTCTGGTTTGAGACATTTGATGGAAAAGAAGGACGCAAAACTCAGGTTGATTTGTTGCGTATGAATATTGCATGAATTTGACTTTGAGGAGAGTGATTAAAATGGGATTGAAAATCAAGTTTCTGATACCTTGTTCCATTTAGAAGATGAAGCAATGAGAACGTTTGGGGATAAAAATGAAATAAATGATACTTTCCCCGATTAGCATGTAGTGGCCGCCTCTCTAGACTTGATTCCATGGTTTGCAGATTTTGCCAATAATCTGGCTAGTGATATCATCTCACCAAACTTGTCCTTTCATCAAAGGAAAAAGTTCATGTATGATGTGAAAAAGTTACTTTAGGCAGAGCCATTCTTGTATAGGAGTTGTGTCGATGGGCTTATGCGGAATTATGTGCCAGAAGTTGAGATGTTAAGTGTTTTGGAGGCATTCCATTTTTCATCCGTAGGTGGACATCATAGTGGTATCCGGACCTCTCACAAGATCTTGCAATGTGGCTACTGTTTTCAAACTATCCACCAAGATGCTCACGAGTTCGCTGGGCATGTGATAGATGCCAAAGAGATGGTGGGTTACAGAGAAAACAAGAGATCCCTTTAAATCACATTCTTTTTATTGAGCTATTTGATGTGTGGGGTATTGACTTTATGGGCCCTTTTTTGAGTTCTCATGGAATGAAGTACATTCTAGTAGCGGTCGATTACGTGTCTAAATGGGTGGAAGATATCACACTCGCAAATAATGATGGGAAGAGTGTTACCGTGTTCTTGAATATGAATATATTTTCCTATTTTGGCACCCCAAGGGCTATTAGTAGTTATGGGGGATCCCACTTTTGCAACAAATTGATTAAAGGATTATTGGAGAATTATGGGGTTCGCCATAATGTGCCACTCCTTACCATCCTCAAACTACTGGGCAAGTTGAAGTGTCAAATAGAGAGATTAAGCAGAATTTGTCAAAAACGGTGAATGCTAGTAGAACGGATTGGTCAAGGAGGCTTGATTATGCTCTTTGGTCCTACCGGACAGCATGCAATACTCCCATAGGTATGTCCCCATAACAACTTGTATATGGGAAGACTTGTCACTTACCGTTTGTGTTAGAGCATAAAGCCTTTTGGGCAATGAAAAAGTTGAAAGTGGATTGGATTGAAGCTGCTAAACAGAGTTTAAATGGGTTAAATGAGCTTGATGAATTTTTCCTACAAGCTTATGAATGTTCAGCCCTCTACAAAGAAAAGATGAAAAAGTACCATGACCAAAAGTTTCATAAACGGGATTTTATGGTTGGGGATTTGGTTCTTTTATTTAATTCTAGGTTGTGTTTATTTCCGGACTAACACAAGTCCAAATAGACTAGTCCTTATATGATCACCCAACTATTTCCTTACGGAGTCGTTGAGTTGGAGAACAAGGAGGGTGTGTAGTTTAAGGTGAACGGACAGCGTATAAAAATCTATCTGCAGATCGCTGAAACGACAGATGAAGTGATCGAGGCATACCATCTTGATGAAGTATGAGTAATCAAGTGTCCTACGTCGTGCCACGATGTTAAATCAAGCGTTGCTTGGGAGGCAAACCAATATTTATCCCCGAGCGAACTATAGGTTTTTCGTAATTTTCTATTATAGTTGCTTGTTTCTTTGCTTTTATTTCCTTAAACTTCGCGTCTAAATATTGGTTTTATTTTTGCTAGAAGTGTTGACTAGATCATATTTTAGGGTCTGTGTCCAAAAAAACAAAAAATAAAAAAAGGAAAAAAATATGTCCTGAAAATACAAAAAGAATAACTTAGTGAGTGTTAAATTTGTAGGTATCACATCACTAGAAAATCTGCATAACATTTGTTTGCATCACCCTTTGACGGACCCATCGACGGACTGACGCAAGCGTCCGTTGTGTCCATGTATGTTTTCCAAATTTTCTATGTTAGGGCACACATGACGGACCCCCACGATTGACCGTCCTGCATGCGACTGACTGTTTATGGGGACTCGTCACTTAAAAAAAACCATTAACCCGACCCTACTGACGAATATTAAAAGTTTTAATACGTTTAAACTTCCCACCATTTCATTGAAACCGTTTATTTCCCTCATTTCCTCTGTTTTCTCCCTCTTCATCTCCCAATAACTCATCTGTTCTTTGATCTTCTGATTTCCTTCCTTTACCCCAACACCCAAAGTATTTTCCCATTCATTGATTGTCGGAGTCTTTGTTTTGTGCCGCTGTTCATTACTTTGTGGTGTTGAATTTCTTATTCATTGACAACATTATCAGATATATGCTTCTACTCTATCACTCATCTACATTTCGTTCTTGTTTTTCCATGCTAAAATACATGTTTTTGAATGTAAGGGTGTTTTATATTTGACCCATAATTCATTATAAGACGTCTTTTCGACAATCCTAAGTGCCTTTAGATAATTATTATTGTAAAAAGAACGGGGTTTTTGTGTTAATAAAATCAAATTAGGGGTGCCTGTTTCAGATATTTGCTCTTGACCTAGATTGATAGTTCTATGAAATCTCATGATAAAATTCGCGAAATTATTGTAATAGGAATGCTAGTATGATGGGTAAATTGATTAGGAATTGTGGGTTGATAAGTTTAGTTCATATTAACAAATTTAGGGGCCGACTTATGCTTCTCAATTCTGTCATTGTAAGACAGAACGAGACCTCAACGACGTACCGTCATGTCCAACGATGGATCGACGTGCCCAACAATGGACCATCGTGCCCACGACATACTGTTGTGCCGTCCGTCACACCAAGCCCCACTTTTTTTTATTTGTTATTTCCCCCCAATTTTACGGGAACGTTTGACAGACCGTCGTACTTGAAACGGTCCATCTTGCACAACCATCACGTTTATAAGAGACCCTATTTTTGAGGGTCTCATAATACTTTCTAAGTGTCCCACTATAGACATTTATGATTGGCCGTCATACCTATGACGGTCTGTCCTGCATAACTGTTACGGTTGTCAAAGTCTTACTTTCTGATAGTCTCAGTATTTTTCTCAAGTGTCCCTCTACAGACCTCTACGACAGACCGTCATGCCTACGACGGTCCGTTCTACACAATCATTATGATTGTCAAAGACATTCTTTATGAGAGTCTCAATATTTTTCTCATGCGACCCTCGATGGATATCTTCGATTGACCGTCATGCCTACAACAGTCCATTCTGCAAAACCTTCATGACTGACATAAACTTTCTTCCTGAAAGTGTCAAAAAAAAATTTCCTAAGTGTTTCATGAAAGGCCCCATAACGGTCCGTCATGCATATGAAGGGCCGTCAATGGGTCCGTCGTGCAGTACTACAACTGCAGCACTGCCAGTTCAGTTCTAGTTTTCCGTTATTGTATTCTTCAATGCATGTCTTGTTTGGTTCTTATGGTACCAATTATATTTATATGCAGGTACTAACACACAAGGCACCAAAGCAATATTGAGTACAGTCATGTGGGTGTTCCAAGTTTGTCGCCCCATCTGCCCCACTAGTCATTGGCTCTGATGAGCGTGACCCCGAATACGTGCCCATATGCACTGTCACTCCTGCACGGTCTGCACGCACCAACACAACCACCCACATGAAGGTGGCACTCGGCGTAGTCACTCCCTCCCAGTCGGAAAAGGAGTGAATATAGACCGACACGCCTTATGGGTCTACTACACACTCGAGAGATGCTTCCAGTTTTGAGGAAGTATCGGGTTCAGAAAAAGTCTTTGGGTCTAAGGAGGCTTCAGCTCCATCCACTGCATCCCAACCTGCCTCGTCTGATAAGGCCACTAGTGGTGATTCCACTCCAGCACCACTGACTGGAGTTCTCGCCCTTGTTGCCAACCAGATATACAGGTGGTGTGTTGATTTGCAATTTCAGGTGTACACAGACGCCAAGCTGACGAATGATAAGGGAGTTATGACCCGGATCCTAACACTAATGAGGAGGGTCCTTATGGGATGTCTCCCTACCATGTCGGAAATCCATGCCCCCTTCACCAGGAACTGGCTAGAATGGACGGCTCGTGATGTGGGCCGATAAAGGGAGAATTTTTAGAGAGTTCTACGCCTCGTATATGGCGACTCTTCGATTCCAGATCGACTGATGGGCTTTCCCCGCAAAACATGTCCCGCTAGATCACATGTGAGTCCGTGGTAAGCAGGTAGACATCTCCTTGCCAACCATCCGCCTCTTTCTATACAATGAGACTGTTGATGCCAACCGAACTCCTCTCGCTGCGGAGTAAGACTACCAGTGGAAACTAGTTGTAACAGCCCGTAGCCAAAACAGACAATAAATTAGTTTTTTAGGAAAATATGCAGGTTCTTCCAACGATGGCATCCACGGGCCATAGCCTGAACTACGGTCCGTCCTGCATACCCATCGATGGGATTAGAAACTTCCAAAAATTTTAGCCTAGAAAAATTGGTTAAGTCTTGGACAATGGACTAACTTACGGTCCATTGGTCAAACGATGTTTTGTAGTCCGTGATCGTCAATCAAGACACCCTTCAACCACTCTCTGACAAGAGCTATGTATGACTAGCATTGTTCGTAGGTTGACCTATAGTTTGAGGTGGAAAATTTGCAGCAATTTAAAGGGAAATGTAGTTTAGTCAACTTAAAATGATAATTACTCTTAGAACTAAGTGAATTAGGTCTCTTCAAAATCGTGAAGTACAAATTGAATTAGGTCTCCTCAAAATCATGAAGTTACTCCTAAGGATGGTGGAGATAGTATGGCGCGAGTTGAGTATATGTTGCACAAACAAATGAGGATGTTCGACGCTAGTGGGTATTGGGCAGAAAGTGGATACACAAACAATATCAATTAAGCATCTTGAGTTGCAAATGGCGCAATTATCTGCGACTGTGAAAACACGGAAATCGAGCACTCTTCCTAGCAACACTGTCCAAAATCCAAAAAATTATGGACATTGTATGGAAATCACTACTCGAGGTGGGAAGCAGACCATTGAACCACCCATGCCTTCTAATGAGGAAAAGTTGATAAAACATAATTATAAAGTTATAAAGGTTAATGGTGAAGTAGAAGATAATGCGAGAAAAGATGTTGAAGTTCCTACAAAGGTAACTCTTATGCCTAGACCACCCCCCTTTCCTTAAAGATTAGTGAAAAAGACCGAGGATGGTAAGTATCGGCGTTTTATAACAATGTTGCAGCAACTTTCTATCAATGTCCCTTTGGTAGAAGCTCAATAACAAATGCTCGGTTATGGCAAGTATATGAAAGATCTGGTTACAAAGAAACGATCGGTCAACTAAGAGGATAATGATAGAATGCAGCATTGTAGAGCTATTGCTACAAGATCTCTGGTACAAAAAATAATCCGAGTGGGTTCACTATTCCTTGTACAATCAATTCATTACATTTTGCGAAAGCATTATGTGATCTGGGGTCAAGCGTAGATCTCATGCCCGTCTCGATTTGAAATCAGGCTACTGATGGCCGATCGAACAGTAAAATGGCCTTTAGGGATACTTCACGATGTGCTTGTAAAAGTGGAGTCGTTCATATTTTTGGCAGATTTTGTTATTATGGATTGTGAAGTCGATTTTGAAGTGCCTATTATTCTTGGGAGGCCATTCCTTTCTGTGGGTAGAGCCTTAGTTGTTATGGAAAAGGGCGGATGAAATTTCAGTTGAAAAATGAAGAAGCGATCATCAACATTTGTAGGTCCATGAGGCAGAGCGGAGAGCTCCTATCGGTATCTGCTATATCCTACTAAGAAAAGATGAATAAGCCCCATGACCTAAAAATTGAACAATGAGAGTTTATGGATTGCATTTGTTTCCGAGCAAGCTCAAGTTCAAATGGACTAACCCTTACTTTATTAACCTACTATTCCCTCATGGAGCAGTTGAGTTAGAAACCAAGGAGGGTGTGCGGTCTAAGGTAAAATGGACGACAAATAAAAACCTATTCTGGGCATGCTGAATCAGCAAATGAAGTAATCAAGGCATACCATCTTGATGAAGTCTGAGTAATCAATTTTCTTAAGTTGTGCTGCTAGGCAACACAATATGTATAGTTTTCTTTCTAGTAATGGTATCATTTTCTACTACTGGGTTTTGAATTTGCAGGCACTTCACAAGGAAATTCTGCAGAGGATCACTGTGCAACAACCACTGATGGACACATCGACGGATCATCACACCTACGATGGATTGTCGCATGATTCTGTCGTGCCAAGTACGTCTTTCATTTAATTTCAAAACTAGGGCACACACAAGAGAACCAATGACAGACCGTCATCGGGGACTCGTTGTGTCATCAATGAGCATACCCGACTAGATCCAGTTGGGGGTATTTTAAAAATTGTTATCGTTTAAAACCCCCACCCCTTAATTTAACCCATTTCCTTCCCTCTTTCTCCCATTTCCCTCCCTTTCAAACTTTTGACTTCCTACCTGTCTTCCCTATCAACTAATCGCTTCCCAAATTCCCCAATTTCAGATATCTCCTTTCTACTGGTCGGAGTAAGTTTTTGTGGATCTTTTCTTGATCACCAAGTACTTCCCTTTATTGTTTTTTTCCTCTTCTGAGGTATGTTTCTGTTATCTCTACCTCTTTTCATAACATTTTTGTTTTTAATTTGTATTAACCTATTTCTTTTAGGTTTGTCTTCGTTCTTTGATGAAATTTTGTCTGACGTAGGTTGAAAATCCTCAAGTTTCATTGTTAAAACTCTTGAAATAGGTGCTTTAGCATTGCTAGTTTGCTATGTATTTGGGTTACAAACATGTAGGTTAACACTATGAATTCCATTTGAGTCATAGGGTATTATGGTGGCATACCCTGTTTTTCACTGAAAACAAAATAAGACCCCGATGACGGACCGTCGTACCTACGACGGACCGTCATAGGGTGTTTTCCAACACCCCACTATTTTTTTTCTCGATGTGTCCACAAATGGATACATGCGAGGGAAAATCGTTCCCACGACGGTCCATCCTGCACAATCATTTTTGTTGTCAATGACCCTTTTCCTAAGGGTCTTCAAATTTTTGTAATTGTCCTTCGACGAACATCTACGATGGACCATCACAACCTCGATTGTCCGTACTGCACAACCATCATAACGGTTAGAGACCCATCTCCTAAGTGTATCTCACTTTTTTAAGTGACCTCTGATGGACATCTACGGTGGACCGTCATACCCATAATGGTCCGTCCTGCACAACCATTCTGTTAGTCATAGGCCCTATGTCCTAAGGGTCTCCCACTTATTCTAAGTGTCCTATGACGGATATATACGACGGACTGTCAAACCCTTGATGGTCCGTCCAATACAATCGTCATGAAGGTAAGAGACCCCTCTCCAAAGGGTCTCCATATGTATTTCTATGTACCCCACAATGGAAATCGACAACGGACCATCATTGTCACGACGGTCCATCCTTCTTAGTCGTCATAACTGTCAGATACTTTCCTGCATGGGTCTCCACTTAAACATAGTTTAAGTAAGACATGGCGGACCCCACGAAGGTCCGTCGTACTCACGACGAGTTGTTACCAGGTCCGTTGTGTTTCACTATTACTGCAGAAATGTCATTACAACTTTGCTCTTATATTTATTTTGTGTCATTTTTGACTTTTCTGAGTTGATCCTTCTAGTACTAATATTGATTCTTTACAGGTACTATCTCTAATGGCATCAAAACAAGATTGATTTTGCGCACATGGGCATTCAAAGTTTGTTTCCCCGTCTGCTCGACTGGTTATAGGATTTAATGATAAGCATGACCTCCAGTATGTGCCCCCAGGAACTGTCACTCTATCACGAGGTGCACATGATACCAAAGCTACGCCCAAAAAGGTGGAGTCTAACGTAGTCACTTCCTCCTAGTCTGATGAGGAGCGCGCACTGACCGACAAACCTTCTGGGTCAGCTATACATGAAGAAGGAGTGTCTGGCTCCTTAGGAAATTCATGGTCGAAGAGAGCCTCGGGTGTCCCTACTCCCGTCACATCTGCACAGTCTACCTTGTCTGATGATGCTGGCAGTCCTTTTTCACTCCAGGGTTACCGACTGATGCACTCACCCCGGTTGCCAACAAGTAAAACCGGTGGTGTGTCGATGGGAAATATCAATTGTATTCTGACGCCATGTTTTTAAATGATAAAGGTGTCATGACACGTACCCTTACATTGGAGAGGCGGGTCCTTATGGAAAGTATCCCGACCATGCTATAGATCCACAATCTCTTAACAGACAACGGCTTGAGTTGATCCGAGAGTTCTATGACTCTTATGTGGCTATTCACAAATCATAGATAGATAGGCAGGCTGCCCTCGCCAAACAGACCCCAATTGAGCATGTCTGAGTAAATGGCATTCAAGTCGACATCTCCGTGCCCGCTATACTTCTTTATGTATACGATGAGTATGTTGATGCCAAAAGGAAACCTCTCACCACTGAGTTTGACTACTGGTGGTAAATGGTAAAATGTGGCAAATTCTTTCTTGAGCTATTGCCGAGAGATACCACCCAGAGGTGGATGACCCTGCACTTGTCTGTTGATGGAGAGGGTGCCAACTGGGTAACGGAGCCGAAGAAATCCATCAAGAAGGCTAACTTTACCTTCACGACTAAGTTCCTATGGTTGATTGTCCACCATTGCCTTTCCCCCATGGCCGCTGATCATATAGTCACATGGGATCGTGCAGTTCTGATGGCGGTGACGATAGCCGAGTTTGAGGTGGACTTTGCATGGATTCTACATGCGGTCATGCACGAGATGAATTTCAAGGTCACAACTACTTACCCTTCTCCGTGCATGATATTTTCCTTATGCAGGTCCGCAGGTGTGCCCATCATGCGCATTGATTATCTCAAGACTCCTCTGGGCATTGTTAATATCGGCCTCATCAGGGATGAGGCCAATGAGTTGGATCCACGTAGAGGGCCCCATGCAAAGTTGCTTCCACTTCGTGAAAATCTACTGGATATGGTAGCACATGCTCGAACGGCAATGCAGGGTGCTCCTGAAACCACTGACACTAGCCCGGTCGACTCTATCCCAGGTAGTAGCACTGCCCCTAGCTCCTCTCGCTCTACCCTGTTCCCCTCTCTGGTCCCGCTTGCTAGGATCCAAAAACTAGAGGTATAGATAGCTACACTTCTGCATCACATCCAGCCTTGGATGCAAAGGTCTATTGCTGAGGCAAAAGAGTGCTTGGAGCGTAAAATGGTGTAGCACACATAGCGATAGATCCCTGAGGTTCATGAATACTTGGAGGCTTTTGATTTGTGGGTGCTTGCACGGCCAGCCCCTTAGGTGGACGTGTTGACCCTTCAGTCTACGATTGAGAGTCTGTGAGCTGACATTCATATGATCCTAGAGGCTAGGGTGACTGAGTCTGAGGCCCCTTCTGCAGAGCCTTTTTAGGACACAGTGATAGTGGCCTTATTTAGTATTTTTGAAATTACACCACGTCCCCCTCGAGAGCATGACAAGAGGGGCAAGGGACAAGATGAGGATGAAGTTAGAGAACAATTGAAGGAGCGTCGCGAGATGAAGGCTGCTAGGAGAGCCTCGCTTGCTGATGAAGAGCGTGTCAGACCAGGGTTGTTGCTGATGAGGACACTAATAAGGGTGTCAAGACTACAGAGGTAGTCGGTTTCGGGGAATCAGACCCACCAGCTTGGTGATCGTCGGCGCTTTGGTCCCCTTGTTTGCTTCACCTACCACTATCGTATTTCAATTTTTCATGCATTGAGGAAAATTGCATATCTTTTTGTTGGGGGTGGAGTAAATGGAAAGTAAGTGCTAAGGTGATGTCTAAGTAGCCCACATCATGATCGTTATTTAGGGTTTTCATGCCTGTGTTCTTTTTTCCCAAGAAACTGATTATTTTTATTATTAAACCGGCATGTCTATATCTTGTTTACATAGTTTAACTCTAATGCATGATGGCTAAAATGATATCCTTATATAATGAAAATGATGCATGACTAGGCATGGTAATTGATAAATGTGTGGCTCTAAGCATGACATAGAGATACACAACTGCATGATCCGAAGTCTAAAATTCGAACTAGGTGTCTAGTAATTTCGTAGAGTAATGATATGTCAAGTGAGTGCGAGGAAGATTTGAATAATCCACTATTTGTACTGAGCTAGAACTTGCCTAGTTAGTCCTGCTCAAAGTAAGATGAAATAGACAAATAGGAAATGATCATAGGCCCATGTTCAATATACCCAATTTTGTCCTATATAAAAAATTAATGAAATAATACCTCTTTTATCCAAATGATTTGAGCTTAAACTAGAACTTTCTTTTTAACACAAACTAATTTTTTCTGGGAATAATGTGTTGGCCCTGCTCCCTGCTTGGACACGTGCACCTCAGCTTATGCAAAAAGCATAAATTGAGGGTGGCTAATGTAGTAAAAAACTTTTTCGTGGCCCTGACCCAACTTTGCATATTGTGTACTTTGACTCATGGCAAAGCCATGAGTTAAGGATGGCTCTTATAAGGAATGCTCAGGAAAGTGGGGTTGAAAAAACAGGAAAAAAAAGAAAAAAAGTAAAGTGACTCACGAACAAGTTGAAAGAAAAGAGAAATGATATAAATGAATAAAAAAACTTAAATAAATACAATCAAGAAAAGAAGAGATTCACTTACACAAATGAAAAAAAGAAGGGAAAATAGCAAGGTGAAAGCGTATGAGAAATTAGGCAAAATAATATGATAAAAAGTGGTATATTTAGCTGATATGTCAAGAAGAGCAAAAAGTCATTAATATATACCTAAATATACCCTACCTGACCCTGAGCCTATGTTACAAGATAAGAAAGTCCTATCGTGATCCTAAGTGTTTTATAGAAAACTTAAAGCATTGAAAATAAGGGTAAGCTTATGGAAATATGCATGAATGAGTTGTGAATTTATTCTGAGAGTGTGTGTTGAAAAGTAATCCTTATACTCAAACAGAAATCAATGTGTGAAAAAAATAGGATGTTGTTTTGAAGATAGGACACTAGTCGCAACACCAGAAATATTAGCACCTTAGTGAGATATTGAAGAGGATAGGTGTAAGTGCGTGGTTATTCTGTGTCATGGTGTGCTTCCACATAATTCAAGCCTAATAGTGATAACATGCATAAACATGATGATACTAATCGAGATTGATAGTTAAATAATTGCGAAAGCTAAAACATGGATACTATTGTACAAAGATTTTATAGTGAGTTATAGTGCGTTGCTTGAGGACAAACAACAAATTTAAGTTGAGGGTGTTGATATACCGTAGTTTCACGATATTTTTAATGTTTATTCCTTAAGTATAGTATGTGTCCAAAAGCCTTTTTGTATTTATTTTTTTGTAAGTTTCTCTTTATTTGCTGGAAATCTGTCTAAAGATGAACACAGCAGTATTTTGAACAAGAAATGCAGAAAAGTTACAACCTACGGAGGTTGTGACGGTCCATCGAGCATTTGACGGTCCGTAGGTGGCATCGTAGTGAAGCTTGTAAAGGAAGATGGGGAATTCTGACCTAAGTGTGGGATTACGAAATTCATGACAGACCGTTATAGCCACGAAGGTCCATCTTGCTGGTTCATCGTGATGATCATAGAGTAGTCCCAGTACCCAAATTTCAAGAAGTTTAAGTGTTATAAAATGGAGATCCGCAACGGACCGTCTTGCTTGGAATGGTCCGTCATACCTGTTCGTTGAGGGTAACAAAGAAAGCAGCAGAACAGTTTGTAAAGTATAGGATGACGGAGGCCATTACATCCCGTCGTGACTACGATGGCCTATAACGAGGTTCGTCGACGCATTTTGACATATTTTCCGCAATAAGAGTCCTTCTTTTATTAGTTTTTTTAATAAATAGTTGGAAAAACCTCATTTTTGGGGTTAGAATCTTTGTTAGTACAATTTTTGTTGTTAGACTCATTGATATTAGACATTGTGATTGTTAGACTTTTGGAGAATCATTAGTCCTAGATTAATTTGAGTAATTGAGACACTTTTTCTGAAATTTATTGTTGGTGAGTTTGTTGATTAAACAAGTGAACTTCTGGATTTTATTCTTTCTCGTTGAATTATGTGAATGAATTCTTATATTAAATATATGAATATTGTTATTATGACTATGGGTAACTAAACTCCATCACTAGGGTTGTGGTAACCATGACTGAATAATAAGGTAAAATCTAAGTAAATAACAATTCTAGAATATTGTCTTGCATGTATTGATAATTCCTTCATTTATGAGTCTTCTTAATGGATGGCTAACGTTAGAACTTGCCTTAGTGCTACATGCCGGACCAAGGAGATAGATAATAGAAAAAGAATTGTCAACACTGATTTAGTGTATACTATCTAATAGGCTAATATTGATTGGTACGAGGTAATAACTTAGTCAAATATCGAATATAATGCTTAATATGAGTTAAAGGTAAGGGTTAGTATAGTAACACACGTAGTCGGACCAAGGTGCGGAGTGAAATTTTAAAGATGCCGGACCAAGGATTTAGAAATACAAAACTTATCACTTTGCATGCAAGATACTAGGAAAGAATTGTTATAGTTATAATTATCAAGTTAGAAACATGAAGGGAACACTTACACCCTAGTTACTTTTATTAATTGATTAAACTCCAAGATTAGAATCTATTAGTTTTTTACTTTATTTTAGGTAGTTATTTTCATTAATTTAGAAATAAACCCCCCACCCTTTTATTGTCTTTTCTTTTCTAAGGAAATAATTGACTAAATAATAGTAATAATAGATTAATATTAAGGCTGAACGATTTTCCTCGTGGGAATGATCCCAACCTCATTTGTTTGGTTCTTTACTTGTAACGCCTGCTTTACTTCTTATTTGAGAAGTAAGTTTGAGCGTTATGATCTATATCTATCATCTTGTTCGGGCTAAGGATTCTACCGTTGAAACCCCATCTATTGAGTCAGTTCCAATAGTGTGTGAATTTCCACTAGTATTTCCAAAAGATCTTCCCGGTGTTCCTCCCGAAAGGGAAAGAGACTTTAAATTGATCTCATTCATGATACCTAGCCTATTTTTATTCCTCCTTACAGAATGGCTTCAGCAGAGCTTAAGGAATTGAAAGAGCATTTGAAAGACCTTCTAGGTAAGGGTTTCATCAGACCTAGTATTTCACCATGGGGTACAACAGTATTATTCGTAAATAAGAAAGATGGTTCTCTAGGAATATTCATTCTCTATAGACATTTGAACAAGGTCACAATCTTGAACAAGTATCCCATCCCTACGATTGATGACCTGTTTTACCAACTTCAGGGAGCTAGCCATTTCACAAAGATAGACCTCAAATCAGGTTATCATCAGCTCAATGTCAGAGATACTGACATTCAAAAAAACCGCCTTCAGAACTCGGTATGGTCATTATGAATTTGTAGTTATGTCGTTTTGAGTAACTAATTCCTTTGCAGCTTTCATGGATTTGATGAACAGAGTGTTCAAACAGTACTTGGATTGGTTCATTATCGTCTTTATTGATGATATCCTCAATTGCTCTCAGAGTGAGGAAAAACATGCAAGTCATTTTTGAGTCGTTCTGTAGACTCTAAAGGATAGCCATTTATTTGCTAAATTTAGTAAATGAGAGTTTTGGTTTCAACACATTACTTTCTATGGTCACATTCTATCTAGCAAAAGGATCCGCGTAGTTTCACAAAAGATAGAAGCAGTGAAATAATGGCTCAAACCTACCTCTGCTACAGATATCAGAAGTTTCTTAGGTCTAGAAGGTTATTACAAAACCTTCGTGGAATGATTTTTATCAATAGCCTCACCATTGACTAGGTTGACTAAGAAGATGATCATGTTCCAATGGTCAGATGATTGTGAGAAAAGCTTCGCACAATTTAAAACAAGATTGACTACAACTCCTGTCTTGACTCTACTAGAGGGTTCAGATGGTTATGTGGTCTATTGCGATGCATGCAGAGTTGGCCTTGATTGTGTGTTGATGCAAGGAGATAAGGTTATATCTGATGCCTCTAGAAATCTTAAGGTGCATGAGAAGAATAATCCAACTCATTACCTCGAGATTGCAGTAGTGGTTTTTGCACTAAAGATATGGATACACACTTGTATGGTGTTCATGTAGATATGTTCACCGATCATAAGAGCCTTTAGTATGTGTTCACCTAGAAAGAGTTGAATCTTCTCCAGAGGAGATGGCTTGATTTCCATAAGGATTATGATATGAGTTTGCATTATCATACTGGAAAAACAGATGTAGTGGACGATGCTCTTAGTAGATTATCTATGGGTAGTGTAGCCCATGTTGAGGAAATGAGAAAGGAGCTAGTGAAGGATGTTCACAGGCTTGCTCGCTTGGGAGTTCACCTAATGATCATATCAGAGAGCGGTGTAAAACTTCAGAATGGGAAAGAATCGTCTTTGATAGTGATGGTTAAGGAAAAGCAAGAGAGTGATCTGATCATTCTTGAACTAAAGGGTGCATTAAACAATCAGAGAGTGGAGGTTTTCTCCAAAGGGGGAGATAGTGTACTTTGCTACCAAGGTATATTGTGTGTTCCTGTTGTAGGAGAGTTGAGGCAGCATATTCTTGCATAAGCTCATATCTCCAGGCATTATATTCATCCAGGTTCCAGTAAGATGTACCGCGATCTGCGGGAAGTCTATAGGTGGAATGGCATAAAGAGGGATATAGCAGAGTTTGTGAGTAAGTGCCTTAATTGTCATGAAGTCAACGTAGAACATTAGAAACCAGGAGGTATGACTCAAGAGATCGATATTCCTACTTGGAAATGGGATGTGATCAATATTAATTTCATCACAGGGTTACCTCGTACTTCTAAACAACATGACTCAATTTGGGTGATAGTTGATAGGATGACTAAGTCTTGTTGCTTATTGGCGATCAAGACTACATATTCGGCATAATACTATGCCAAGCTTTACTTTACTAAAATTGTGAGGTTGCATGACTCTCCTTTGTATATAATCTCAAATAGAGGTCCTTAGTTTACATCTCATTTCTAGAAGTCTTTTCAAGAAGGTGTTGGTACTCAAGTAAACCTTAGTACAACATTTTATCCACAAACAGACGGGCAGGCAGATCGTACCATTCAGACCTTAGAGGATATGTTGAGAGCTTGTGTGATCGATTTAAAAGGTAGTTGGGATGAGCACCTTCCTTTTATTGAGTTTACCTACAATAATAGCTACCATTCCAGCATTCAAATGGCCCCTTATGAGGCTTTATATGGGCGTAGATGTAGATCTCCAATGGGTTGCTTTGAAGTAGGTGAAGCAACTTTGATAGGGAGAGATTCAGTCCTTTATGATATAGAGATAGTGCAACTCATTATCGATAGACTTAAGACAGCCCAAAGTCGTCTAAATCTTATGTAGATGTAAGGAGAAGGGAACAAGAGTTCCAAGTTGACGATTGTGTTTTTCTGAAAGTCTCACCTATGAAAGGGGTGATGAGATTTGGAAAGAAAGGGAAGCTACGTCCTAGATATCTAGGCCCTTAGAAGATCATGAAAAGGATTTGCAACGTGATATATGAGTTAGAAGTTTAAGCAAAATTAGCAGCAGTGCATCCCATCTTCCACATCTCACTTTAGAAGAATTGTGTGGGTGGCCCAACCCTTATAGTGCCATTAGAGTGTGTGGCAGTGAAATATAGTATTTCTTATGACGATTGTACCAGTTGAGATTCTTTACTGTCAGATTAGAAGGTTGCGAAATAAAGAAGTCGCTTCAGTCAAGGTTTTGTGGAGGAGTCAATCCGTAAAGGGAGCTACTTGGGAAGTAGAAGCAGCCATGAAAGCCAAGTATCATTTCCTTTTCCCTTCCGATTCCACTCCAGCATGAGGTAATAGTTCCTCATAAGTTTTATAGTCATTCATGAGTAAATTCAGTTTCATGTTCCCTCAGTTTTGACTTTCATTTAAGCGTTATTGCATGTATTCAGAACATAATTCAGTCAGAACTCTGTTTTCAGTGTTTAGTAGTGGGGTTTGCATCTTTCTCCCTCTATTTCAGCTAGTTTAGTCTTCATTCGAGGATGAATGTTCCCAAGAGGGAGATAATGTAACACCCCGTATCCAAAAAAGACCAAAAATTAGTTTTTAAGAAAAATCTGTAGGTGCTACCAACAGTGGCATTAACGTACCGTAGTCTGAACCACGGTCCATCCTGTGCAACCTTCCCAGGGGTCTTTTTAACCTTTCCCACTCTGTTTAAACCCCAAGTTATGTCATTTTTACCCTAAATCATCATATTTTACTCAGTTTAAGCCTAGAAACATAATTAAAACATATATAAGTCAAATCATTAAATCAAAACATAGAAAATTAGAAGCAAGAGAGGAGAAAAAAGCTCACGAACCCTAGTTTAAGAACGCCACAAGCTCCAGTAGTTCCAGCCCCAAAACATAAGTATTATTCCGCGGATTTCATCACTAGGTATGTGAGATTTAACTAGTGGGTTCCTTTCCCCTATTGGCCCCTTAGTTTCAGTCAGTTCTAACTTAGATATAACTTCATGAATTTATTAAATATATGTTCCAAATCAGATTATCATGTAATTACTCATACAAGCCTCAGTTATAAATGCATAATTACAAGATTAATTATTGCATTCTCTTATTGCATATACAGTTTCAAGCTATCATGTATTTAAAGAAATTCACATATAATAAGTTAATTTATACAATTCATTGGGAGTAGCATAATACCGAGCAGGACTAGGGTTTAGCATACCTAATAGTCCCAGAACTACTAGCCAACTAGATTGTAAGTCCTCTTTGTGGGCAATCAGCTTAGTGATCACGTCAGTATGCCTTCATACATTTGGCAGGGTATATTGGGTAATCTCGATAGGGAGTAGAGATGGGACTTCATATTTAGCTCATGTGGTTTTATTATCGGTTATTAGTAGCTCCCACAGTTCAGTCAGAATCTCTACATTGACCATTTATCAGTATATTCAGTATTGAGTTTCAACATATTATAAATTGGTTATTGCATCAAGTTATCTCATAAATTAGCACATCACGTTTAGATTATTATACTTGATTTTGTGCTTGTTCAGCTATGTTTTATTTAATCTTTGCTCTATCCTACATGCTCAATACCTTTCAAGTACTGATGCACATGTGCGCTACATCTTCTCGTGATGTAGGTTCAGGTTCTTATCATCAAGATCACACATAGATCGATTTCCCGAACTCCAGTTCAATAGATTCAGTGGTGAGTCCTCATTCTCTGAGGCCAACAGTCATGAGTTTCATTTCGGTATTTAGTCAATTAGTTTCAATTTTTGCTAGATTTAGATGGGGCTTGTCCGATTATTTCTGGTATAGTTTAGAGCCTATTTTCAAACATAGTTAGATTCGGCTTAGTATTGAGTTAATATTTATTTTTTATTAAACTCATTGTTTTAAAATATCTCAGTTATAGAATATGGGTATGCCCCAACTTTTAATATTATGTATGATTTAGCTTCTGCAACAATTTATTATCTTTAGTATGTTAATGATCATTCAAGCATGGTTAGCTTGGGATCACTTGTGGTCCTAGGTTCCGTGTCCACGTCTCGGGGGTAGCTCAGGACGTGACACTAGTTAAATATGGCAGTTCTTGCATGAGCTAGAGTTGAGAGAGACCATTAAGAGGTGGATTGCCCGGTATTTGTCATTGATGGAGAGGCTCCTGAATGGGTACTTGAGCCGAAAGGATCTATCAAGAAGGCTAACCTGACCTTCACGGCTAAGTTATTGTTGTTGCTAATCCGCCACTACTTTTCCGCCTATACTGTAGATAATATTGTCACATAGGATCGCGCAGATCTGATGGCGGCGATGATAGAAAGGTTTGAGGTGGACTTCGCTTGGCTCCTTCAGGTGGTCATCCACGAGAGAGCCTTCATGGTTACTACTACTTACCCATTTCCGTGCATGGTGTTTGCGTGGTGCAGGTCCTCAGTTGTGCCCATTTGGCACATATATCAAATCAAGACCCCGTAGGGCACTGTTGATATAGCCCTTATTAGGGATGTTGCAAATGAGTTCGCTCCACACAGAGGGCCACACGAAGAGGTACCTCCGCTTGGTGAGAACCTGGTTGATACATAAGAGCAAGCCCAATCGGATACCCAGTCTACATCTGAGCCTACTAACACCACCCCGATAAATTTTATCCCAGGTGGTAGAGCTGCTTCGAGCTCCTCTTGATCGACTCCCTCCACGACTTTGGTCCAACTATCTAGGGTCCAGAAACTTGAGGTTCAAATGTCCACTCTTCACAATCACATCCATCCATGGAAGCAGAGGTCTTTTGATGAGACTGAGGAGTGCATGGAGCGGAAGATGGCCTAGCACACGGAGAGTCAGATCAAGGAGGTTGATCAGCACCTGGACAATTTTGAGTTGCGCGTTATAGCCGGCCAGCCCCTTAGGTGTACATGTCGACCCTTCATGTTGCTGTAGAGAGTATGAGAGTGGACTTGGACGCAATTCTAGAGGCTAAGGTGCCCGAGTCTGAGTCCCTTTCTGCAGAGCCCGCCGAGGATACTATTTTGGCGGCCTTATTCTCCACTGCTTCGGTGCCACCACTGATAACGCTCACACTTACTTCTCAAATAAGCAGTAAGGCAGTCGTATCTAGTAAAGAACCCAACTAATGAGGTTGGGATCATTCTCATGAGGAAAATAATTCAGACTTAACTTTAATATATTATTACTATTATTTAGTCAATTATTTCCATAGAAAACAAAATACGATATAAGGGGGCGGGTGTATTTCTAAATTAATGAAAATAACTAACTAAATTAAAGTAAACAACTAACATATTCAAATATTGGAGTTTGATGAATTAACAAAAGTAACCAGGGTATAAGTGTTCCCCATAGGTTCCTAACTTTATAATTTTAACTATAAGAATTCTTTCCTACTATCTTGCATGTAAAGTAATAAGTTATGTATTGATAAATCCTTGGCCCGGAATCTAGAAAATTTCACTCCGCTCCTTGGTCCGGCGACGTGTGTTGTAATACTAACCCTTATCTCATATTAAGCATTGTATTTGAGATTTGACTAAGTTATTACCTCGTACCAACCAACACTAGCTTATTAGATAGTATACACTAAATTTATGTTGATAATTCTATTTCTATTATCTACCTCTTTGGTCCGGCAAGTAGCAATAAGGCGAGTTCTAACGTTTTCCATCTGTTAAAAAGACTTTTAAGCGAAAGAATTATAAATACATGCAACTTCGTATCCCACACTTCGATCAGACCTTCCATCTTCCTTCGGCAGCTTCACTACGATGCCACCTACAGACTGTCACAAGCTCGATGGATAGTCACAAGCTCCGTAGGTGGTAACTTTACTGCATTTCTTGCTCAAAAACCTACACTTTCATCTTTAGACAGATTTCCTACAAATAAAGAGAAACTTACACAAAAATTAATACAAAAGGGCTTTTTAACACACACTCAACTTAAGGCTATCAATCCCGATCAGTCTTACAATATTTATACATGTTATCACAATTATGCTTGAATTATGTGGAATTAAACCATTATACAGACTCACCACGCACTGACACCTATCCTATTCTATTTCTCACCGAGATGCTAATATTTCTGGTAGTGCAACTAGTGTCATCACTTCAAAACAACATACTCATTTTTCACACGATGATTTTAGTTTGAGTATAAGGATTAGTTTTAAACACTCACTCTCAGAACAAATTCACAACTCATTCGTACATATTTACATAAGCTTGCCCTTATTTTCAATGCTTTAAGTTTACTATACAACTCTTAGGATCAGGATAAGACTTTCATATCTGGTAACTTAGGCTCAGAGTCAGATAGTTATATTCAGGTATAAATTGGTGACTTTTTGCCCACCTTGACTTATCGACTAAACATACCACTTTTTATCATTTTATTTCGCCCAATTTATCATATTCTTTCGTGTTGCTATTTCCACTTCTTCTTCATTTATGTAAGTAACTCTCTTCTTTTCTTGTTTGTGTGTATTGCATTTTTTTCATTAATCTTTTCTATCAACAGGTTCTTCAGTAACTTTAATTTTTTTGTTTCTCTTTCTTTGTTATTTCAACCCCGCTTTCTAGAGCATTAATCATAAGAGCCACCCTCAACTCATGACTCTGCCATGAGTCAAAGTACACAAAACCCAAAGTTGGGTCAGTGCAACAAAAGGTTGTTTACTGCATTAGACACCCTCAACTTATGCTTTTGGCATAAGAAGAGGTGCACATGTCAAAAGAGGCACTAGGGCCAACACATTATTCCCAGAATAAAGCAGTTGAGGTGAAAACAGAAAGGTCTAATTTAAGCTCAAATCATTTGGATCAAAGAGGGATTAATTTCATTCCTTTTTTAGGCAAAAAATTGGCTATATTGGACAAAGGCCTATGATCCTTTCCTAATTGTCTATTACAGTTTACTTTTAGCAAGACTTACCTGGCAAGTTCTACCCCAGTACAAATAGTGGAATATTCAAGTCTTCCTCGCACGCACTTGACATCTCATTACTCTAGAAGATTATCAGACACCTAGTTGGAATATTAGATTTAGTGTCATGCAGTGGTGTATCTCTATGTCATGCTTAGAGACACACATTTATCAATTACTATGCCTAGTCATGCTTCATTTTAGTTACATCAGGATATATTTTTATCCATAATGCTCATAGTTAAACTATGTGCACAAGATATAGACATGCCGGTTAGACAATAAAAATAATCAGTCTCATGAGGAAAAAAACACAGGCTAGAAAACCCCAAAAGAGGATCGTGAGTTGGGCTACTTAGACTTCACCCTAGAACTCACATTCCATTTACCCCACCCCAAACAAAATGATAAGCAATTGTCCCCAATGCATAAAAATTTGAAATACGAGAGTGGTAAGTGAAGCAAACCAGGGGCGCAAAGCGGCGACGATCAACAAGTTGGTGGGTCGGGTTCCCCGAAAACCACTACCTCTGTTGTCTGGACAGTCTCAGTTGTGTCCTAAGTATCAACAGCACTATCAGCAATTCATCCCACTATCACCACATCTCTAGAGCTAGATGCCCAATAGCTGAATCTACAACCTTGATTCGACGCACCTCCTCATAAGGGAGCGAGGCTCTCCTCGTAGCCTCAATGTCATTGCTCTCCTTCTTTTGTTCTCTTACTTCATCCTCGTCTCGAGCGTTGTGCATCTTGGCATGCTCTCAAGGGGGAGGTGCTGGAATCTCAGAAGTGGCGAATAAGGCCGCCATCTCTGTTTACTCAGTAGGCTCTGCCTAAGGGGCCTCAGACTCAGGCACCGTAGCCTCTAGGATCATATGAATGCTCGCAGACTCGCGACCGTAGCCTGAAGGTCCGACACATCCACCTGAGGGCTGGCTGGGCTAGCACCTGCAAATTAAAAGCATCCAAGCGTTAATTAACCTCAACGATCTTCCGCTCTGTGCTGGACCACTTTACGCTCCAAGCGCTCTTCTTGCCTCAATAATAGACCTCTGCATCCAAGGCTGGATGTGATGCAGAAGTGTAGCCATCTGTGGCTCTAGCTTCTGGACCCTAGCAAGCGGGACTAGAGCGGGGAACGGGGCTGAGCGAGAGGAGATAGGGGTAGTGCTACTACCCGAGATAGACTCGAGCGTGGTAGTTTTAGTGGTTTAAGACGCACCCTACGTAGTCGCTCGAGCAAGTGCTATAGTATCCTCCAGATTTTAACCAAGTGGAGGCAACTCTAGACAGGTCTCTCTGTGTAGAGCAAACTCATTGGCCTCATCCCTAATGAGGCTAATATTAATAGTGCCCAGCGGATTCTTGAGATGATCAATGTTCCAGATGTGCACACCTGAGGACCTGCATAAGGAATATATCATGCACGGAAAAGGGTAAGTAGTTGTGACCTTGAAAGCCCTCTCGTGCATGATCACCTATAAAAGCCAAGCTAAGTCCACCTCAAACCCAGCTATCATTGTCGTCATTAGAACTGCATGATCCCATGTTACTATATTATCAGCGGTTGTGGGGGAAATGTAGTGGACAACCAACCTTAAGAACTTAGTCGTGCAGGTCAAGTTATCCTTCTTGATGGATTTTTTCGACTCCATTATCAAATTGTCACCCTCTCCATCAACAAAAAAGTTCAGGGCCATCCATCTCTTGGTTGTCTCTCTTAGCTATGGCTCATGCAAGAATAGGCCATCTTTTATAATTTGCTGCCGGTAGTCGAACTCGGCGGTGAAAGGGGTCTTGTTTGCATCAACATCCTCGCCGGACAGATACCGGCGGATGGCGGGTAGAGAGATGTCGATCTTAATGCCACGTACTCAAACATGCTTAAGTTGATCCTTTTAGGCGGAGGCAACCCGCTTATCTATCTGTGATCTGAGAGTACCCACGAAAGAGGCGTAGAACTCTCGGACAAACTCCTTAGTGTAATGGTCCAAAGAACGAGTTGTCCACTCAAGCCAGTATCTTGTGAAGAGATTGTGGATCTCTGGCATGGTGGGGAGACTTCCCGTAAGGACCTGCCTCTCTAGTGTAAGGTTCCGTGAAAGGATGCCTTCATCATTTAGAAACTTGGCGTGGTAATACACTTGATATTTCCCGTCGAAACACCACCAATTGGGCTGGTCAGCAACCAAGTTGAGAGCACCAGTCGGTGAGCCTGGAGTGGAATCAAGATCGTCAACCTCATCAGACAAGGAAAATTTTGCAGATGTGGCGGGGGAAGGGATTTTGGCGAACCCATAGGCTTCTTCCGACCATGAAACTCCTGTGGATTCAGATGCTCCTTCTTCATGTGTAGCAGAACCAGAAGGTGTGCCGGTCACTATGCACTCCTCATCAGACTGGGAGGAAGTGACTACATCGGACACCACTTTTTGTGGGCGTAGCTCTGGTAGCATGTGCAACTCGTGATGGAGTGGCAGTGCCTGGGTCACCTACTTGGGTCATGCTCATCCTCAGAGACTAAAACCAGTCGGGCAGACGGGGCGACATTCTTTTAATTCCCACATGCGTAAACTTGATCTTATTTTTGTGCCATTAGAGACAGTACCTATAAAGAATCAATATTAGTATTAGAAAGAGAAAACAAGGCAAGCAATAACGACACAAAATAAATATAGGAGCAAAGTTGTAATGACATTTCTGCAGTAACAGTGATATACGACGTACCAGGTGACGGCTCGTCAAGAGTATGACGGACTATCATTGGGTCCGTCATGTCTTACTTCAACTATGTTTATGGGGAGACCCCTGAAGGAAACTCTCTGATAGTTATGATGGCTAAGCAGTACGGACCGTTGTGACAATAAAGGTCCATCATCAATGTCCGTCGTGGGGTACTTAGAAAAAGGTATGGAGACCCTTAGGAGAGGGGTCTCTGATTGTGAGCATGGTTATGCAGGACAGAACGTCTTGGGTATGACGGTCCGCCGTTGATGTCTGTCACAGGACACTTAGAAAAAGTGGGAGACCCTTAGGACATAGGGTCTATGACAAGCAAAACGATTGTGCAGGACGGACTGTCATGGGTATGACAGTCCATCGTAGATGTCCGTCGGATGTCACTTAGAAAAAGTGGGAGACCCTCAGAAGATGGGTCTATGACTGTCATGACGGTTGTGCTGGATGGATCGTCAAGGGTATGACGGTACGTCGAACATGTCTTTTAGAGTACACTCAAAAAAGTTTGAAGACCCTTAGGAAAAGGGTCTTTGACAACAAGAACGGTTATGCAGGACAGACCGTCATGGGAACGACAGACCGTCGTGGGAACGACAGTCCATCGCATGTATCCATTCGTGGACACTTAGAGAAAATGAACAGTGGGGTGTTGGAACAAACCCTTTGAAGGTACATCATAGGTACGACGGTCCGTAATAGGGGTCTCACCCTCTTATTTAGTGACAGAAATGGGGATGCCACAATCATACACTATGACTCAAATGGAATTCTTAGTGTTAACTACATGTTTCTAATCCAAATACCTAGCAAACTGACAATGCTAAAACACCTATTTTTGGGTTTTAACAGTGCAAATGGAGGAATCTCAACCTAGGTCAGAA
Organism: Solanum lycopersicum; assembly: GCF_036512215.1. Taxonomy (NCBI): domain Eukaryota; kingdom Viridiplantae; phylum Streptophyta; class Magnoliopsida; order Solanales; family Solanaceae; genus Solanum; species Solanum lycopersicum. The sequence goes on along the minus strand of NC_090808.1, from coordinate 10,531,672 downwards.
AAAATTGGATCAAAGATTGAAGACCCCCCAAAAAGAAATAGGCTAATACGAATTAAAAAATGAAAATGCTATGTATGGGTAGAGATCAGACACACATACCTGAGAAGAGGAGCAAAACAAGGAAGGGAGGTACTTGGTGATCATGAACAGAACCACTTCAACAGACTCCGACCAATACAAAGGAGACATCCGAAATAAGGGAATTTGGGGAAGCAATCAGTTGATAGAGAAGAGAGGTAGGAAGTTGGAAGTTTGAAAGGGAGGGAAATGGGAGAAAGAGGGAAGGAAATAGGTGAAATAAAGGGGTGGGGTTTTTAAGTAATAAAAATTTTTTAAAATACCCTAGGCCAGGTTTGTTCGGGTATGTTAATTAATGACGTAACGAGTCCCTGACGATGGTCCATCACAGATGCGATGGTCCGTCATTGGTTCCGTCGCATGTGCCCTAGTTTTTTGAAAAAAAATGAAAGACATACCTGGCACGACGGATTCATGGGACGATCCGTCATATGCGTGATGTTCCATCAATGTGTCCATCAGTGACTGTTGCAGAGTGATTTTCTGCATAATTTCCTTGTAATGTGCATTCAAATTTAAAACCCATTAGTAGAAAATTCTACCATTATTAGAAAGAAAACTATAATTATTGGGTTTCAATCTAACAAGTGCTTGATTAAAAGTCGTAGCACGGCTGAAGACACTTGATTACTTAAACTTCCTGAAGATGGTATGCCTCGATTACTTCATTTACTGATTCAGCATGCCCGTAACAGGTTTTTATTCGTCGTCTATTTACCTTAAACCATACACCCTCCTTGGTTTATAAGTTAACTGCTCCATGAGGGAATATTTGGGTAATCAAGTAAGTGCCAGTCCATTTAGACTTGAGTTTGCGTGGAAAGAAATGCAACCTATAATTGTATAATAGCACCAAATCCCCAACCATAAACTTTTGTTTTTCAAGTTTTAGGTCATGGTGCTTCTTCATTTTTTCTTTGTAGGATATAGCAGATACAGATTGGAGCTCACCGCTCTGCCTTGTGGACATACAAATGTTGAAGGTCGCTTCTTCATTGTTCAACCAAAATTTCATCTGCCCCTTTTCCATATCAACTAAGGCTCTACACGTAACAAAGAATGGCCCCCAAGAATAATGTGAACTTCAAAATTGACTTCACCATCAAGAATAACAAAATCTACCGGAAATATGAATGACTCAACTTTTACTAGCGCATCGTGGAGTATCCCTATAGACCTTTTTACTGTTCAATCGGTCATCAGTAGTCGCATCGAAGTGGGCTTTAGATCACCCAAGAACAATTTCTTGTAAATCGCGAGGGGTATGATATTTATTCTTACCCCTAGATCACATAATGCTATCGCAAAATGTAATAACCTTTGTAGGCACTTCAACATTTTTTCCCATGTTATCTTCTACTTCACCACTAACCTCTACCACTTTATCATTATTTTTTATCAACTTTTCCTCATTATTTGGCATAGGTTGGTCAATGATCTGCTTCCCATCTCGAGTAGTGATTGCCATACAGTGTCCATAATTTTTCAGATTTTTGACAGTGTTGCTAAGAAGAGTATCCGGTTGCCGTGTGTTCGCAGTCGCAGATAATTTTGCCATTTGCAATTCAAGCTGCTTAATCGATATTGCATGTGTATCGACTTTCTTCCCAATATCCGCTAAAGCACTCCTTAACTCTTTAATCTGTTCATCACTAGCATCGAACCTCCTTATCATTTTGTACAACATATCCTCCACTCGCTCCATACTATCTCCACCATCCCTAGGAGTAACTTCATGATTTTTAGGAGGGACATAAGGCCCATTCCTATCATTTCTGTTACCATAGTTACCTCTGTTAAAGTTGTTGTCACAGTTGTAGTTTCCATCTCAAACATAATGACCCTCACGTTTATAGTTAGCATAGATCCGTCCTTCGTTTCCATGACCTTTGTGCCAATTCTCTTGATTTGAGCCTTGGGATTTCAGTCGGAAACCCCCCATATGCTCATTTACCGCATAGGAATTATCCACATTATAGCATTCATCATTAGGTGGTGGTGGTTTAGAAAAGTAGTCAACTGGATTTATCTTTTTTGCACCCCAAGTGACATGTTTTAATACCAACCCAAGTTCTGTTCTCATCTCATATATCGCTTAATGAATCTCATCTGTGGCTGGGTAGTAAGTGGATTGCACTGTGAAGGTATTTCTCCCATTATCTGACTTCCTAGTACTCCAAGCTTTATTATACCGGGAGATGTTCCCTAACTTTTCAGAAATCTCAGCATAAGTACTCTCCCCATAAGAACCACCCGCTATAGTATCCAACAACGGTTTATTATTATCATCTTGTCCCCGATAGAAGTATTTCTTTTAGTGACTCATCATCTATGCGATGATTGGGGACTCTTTTCAAAAATGAGTTGAATCTATCCCAAGAACTAATAACTGACTCTCCTTGTAGTGCCACAATGTTGTTCACTCTGTCTTTGTGGTTTAGATTCTTCGAGATCGGGAAGTAACGTGCTAAGAAAACGTCCCTTAGTTGATTCCAAGTGAAAATTGAGTTATAAGAGATCTCACTGGACCACATTGCAGCCTCTCCCGTCAGTGAGAGAGGAAAGACTCTTAGCTCTATTACATCCAAATCCAAATAAGGCCTCCTTACACAGTTTTTACACACTTCCTTGACCTTAGCTATATGGGTATGTGGGTTATTAGAAGGTAGCCCTGAATCAAACCTCTGGAAGTGGAATTTGCCTCAGACTACTAGCTACCAAAAAGGTGTGGCCTGGTGGTATGGGGGCAAGACAAGTGGCCCATCAGAGTCTGCTATATTATCATAGCCTCTATAGTATTCGTAAGGACGTGGAGCAGGATTTTGTCCCTTTTTTTGATTTTCACCCTGATCATCTGGTAATGACTGACCATGAACATCAATCGGAGTTGGGATGTTCTGATTTGGATCATCATTGTTATAACCCAAGTTTCTATTCATATTGCGTAGTGTACGCTCTAATTCGTGATCATAGGGAAAGAAGGGTTCTCTTCCTCTCGGTGTATTTAAGTTAATCTAAAAGGTAATTTCCCCGGCAGCGGTGCCAAAATTTGATGACTCTCATACTTACTTCTCAAATATGAAGTGAAGTGGTTGTATGAAGTAAAGAACCCAACTAATAAGGTTGGGATTGTTCCCACGAGGAAAATACATCAGTCTTAACAATAATCTATTATTACTATTATTTATTCAATTATTTCCTTAGAAAACAAAAGAAAATAAAAGGGGGGGGGGTTTATTTCTAAATTAATGAAATTAACTACCTAAATTAAAGTAAATAACTAAAAGATTCAAATCTTGGAGTTTAATCAATTATTAAAAGAAACTAGGGTTTAAGTGTTCCCCACAGGTTCCAAACATGATAATTCTTACTATAACAATTCTTTCGTAGTATCTCCCATGCAAACTGATAATTTATGTATTTCTAAATCCTTGGTCTAGCATCTAGAAAATTTCATTCAGCACCTTGGTCCGGCAACGTGTGTTGCTATACTAACCCTTACCTTTACCTCATATTAAGCATTGTATTCGATATTTGACTAAGTTATTACCTCGTACCAATCAATACTAGCCAACTAGATAGTATACACTAAATCTATTTTTATAACTCTTTTCCTATTATCTACCTCTTTTGTCCGACAAGTAACATTCAGGCGTGTTCTAACGTTGGTCATCCTTTAAAAAGACTTCTAAACAAAAGAATTATCAATACATGCAAGACACTATTCTAGAATTGTTATTTTAGTTAGGTTTTACCTCATTATTCACTCATGGTTTCCACAACCCTAGATATGGAGTTTAGTTACCCATAGTCATAATTACAATATTCATATATGTAGTAATATAAGAATTCATGCACTTACTTCAATGAGAAAAAATAAAATCCATAAGTTCACTTGATTAATCAACAAATGCACGAACAATAAATTCAAGAAAAAGTGCCTTAATTACTGAAATTAATCGAGGACTAAAGATTCTTAAAAAGTCTAACAATCACAAAGTGTAATATTCAAGAGTCTAACAACAAAGAGTCTACTAACAAAGAGTCTAACCCCAAAAATGAGGTTTTTTCAACTATTTATAAAAATCAAAAACATAATAAAAGAAAGACTTTAATTGATGAAAATCTGTCAAAGCGCGTCCGAGTCGACGGGCTGTCGTGGTCATGAAAAGCCGTCATGGCCTCTGTCATCCTATACTTTACAAATCCTTCTACTGCTTTATTATTACCCTAGATGAAAAGGTATGATGGACCTTTCCAAGAATAACGGTCCGTCGAGGGTCTGCGTTCCATAACAAATAAACTTCATGGAATTGGGTGCTGGGACTGCTCTCTAATCATCACAATGAACCAACAGGACGGACCGTCGTGGCTATGAAGGTCGGTCATGAACTTCGTAATCCCACACATAGGTCAGACTTCCCCATCTTTCTTCAGCAGCTTCACTACTATTCCACCTAAGGACTGTCACTAGCTCGACAGTTAGTCATAAGCTTTGTAGGTGGTAATTTTTTCTTCATTTCATGCTCAAAAACTTCCTCGTTCATCTTTTGACAGATTTCCTGTAAATAAAGAGAAACTTACATAAAAATCAATACAAAAATGCTTTTGGACACACTAACCTTAAGGAAAAAGCACTAAAAATGCCGTGAAACCATGATATATCAACAACCTCCACCACGAGACCTTGCCAAGATATATAGAGATCGAAATGAGGATGAGTCTAGGGCACAGAAAAAGGGAGCGTCGAGAGTTAGAGGTTGCGAGAGTAGCCTCTATTGCTTATGGGAAGTCCTATCAGTTGAGGGCTATTCAGTCAATTGCTGGGGCATCTAGCTCAAGAGTTGTTGAGGTAGAGAAGAGCACTAATGATGGTGTTGTGATTGTTGGGGGAGGAACTACTGAGGGTGTAGCTAATGTTAAGGCCACTACTTAGGGTGTCTAGACTACAGATGGAGTGGGTTCAATGACACTGGACCCACCAGCTTGTTGATCGACAGTGCTTTGCACTCAGGTTTGCTTCACCTACAACTCTATGTTTCTGGATTCTTTTATGCATTGGGGACAATTACATATCTTTTTGTTGGGGGTGGGGTAAATGGAAAGTGAGTATTAGGGTGAAGTCTGAGTAGCCCAACTCACGATTCTCTTTTGCAATTTTCTTTCCTGTGTTTCTTTTCCCTAAAAGACAGATTATTTTTATTTTTGAACCAACATGTCTATATCTTAGGATCATAGTATAACTCTGAAGCATGATGGATAAAAAAATGATATCCTAATGTAATGAAAATTATGCATGACTAGTCATGGTAACTGTCAAATATGTGGCTCTAAGCATGACATAGAGATACACCACTACACGACCGTAAATCTAAGACTCGAACTAGGTGTCTAATAATTTGGTAGAGTAATGAGATGTCAAGTGAGTGTGACGAAAAATTTGATGGTTCACTATTTGTACTAAGATAGAACTTACCTGCTTAGTCCTGCTAAAAGTAAGTTGTGATGGACAATTAGGAAAGGATTATAGGCCCTTGTTCAATGTAGCCAATCTTTAGCCTAAATAAAATAAAATAAATGAAATTAATCTTTTTTTGATCCAAATGATATGAGATTAAAATAGACCTTTCTTTTTAACCCCAAATGATCTTTTCTGGAATAATGTGTTGGCTCTGTTCCTTCCTTGAAAATGTGAACCTCAGCTTATGTCAAAAGCATAAGTTGAGGGTGGCTAATGCAGAAAATAACCTTGTCATGGACCTAACCAAACTCTGGGTATTGTGTACTTGGAATCATGGAAAATCCATGAGTAGAGGGTTTCTATAATAGGGAATGCTCCGGAAAGTGGGATTGAATGAACAAAGAGAGAGAAAGAACAAAAGAAAGTGACTCAAGAAAAGTTGAAATAAAAGTGAATAAAAAAATTTAAAAAAAAATTGGAAATGTGTAAATACAAGCAAGAAAAGAAAAGAGTCACTTACACAAAGGGAAAAAAAGGGAAAATAGCAAGGTGAAAGAGTATGAGAAAATTAAGAAATGGGTCGGAATAAAATGATGAAAAGGTAGGATTCTTAACCGATATGTCAAGGAGGGCAAAAAGTCACTAAAATATACCTCAATATACCCTACCTTACCCTGATCCTATGTTACAAGCTAAGAAAGTCCTATTGTGATCCTTTGAGTTGTTATGGCAAACTTAAAGCAGTGAAAATAAGTGCAAGCAATGACAATATGTATAAATGAGTTGTGAAGTTGTTTTGAGAGAGAGTATTGAAAAGTAATCCTTATACATAAACTGAAATCATTATGTGAAAAATGAGGATGTTATTTTGAAGTGAAGACACTAGTAGCAATACTTGAAAAACTAGCACCTAGGTGAGAGATCGAAGAGGATAGGTGTCACTTTATGTCATGGTCTGATCAACATAATTAAAGACTAATATTTAAAGCATGCATGAACATAATGAGAATAATTATGATTGATAGCCAAATGATTGTTAAAGCTAAAAGACGGATAATCTTGTACAATGATTTTGTGGTGAGTCGTAGTGCATCGCTTGATGAAAAACAACTAATTTAAGTTGAGGGTGTTGATGTACTGTGGTTTTACGGTACATTCAATGTCTTTTCCTTAAGTCTAGTGTGTGTATAAAGACTTTTTGTATTGATTTTTGATGTAGTTTTCTATTTATTTCCAGCAAATCTGTCCAAAGGAGAACGCGGAGATTTTGAGCTGAAAATGCAGAAGTGACCACCTACAGACCCCATGACGGTCCGTCGTGACTGTGACGGTGTATAGCGGTCAACCGTCCTGAGAATGCAATGGTTGCTGAAGGAAGTTGGGGAATGCTGACCAATTGTTGGACCACGAAAGCTCACGATAGACCGTCATGCACATTTGTCAAGGAGAATAGAGAGTAGTCTCAGTACCAAACTTTAGAAGATTCTACGTTTCATGGAACAAATCCCCTCGACGGAACGTCGTGCTTGAAAGTGTCTGTCACACCTGTCCGTCGAGGGTAATAGAGAGTTGATAAAGAAAGCAGCAGATATTTGTTCTTAGTATTGAACTATGGAAGCCACGATGGTCCGTCGTATTTACGATGGTCCGTCACAAAGGTCGTCAACTCAGACGCGTTTTGGCAGATTTTTCCTTAAATAGATTTCCCTCTTTTATTAGGTTTTGTTTTATTATAAATATTTTGAAAAACCTCGTTTTTGGGGTAAGACCTTTGGATATTTTTCAGTTTTATTGTCTAAGTATTGAACTCTTAATTTCTGGGATTTGATATTACTTTTCCGTAGTCAATTATTTGTGTTTTGGTGATTTATTCATGTAAATTTTGGATTTTGTTCATTCTCATGAAAGTAAGTATATTAATTCTTATATTATTAATATCAATTTTGTGATTATTACAAGGGGTAACTAAACTCCATGACTAGGGTTGTGGGAGCTATAGATAAATAATAAGATAAAACTAGCTAAAATAACAATTCGAGAATGGTTTCTTGCATGTATTAATAATTCTTCTGCTTAGAAATCTTTTTAACGGATGACCAACGTTAGAACTCGTCTTACTACTACTTGTCGAACCAAGGAGGTAGATATTAGGAAAAGAATTATCAACATAGATTTATTGTATACTATCTAATAGGCTATTTTCGGTTCATATGAAGTAACAACTTAGTCAAATATCGAATATGATACATAATATGAGGTAAAGATAAGGCTTAGTAAAGCAACACACGTAGCCGGACCAAGTTGCAGAGTGAAATTCTCTAGATGACGTACTAATGATTTATGGATACAGAACTTATCACTTAGTATGTAAGATAAGAAAGGATTGTTATATCTACAATTACCGAGTTAGGAGCCTGTCGGGAACACTTATGCCATCGTTACTCTCATTACTTGATTAAACTCCAATACTTGAACCTGTCACTATTTCTTTTAATAATAAAAACCCACATTAGTTTTTTTTTGGGAAATTATTGTGTAAATAGAAGTAATAATAGAATAAAGTTAAGTCTGAACCATTTTTCCTCATGGGAACGATCCCAACCTCACCTGTTGGGTTCTTTACTTGATGTGACGCTTTTACTTCTTTTCGAGAAGTAATTTAAGCATATCACTAAACTCAACTAAAACAAGAATAAAACATCATTGAAAAACTACATTATAAATTAGGCTGTCCAAAATGGCAGTTGACTCTCAACAAGTAAAATAACTCCAAATTGAACAATTATCAGTCTACAAAACCTCTAAACTCACTGAAGAGGGATGTTTGGACTGACCCCACAATATCCTAAAAATAAATTACTAAAGCAAATGAAATGGATGTCCTCCGGAATGCAAATATTATTACCATAGACTCTGGAGCTCTATCTGTATAAACGAAATGCTTGGTAATGATCCTTGTTACCTATGACTACATAATAAAATAATGCAGGCTCTGGAATTAGAAAATTGAATGTACGTGTATGTGAATTGGAGTGCTAAATGCAACTATAAAGATTTAAATGGAGTAACGTTACCTTGTCTCTTCTCAAATCATAAGATAACAACTCAATATAAACAATAATGACATATGTAGTGTATATTTATGTAAAAATGATGAAACAGTATAACTCTTAGTTCATTATAGCTATAACAATAATAAAATAAACTTTTCTTATATATAAAAAGTAATATAGTTTCTGTGGGAGTTTCTCTAACCGACAACAGCCACTATGAGCCTAAGTGGTGATATACTATCATGCTCACACTTTTAGAACTTTTTTATACTTTATCATTGCATACAACATGATCTACCTAGTGGATCCACTAAATAAACTTATGTTATCATCTAAAAAGTATGACACATTGGCTACATGGTGACTTGAGTTATCTGAACTCTCTTTCCCACATTCGTGCTTAATACTACTCCAAAAACATACTTTATCTCATAGTTTTTGATGAAAATTTCCTTCCTTTCGGTTTAGAAAATTTACTAAACCTTTTAACTTTAAAAAACATCTTTTTGGAATCAATGTTCTCCTTCTTAGTTCAAAACTCCTTTGGAAATCATAGTTTCCTTAAATGTGAAACATTTATTAACCCCGTGGGAATACTTAGTCCCCCTTCATAGACTCTAGAAAATTGAATTCAACTCTGGATCTTTACTTAATTTGATAATTTAGCTCTTACGTAATACTTAGTTCCCTTATACCTTTTTTAGAAATGAACTAAACCTTTACACTTTTCCTTAACTTGAACTTAAGCCTTAAAACCAAATTAAAACGGTTAAGTAAGACATTAAAAACTTGTAAAACTTTACATTTACTCACTTCATAACTTTAGACTTGACTTCATACTTACTTAACTTTGATCTTAACTTCCCTTGAATTTGAATAATGGATTCAAGTATCATGATTTCAGGTTTATGGATGATTTTATGATGTTTATATGTACTCTAGATTGTTGTAATCAACTAGGAATGAAAAATACATCACTTAGAAACTAGTACCAAAAGATAGGGAAAGAACGGGGTCTCTAGGGGGTCTCCAGGGCCTGTCGGGCAGACCTTGGTATTTTGCGCTCTGGATGGCGTGCTGCGCCAAGTTATATCAGCAAGAACGTGCCTTGAGGCGCTTTGGATGGGACGGCGCCCCAAGGGGTGTATGACGGGACTTCTACCTTGTATTCTTCAACTTTCATATCAAAAACCTCCCAACTCCCATGGATCCCTCCCCAAACACTTTGATCCCTAAATAACTTATTACCCAATAATTTACACCTAAAAATAGTCCAAAAACATGGATTAAAACTACAAGAAGAATTATAATTCAACCAACAAGAATTTAAAAATATTTCATCAAGAACTTCTATTATGCATCATTCACTTACTCAAACTTGATAATCTTAAACGAATTGGGTGTGGGTGAAAGGACCCACCACCTAATGATATCACAAATGTGATAGGGATCAACCCCGATGAAATCAACTCAACAAATTCTTGATGTTCTTGAATCTTCTTCTTGTTTCTCCTATTTAATATTTTCTTTCAAAGCCCTAACTTAATGTTTTTAGTTTTGTAAATTGAATGGGATCATTAGAGACCTCAACTTAATACCCCAAAAATGAAATTAATAATTGATTTAGGAAAGGACCAAAATGCCCTTAACAAATCCAAATTTGGAATTTCCCCTCGCAACAACCCTACTTCTGGAGGTCATATCTCCCTCATATGACCTACGAATTTCTAAAACATGGTGGTGTTTGAAAGATATTCCCAAAAACCTTTCCATCTATATAAATAACTCATACCAACTCCTTCTTAGCTTGATTTAATGACCGTTTAAAAATAGGCAGAACTCAGTTTTGAAATCCAGAAGTTTTCTACATTTCGTAACTTAATTTGATGTTTTCGAATGAAAATTCTTTCACTAAGCTAATAGTAGTAAGATCATTTCAACGCTCAATAAACAAAAGCTTGTAAAAACCTGCTTATACATAGACCTATAATATTTTAAGAGGAGAATTTAGAACATTGATCTGCATTTTCTATGGATTAAAAGAGATGTGTATATCTCTTCTTCATATCCTCCTCAACTTCTCAAGTCGCTTCTTCAACGAATTGGTTCCTCCAAAGGAACTTGATTTAAGAAACTTCCTGTGTCCTCAAAATACGAATTTGATGATCCAAAATATGGACCGAAATTTGTTCATAGAATAGGTCATACTCAATCCTAACATTTTCTATTTGTACTATCAATGAAGGATCACCCAAGAACTTCTTCAACATAGAACTATGGAATACCGGATGAACCGTTGCTAACTCTTGGGGTAGCGCCAACTAATAAGCCACATTGCCCACTCTCTTAGAGAATCTATAAGTTCCAATATAACAGGGACTAAGTTTCCCCTTCTTACCAATCCTCATAACTCATTTAATAGTTGATACCTTAAGATACACCCGATTATCTACCTCAAACTCTAATGGTCTTCTCCTAACATTTGCGTAGGACTTTTGGCTACTGTGTGTCGTCTTTAACCTTTCTTCAATCACTTTCACCTTCTCTGTAGCATGGTGAATTCAATTTGGTCTTATCCACCTTGCTTCACCAACTTCGAACTACCAATATGAGATCTACGTCTTCTCCCATAAAGGGCTCTATATGGAACCACTTGGATGCTCGAATGATAACTATTGTTGTAAGAAAATTCAACGAGAGGTATTTGATCATCCCGATTTCTATTGAATTTATTCACACAAGCCCTAAACATATCTTCTAAAGTTTGGATAGTAGGATCTTCTTGTTTGTATGTATGACGGTGTTAAGCAGTACTTAAATTTATCTTCAAACCCAAACCTTTCATGAAAGATTTCCACAATTGTGCAGCTCTATCTGAAATAATAGAGACCCAACCTCCATGAATTATTACCACTTTTTGAGGTACAACTTAGCATAATCCTTATATAAATATGTAGTTTTTACCGGCAAGAAATAGGCTGACTTTGTCATTCAGTCGACAATCACCCAAATAGAATCGGTTGCCTTCGAGATTTTGGAAAAGCTATGATGATTCAATATTAATCATCTCTCACTTCCGTTCCAGAAATTTTATATTTTAAGTTAAACCTCCATGCCTTTGGTGTTCCACTATAACTTGCTAACAATTGAAAACCTGGCAACAAGCTCAACAATGTCTTTCTTCATGCCTTCCAACCGATATACCTCCATTAAATCACGATAAATCTTTGTGGAACACATATGAATTGAATATCAGGAGCTATGAGACTCCTCCAAGATCCTCTCTTGGAATCCATCCACCTTAGGTACACATAATCTACCTTGGTACTTTAGCACACCATCTCCCCATTGTTCAAAAGCAAAAACTCTTTGATTATGGACACTTTCCTTGAAATAATAAGAAATAGGGTCTTGATCTTTCTTCTATTTCACCTCTGACACCAGTGATGATGCAGCCCAGTTAGGTCACCACTATGCCTCCTTCTTTGGAATATATAACCCTTACTCCGAAACGTGCAAGTCTATGCACATCTTTTGCTACACCTTTTTTATTCTTCAATGTGGAAAGTGCTTCCCATGGACAACCTTCTTAATGAATCATCAACCACATTAACCTTACATTGAGGTCTTGGTATTTAGAATAGAGAACTAGTTGACCAAGTTTCTCCGAGTGGGATAATTCAACAATCCTACGCAATAGTATATATATAGATTTCGACAACAAGAAAAATATTGTTTGAGTGCTAGCCCCCGAAAATTCCTCGCCTTTATTCTTGAAGAATCTTATCAAGGATTCAATGAGTGGGGTATTGCAGCAAAAGTGACCTAAATCTCAGCCAAAACTCATGGATTGTGTAACCTTCCAAGTGCTTGAATTCTAGGATGTTATCCATAAGAATATCATCATTTAATAATGGTAGTCCACTTGGCTACCGTTGCTACCATATATACTAATTTCCTCTAGTTTATGTAACAACACAAACAAAATTAAAACTAAGTAAATTAAATTATGACTAACCAGAACACAATTCAACTTCACAAAATAAATTTCAAATCATACCCCTCCCCGGAGGCGGTGCACCTTTGATTTGTGATGTTTCAATTCAACCTCATCGAATTCTTGGTGTTCAACAATTGTAATTTAGTATAAAAACAGACTAAATATGTTGGGTTTGAATCACACAGTGACCGTTAAGCGTTTATGTTTCAATTAGAAAGTATAAATTCGTTCAAATCAGCCATAGAAATAAAAATTATAAAATTTAGAAATCATTAAAATCAAGATGTAATATAAATGTCAAATGGATTTTTTTATCAATTAGAAATAGTCAAAAACAATATGAACTAACAATAATAATAAGGCTTCTTGGGATGTGATCGGTTATAGGCTAATATAGAATATGGGTAACGACAACTTGTAGTAAATATAAATATCTTAGTAGGTAGACTAGGATATAAGGGAGGTAATTTCCTCTATAATAATTATCCATAATAAAGTGATTCTCTCGAACATCAACAAGCAGACAATTAAAAGCACCCAATACCTCTATCCGTTTGCTCTTTTGAGCTAAATGTGTAGAAAAAGGTTTAGAATTCACTCTCTAGAGATGAACCTAGATCAACCCAATTCCCACAAACTATAAATAAGAAAATTTAGTTCTAAAACCTCTCTCTCTCGCAAGCCAAGAACACAAAAATTGAGTTGCATTTAAAACTATAATTTTTAGATTAAATTACAATAATGATCGAAATCATTTTAAAATGTATTTAAACTAACAATTAGCAATACCCATAAGATAAATAAGCCTATATTCACATAATCACACCCCAAGAATTGGGGTTTTAGCTAGACATCATAAAAAGATAAAAATAATTATTACCAAATTGATTATCTGTCAACTAGGTAAAAATGTGTTCGTCCTTACAATGCTTCGATTTGATGATTTTCAAAGATCCATTTCCAATTTCTCCAAACTAAATTTCATTAAACCCTCAAAGCAAAGTTAAAACTAGAGAAAGTTTCTCCTGATCCTCAAAATTTAATAATAAATTGTACAAAAGATTGTTTGATACTAATATTAGTCTTCAAAAACATATTTATAGTTGTGGAAAAATAACCTATGAAATCTAATTTAACAAAGTAAGTTGCGGTCGCCGAACCACTCGGCGAGCAACCCTTTGGACTCTCTTATCGCTCTTTTGCCTTGTAATTCAATATCACAAGGTCTATAACTTTACGCTATCTGTCATGGCTTCGTGGAATTATTCAGTGATCCGTTCACTATTGTTTTTCATTGCCAACTTGGTTCTTTCCTTCAAGATGTTGCACAGTTTACCTAAGCCAATCTGATGATCCACTCGACGACACGCACAGTGCTCTTAGGAATCCTTAGGGTTACCCCGTTCATTTCTTTAACATGTTTTATTACTTTTGCGTGTTAGTGTCCTTGATTTTTTCCTCAATGCGTATTCCTGAAAACAAGGACTAAACATTAGTTCTTGGCAAAAATTAAGCATCTAAGGACATTAAATCTATATAAATAAAGCCCTAAATAAGTCCAAATACCGGACTCATCAGTTGGTCATCAAAAGAATCCATACCCTGGCTCAATACTATGAGAAAGACTTACTCAACCATATAGGAACTCATATGAAAAAGTCAACTCATCATGTCTCATTAATAAAGTGGTTTTAATTCAAAACTATATTCAATACAAAAATGAACATAGGTGTGCAACTCATAAAAAAGATGGGAAGAGAATCTTTGAAAACTATAGTTTGTGAAGCCTCTAAATTATATGATGGAATTCATTACAACACCCAAGACATCCTAACAAAATTGAATTCTAATTGTAGAGACCTTCAAAATCAAGAAGGTTCACCAAGCTTGCAGGAATGCCATGAGTTCAAGAAGGTTCAAAATGCATGCCAAATGACGTTTGTACATTCAATGTACGACCATGCAAGGGGAAAAGTTAACCTAGGGATATATCGTTTAACGTATAGAAAGGAAAAATATACTTACCTCAAATTAACTCAACTTTGCATGAAAGAAAAAATAAAATATGGAATATATAATTATTTTAAATAGTAGATAATAACCAAATGTATATAAAAATATAATAATAATCTCCTTTCTCTTATTTTTGAGATTCTTTAAAGGAAAACCATCACTATGATAGAAGTGATGATACATTGTCTTGTCCACGATGTCAGAACAATCATATACATTCAGAAGGTAAAGAACATGCACAATTATATGAATCAACTAAGTTATTTTTAAAATCAAAGGAATAATTCAAAAGGTATGATCTTTTACCCATTTTGGCATTAATGGTTTATAAGGATTTTGAGTTGTGTGAACTCATCCCCATATCGATGCTTAATAATACTCCTAATAATATGTAAAACTCATGCTCAAATGCATAAAAACATAACTTATCCCAGACATGAGATATGGTTGTTTGAAGTTGATCAAATTAGAATCATATGTCAAAACTTATTTGCGTGTTGAGATAAATCATTAGGTAATGATAAGATCCATATTAAAGACGTTTTTTTAAAGGGAACTAGGGTGTTATTGTTATAAATGTGTATCCTCCTTTTTGTAAATTTTATATTGGTCTCTTTGGAAAATAGTTGTGATTATTAGATGTTAGAGGTACTATATTATATAAATATTTTTTATTTAGGATATCTGGAGGGATTGAGACTCTACCCAAGGCTTAAAATTTAAAAAAATATGGTACTTTAAGCCAAGATTAGAAACTTAAGTATACGTTGGGGTGATTTGTAGATCTAGTCTATACATGTAGTAATATGGGTGACTATGAACTCATTTTCTTATGAATATTGCATATTTGAAAGATTTTGGAACATTCAAAAGCACTACGGAAGGGAAAGGCAAAACTATGATGATTTATGAAAATTAGTCAACATTCAAGGCATGATATGACTTTCAGAATTTGTTGAATAATATTTTTTCTATTTAATGATTAAAGATGGAATAGGCCATGGGTTAGGTCAAAATATGGGGGTCTCATGTTAATGATGTGATACGCATTGGTACCAGTGCCAATGTTATATAGCCAAAGTTTATTACTATACAATGTGGATCGTAATCTTATAATGCCAAAATATATGGGCTTTATCTGATGTATCATTGAATTAATCTCGTATATTTATGATATTTTAGGTTATTATGTATCATATTTATAATTTATTGGTTTATATTCATCGTTTGATAACCCAAGAGCACCCCTTAGTCGTTACGTGGCGTAGTCAACCTCTCAGAGGTCTTATAGAAGCCCTTAATATTCATTAATCGCATTGTCGTAGAAATTGTGCAGATCTAAAACTTTTGAAACAAAATCGTTATCTTGAAGGGAACAACAATTTTTAAAAATTCTTTATAAGTAGGTGGAAATTTAGTATTACATAAGCCATCATAGACTCAAATATTATGAAACTCAATCTCGGGCACAACCCTTACATTGAAATGAAACTCATGTCTAATACAAAGTCTTAAATGAAAGAAAATTAAAAATGACATCTATATCGTCGAACATATGAGAATATACCAAGAGTCTTGAGAGAAAAATCTAACTCCCATGCTTCAACTTTAAAAATACTCACTTGCCACCACCTGCACTTGTTCAAACAGAGAAGAATATGGAGTTTAGAATAATTAAGCACTATAAATGATGACCATGCAGGAAATCATGCAAAAAGAGACACTTCAGTTAAAATATGTTATTCATGTTATTTTGATAGTGTCTTCATAAAAGCAAGTACGAAGAACATAATACAAGCCCATCATCAACTACATATGATAATACTAACATAATCTTAAAGATAAGCCCATAATCATTAAGTAACCCGTTTAACCATTTTGACCCTCTACCTTAGGTTATACTAATATTCACCTCGGTAAAACATGAACATACCTCCCATACAACCTCTTAAATACACACCTAAGTATTCTTGAAGACCACAAAAGATAAGGCTATTTCCTTTTCAACAAAACCACAAGTAAATAATCAATTCCAAAGATACTAATGGAGACATTCATACATTGAAGGGACTTCACATAATTTTTTTGGAAGACCTGGGAACCCACACTAGTACCTTCTTAAACTACTTGTGCCATTTGTAGATAGCATCCCATACTACTACCTGCATGTTATATTACTACCAATAGAAAAAGTATACATTCTACATGATGAGAATAGACATTAATCCTCATAGAACACACTAGATAGGTATGGAATAAGGAGTCATAAGACCCCACATTCTGGAAGGTGTTCTACTTGCCAAAGATATAACTACGGGCACATCACTCGGTGCTTTACCTTGGTTCCCATAGACTAAGTTCATTCACATAAGAGTATTAGAGAAGGTACCATCTGTAAGACCACTAACAA
This sequence comes from Solanum lycopersicum, assembly GCF_036512215.1. NCBI lineage: Eukaryota > Viridiplantae > Streptophyta > Magnoliopsida > Solanales > Solanaceae > Solanum > Solanum lycopersicum. The sequence goes on along the minus strand of NC_090808.1, from coordinate 10,514,657 downwards.
GAACAAATCCACAAGGGTCTACCAATCAAGGTTTAGTAGGATAGCTCATTCATGAAACATGTACCATGTTAGATCTATCTTACTCACTTTATTATTAGTTTTCTTTTAATATTCAAGGTTGCACAGTCACTTAGTGTTGTACAATCATCAAGACGGGTACCATTCTTAGGTTTAGTGGTTCAAGACATACTTTAGAACACCTCATTTATCATTCATGTATCAAGTAGGGACAACTAGGTCTACCTATAGAATACACCATATCAACATTAAGACTCTTCATAGTCTATCATCATCCCAAACCAACATTTAGAGGAAACATGCTTTAAGATCAAATAACTATGTACAAATTAATCTTAACATCATCCTATAGCAACTTCACCGTGTGCCTATTTTTAACCTAACAACATAAGCAACCTTAAGTTCACCTCATAGAACCATGAAGATCACATTCCCAATAAGAACAAGAAATAATTGCCTCCACAAGAAGTGGTCAAACAAAAAAAAATCAATCCTACTTTAATAAGAAATTGAATCAACTAAGTATTCTTCAATATCAGAATTCACCATTACTCAACTTCAAATAATACAACAAGAGAATTTAATCATAACCATGTCCATAAGGTTGAGATCACAAAATCATCCTTACATCAACAATTCATCATATATATAGAGATAGATAACAATAAGAATCAAAATTATAAAGCAATTGAAATACAATTCTATGCATAGAAAATCATGATTTTCAAACCCACTTTACTAGCAAAAATTAAGGAATTTGAGGGATCATGTATCCATGGAGGTTTTCACTAGAAATCATCAATTAAACCTTAAAATAATCATAACAATTCGTTTGAAATCATTAAATGCAAGAACCCGCGAGTTTGAGAAATATTTGGGTTCTGATCATCTTTTGGACACTTCAAAACTATATGAGAATTGTCTCTATAGAGCACTTATTCTAGATAAAGGTCTTTACCTTTGTATTGAGAAGATCAAGATATTTGTATTGAAAACATCTAGAATTGATCTTCTTCCTTGGACCTTGAATGTTTTTCAATATAGGATTTGGGTGGAGACGGAATTTTGAGAGAAGGGATAAATTTTGATTTGCAATTTGAGGGTTTCGTATTTCATTGGTAAAGTGGTTCAAATGTGACTTAGATAACGTCTATAAAAAATCCCTAAATTACCAAAATCACCCCTACATAAGTAGAACCTTTTTAATTCAGTCTAACTTTACTTTTATTGACGTAGTCAAATCTGGACCATGGGTTGAGCGTCGTGGAGGCACACCCCTTTTTTTGAAAATTAATTCAAGGTAAAAACATGCATTACAAGAGAGAGATGCGCATGTAACCTTTTGCCTCTGAGTTACAGGCGTGCATTGCGCCCTGGCCTCCAGAAACAGCCTCTAGCAAGCTTCCTTGGCAAATTCTTTGACAAAGCTTGGGTCATATTCATGGACCCTTAGGTTGGTCTTTAGGGAGTCGTACCCGGAAATTTTGGGGCTAAACTCAATTATTAAGACACTACGGTCACCTACCTTGATTGTTGACTCTAAAAAAGACCTAAAAAAATGCACAACACACTAGAGCACACAAACACATAAAAGATTAGGTTTCGGACATCTTGGCCATCCCTTGACATTAAGACTCTAATACTACCAAACAAGGTTAATTACAGTATTTGAGGTCTAGAAAAATAATTTTTACCATTTTTAAGTCATTATTTATAATGTGAGGCTCTAGCGTAGGTCATTGGATTTTCGGGGTGTTCCACATTTTCATCCCCTATTATTGAAATCATATGTTGCACATACATTGACATATGATTGAGTATAAGTTTATTACTTGAAAATAGTCCATGCTAAGGATTGTGATATGTTAAGGTTATAATTTGGGCACATACAGATCGTCTTTATGGAAATGATTTTGTTCATGATAGTGTGTTGAGAACATCCGCACAGACCCATAGAGAACGTTCGTATTGGTATATGGATCTCATTAGTACCCCATGGTTCATGAACTCTCAATGTATTTCTTTAATAGAACTGTTAAACCCATAATTTGGTAAGTTGAACTAGTCAGTTCTAGAGCCTTTGATTAGAGTTGTGTAATGTTGTATGAGCTTTTAAATCAAGGTAAATGGTTCCCGTACTTATAATAGGGATTTTAGGCGTCAACCGTCTGGGTACGACCCCCAAGGACCACCCATGTGGTCATTGAGGAGGACACCAAAATCATCCCAAAAATCATTCAAATATAGTGACCTACGAGTGGCCATCTACGACCAGTAGATAAATTCATGCCCAATAGGTCATGGGCATGGATCAAGTCCTCCATAATACAGAAACTTAAAAGATTAGGAACTACCCCAAGAGACCAAAAAGTATGTATAATACCCATCCACGGTCTGTGGATGGGTGGGCGTACGTGGTGACAATTACTTCTAATTTTAACTTGGGACTTTCGGAATTAATTAATATTTCATCAGGGGTTAAGGTAGGTAAGTAAGTCAATCAATTAAACACCTATGTAAGTATAGTGCACCCGTAAACTAATCACTTTGACTAATCCTTCAAAATACCCAAAATGACTCTCCAAGAAATCCTCTCTCTAGAAGAAGAAGAAGAAGAAGAAAAGGATGTTGGGCCACCAACTTAGACCAATTTTAACAATTAATTAAAAATTTAGTTAGGTCTTTGATTAAATTTTTGTGAAGATCAATTGTCTAAGAGTTATTCCACCCATATATCCCTAATAGTTTCCCACCGGTGAAGTCAAAAATTTGATTCTAGCTTGGGTTTTGCTTACATTTTGGGTAGGATTTGTATATGCTTCCATTCTAGTGGATAACATCTTATTGTGATTTATTTTAATTTTTTGAATGATATGATGATGAATAAATGTCATTTATATGGTAATCTCTAATCTAAATTGATGAATGTGATCTTGGTGGGTTTATGCCATTAGAGTCCAAATTGGGGGTTCTTAGGTGATCTTCCTAATTTAATATTGTGGTTAGTAATTGATCAAGATTAGGAATTCCTAGACATGAATCGAAATATACTCTATAAAAGCTGATTGATCTTGACATTGAAAGATTCAATTAAAAATTTAAGGAAAATTATTAATATAATGACGTAGTATTAAAGAATGTGATTGAATTTGTTGTAATCTAGGTTCATAATATGCTTCCATGATGTAGAGTCATTGAGAAAGGGGAGTATAGTTATGAACGATGATCATTAAGGCTTAAGAAAGAAGTTAATATGATTAAATCTAAATCCCAAGGCTTTGAGGTAAACCTACATACGAGTCCAAGGCTGCTGAATTGGATTGTGTGAGAAATATTTACTTACGTAATTAACCATATGAACCGTAGATGGTAGGAAGAGATAGGATCACTAAATTCATGATGATATCCTTGTATAATGTAGAATTAGAGATATGATAAAAGTTCATGTTCATATCTTTGTCTAATGTGGATTTATATATACAATACTATGTATGAATATGAACTTAACATGAAAGACTTCTCACCAAGTAATGGTTCTAGGGTTGAAAGTCTTCTCCTAAATAATTCAACCTAATGCTAGAAGGCCTTTATACCTAGGTCATGGATGGTGATAGTTCCTCACACATGATCTAAAACATGTATTAGCATGGATTTATTGTCAAGAACCTCTTTCAATACACTTAAGTCAAAGTAGAGACTTAATGATTTTTCTTGCGGAATCTATTCCTACAGCTGAGTGGATATTGAAATAAGATTGAGGTTCCCACGTAGTTGAGTTTGGGATTTCATGGAGGTTGTCACATAGTTTTCTTTTGGCTTCCCAAATGCGATCTTTCACCTAGTATAATATTGATATCCCCAAATGTGTCTCATTAGATGGAATCCTCACATGTAGTGAAGTTTAGACTTTTTAGTAGTAATACCTGTATCACATAACTATAATCCCCGTAGGGAAGTCAGCTACTTGATCCGTATACAAACCCTTTATGGTGTGGGTATCACTATTGGAGATTATGTGATAAATCATATGTTCTCATGTCAATTAAGACTATATCCCTATTAAACATGATAGGTAATTAACTATAATTGTGCTCAATGTAGAATCTCCTATAGCTTAAAACTCGTGGTTTAAGATTATGCATGAAGTTGGATCTCCTATACTACAATGCAACTAATCGTCTAAGATCATGCTTGAAGGAGAACCTCTTAGAGACCAAACTAAATTAACTAAGCGTATGCTATAAGTAGTATCTCCTAGTGTTCAAACATGATGAACTAAAATTTACCTAGAATTGTATATCCTAGCGTTCAACCTTAATGATCTAACATGTACTTAGTGTAGTATATCTTAGGGTTGTAAGTAATGAGGAACTAAGACAAGATAGTCAAGAAGCTCATAATGTTCTAGAGTATAAATGGACTTAGACATGCTTATGTAGTTCCTAAAAGAGTCCATAATGTTATTGAACTTACATATGCTAAAAAGAAGTATATCATAATGGCCAACAAAATTATGAACTAAGATCATGCATTAAGTAACATCTGCAAGAGTTCAATTTTTATGAAGTTAGATTATGCTTTAAGTAGCATTTCCTTGAAGGTCCAATTTGATGAACTAAGATGCACCTAGTATAGTATCTCTTAGGGTTCAAACATGAAGGTACTTAGATATACTTATTAATGTCTCTTAGTGTTAAATGATTTAAAAATAGGGTAAGTCCCTAATTACGGAACCTGTGTATGATGGCCTAAAGGAGTACACAATATAAGGGGTAGTGTGGGAAGCCTATTATGCATTGCACAAGTATGACTTAAGGTTAGATTATGAGTGTTGTCTTATATGATGTATTCTTAGATAGGTTTGTGCTATAGTTTCCTTTCTTGATATTAGATAATTCACTAGGGTTATAGTTCGCTTGTCCTTATGATGTACGATAGAAAAGGGATAAAGGTAGGGTAAATATGACTATGATAACTTCAAGGTTATTCTTAGCGTGGAGGGTATTATGGAATGTCTTTTATAGACTGCACAAGTGAGCTTACAAGTTACATAGGAGTATGGTTGCCTTCTGGTAGAAAATCTTTAAGACTTAGGCCATGTATATTAACTATGATTATTATTACCAAAAATGGATATATACTTTTTAAGACTATTGTATGGGTTGTGCCCAAAGAGTTTATTCTAAAAAGTTGTATTGGATGGTTTGAGAAGTACTGTAGAATATATTCCGCTTATTTATATGAAAAATGACTTTGATTGTGTTAGTATTTAAATTTTCTCATACTTTCTATTATCTTACATTCAAGATATGTTAAAGGCTTGTATGCGAAGCCTTTGAGGAAAACTATGCCGTCTTACATATAAGGGGGTACCTCTGGATCGTGACAAGTATTGGGTATGTACTATTAAAACAATATTGTGCATATGAGACATATCATTTCATGGTGTCACATAGTATTGAATATCATTATATCCTTCATTCTTTTTGATTATGTGCTTTATTGGTGGTATGATATTTCTTGACATTTGATTATCTCTATTTGATGAAACTTGAGTACTAAGTTTAATGTAGACTTATACAAGTACAATAAGGATTTTGTTGTTTGAACTTCTGTCACAACTTTTTCATTGTCGGTCTATCATATATACTAAGTAGATGTGGTTTCATACTCATACTACACATGTGGAACTCTTTGTGGTGCAGTTTTTTTTTCGAATACTAATGCATCTCGTGGAGTTTTTTTAGTTTGAGCTTGAAGTATTCTTGAGTTGTGGTAAGTTGCTTGGTTGTTCCCTAGCCCAAACCTCTCTCTATTTTATTTTTTATTTTGTTCCTTTTGTATTTATGCATGATATCTCTTATGTTTATACTTGTCATTTTAGTTTTAGACTTACACCATATTTTGGATACTTTTGCACTTATGATCTAATTCTAGAGTTGTATTTTACATTTCTACAGTCTCTACTTATGAAATACTTTGGGCTTGAGGTATTCTGCGTGTTGTTTATCTATATATTGTATATGTATTGTTTCTTTATATTGAGTTGAGTGTCCAGTGTTAAGTATCAAGAGTTGACAAACCAGAGTCAAGTATCTTCTTGTTGAGTTAAGCCTTGTTTCACTGAGTTGAATATCTTATTATTGAGTTTATTTGAAGTATATTTCTTTAAGTTGAGTTAAGTTGAGTTGATTGAGTTGTGAAAAGGTAAGCCTCTTTTCATTTCACCAGTTCAAGCTTATGTATATGCTTTAAAATTCCCCTTACATGCTTGTGCATTCCACATACTAGGTCATTTTGCCAGTAACGTTTCATCACGCAAAAACAAGTATTAAATATCATCAATAGGAGCTTCTTTGAAACAACAGGAACTTAGAGTTATCTATGGTGAGCGTTCTTATCCTGAGTTTTATCATCATCATCTACAAGCTACATATATAGAGAACAAAGTTTCAGAAATTTGTTCATTTATTTTTGTTAAATGTTTAAAAGACTTAAGTTCGCTATTTTATAGCAAGTTTAAAATTGTATTTATACTAAAAGTAAATCATTTAAATTAAAGCTTGTATTTGAGTTTCATGAATTTTTATTCAGTTTTTGAGCTTTTGTATGCTTGAGTAATCCTTCCTCTTGTAGTCAGCCATGATGAGAGTTCGCTTCAATACCAACAATGGTTCTTGAGTGCTGACCACTTTTAGGGCATAGACTCAGGTCGTGCCACCACTTCTCCATCCTCACACAACTACGATCATCAAAACCACTCTCAAAACATAAATGGATTACAATAGGACTGTAGGGAGAAAAAAATTATCTTGACTAATTTTAAAATTCTGTTGTAAGAATATGCATGACATAATATTATGTTGCTAGCAGTTGAGAGTAAATTATTAATTTGTGAGACTGGGCATACTGTGAGACATGATTGCTTATATAAATAGATTTATAGAATGAGACTGATATCAACTACTTTTTGGATTAATAACGAGGTTAATGAGATAATGTCTTTTCCCCTTATTCTAGAAACTAAGCATAAACGTGAAACTCTCTGAAGAGTATGATCATAGGTCATAATCACATTTATGATATTAGAAACTTCAAAAAGATCTTGTAATAATTGAACTTTGAGTAGACAATAGAGTGTGATTGGATTTATCTATCTCTAAAACACTTTCTAAATACATCACTATCTCACCCTATGCACTTGACTTTATTTCTCATCTTATTATCTCACCCTTAGGGTTGGAGTTCACATTCTAAAGCCATAGATGTATTCTCAAAACTAGTCTAATTCCATTAAATCTAATACTTGGGATAGACTTATCTAATGGATATTCAACTCACTATAAGTGGGTATTAAGACTCCTTCTAAGACCTCTTTCTACGAGTTTTCTTTGAACCTCTTCACAATGAATTATAAGGCTTCTTTGTCTAGCTCTTAAGGGAACAAAATTAATGCTTACCTCAGTATATTACACATTAATATCTTAATAATAGTCTCTAGGCCCACATGAAAAATATTCATTAACCTAATTTAAACCTCTTCTTACTACATTCAATATCGGGTACACCTCTTAATTATCTTGTTAGTCTAATGACTTAGCTAGACTTCATTGCTATCATCTAAAATTTAGAATCTCATATGTGTACCCCTCACAACTCTAAAAGGTAACACCTTAATTTCTTACCTACTCTATGGCAAATCTACCAGATTAGATGTCGATCTAACATCATCACCATCATGTTTTAACTATTTATTATCACAACGCTCATTTCACATTGAAGCTTCATGTTTATTACTGAACTCAAATATTAATATTAACGCATACGTACTATAGTAACTTAAAACTACTAAATAGAAATTAAGAAACACTCACCTACTAATACCTCATGACAATTAGTCAATATTTATCTTTTAGTCTTCGTACTTAGAATTTACTTTTCACCCTGCCTTTCACAACTTAAGTACTATTTAACCATTCAATATATATCAATGCATAATTAGTTTGTAACCCATTGAATCTATGGGTTTTTTATTAGAATCCTAAATCTATTTTAGATATATCACCTTATGAACAGTCTATTATTTTATTCCACACATATATTAGGCCAATAAAAATGCATTGACACCTCATCATAAACTTCTTTATGATTAAAGTATACTCATCCTTACAAGTAACTATTATTGTTACTTTTATCATGAAATCTTCAAAAACTCTTCACTTCTTAATCTTGCTATAAGTAAAAACTCATAATTAATAACTTAATTGGAGCATGACTACCATAACATAATTTTCCTCATAACCATTTCCTTTTCTTAGATTACCAAACTTCTAGATGCATTCTTCTAACTTTGGGCACTTTTATTACTACTACTTATTAACCTCATAACTCATACTATCTTTTCATATGCAATTACTACCCAAGATCTAAAATATTTTTCCTCGTATGTGTTTCAACAGAAATAATGTTTAGAGAAAAGAATACATCTCGCTTTATGCTTGAACACATGATTTACATTAATATGAGTACATTCTTTCGAAACTCAATACTTCCCTCACTCACGCCCTTCACTCAAGCTCCTCTGTGGTCTCATGACTTTGTCAAGAATTTTGTTGAGAGCAACACGTCAATAAAGAACTAACTTTTCCTTTACTGCCCTGAGTATTAGGGGAAGTCGGAGGGATCTTAGAAACATATAAGTATGAATAAGTTCCTTATGACAATGTTCAACTGCATGATTAAAAGTATGAAATAAGGGAAACATTTCTTAAATAGTTGTAGTATCTCATGTATAGAGGTGGAGCCGTTAAGACCATAAATAAGATCCTACTTGAAACGGCTTCATAGACACCCTAAGACACATAAACTTTGTGCTCTGACACCAAGTTTGTAATGAACCGAGCCAACACCTTGGATGTAGATGGCACTCTAAAACCATTGTCAGTCCCCAATTGAACTCTTATCCTAGTTTACTACAATGGGAACACTAACTTAAGCATACATAAGCATCAAATTAACAGACATGTTAAAAAATTGTTTTCCGTTATGTAAAAACATTGTTGAATATACTTAGTATAAAACATAAGTTTTAAATAAAATACCGAAAATACAAAGAATCTTCAAAACTTCCTATCTATGAAGACTCTATTGCATAAGGATGAGTATTGGAAAAAGTCTAATGACTCCTCAAAACTATTACTAATAACTCACAAAACTAGAGTCCTACGGAAGGAAGAAATTCTTACTAAAAAACTGATGAAATAATCTCAACAGATACTGATTCAAGATTCTAAGAACATGTATCTATATTATTAAATTATAGATGTTGAGTAACATCAATATATTGAGCGTACGAGTATGTAATATAGGTGAATGCAAAAATAACTAAATAAAAGGACTACGATAGTTGTTTATGCATACTCAACTGGATGTAAAGAAATGAACTCATTACAAATTCATAAAATACTTTTTCATATCTAAATTAAACATATTAAGTGACAAAATAAAAATAAAATTTTAGCTCTAATTGGTAGATTCTCTAACAAACAACCATTATTATGAACTACATGATGATACAACGTCTCACCCACGCTGCCAGAACATTTTTATACCTTGTCAGAATATAGAAATTTTCAACTAAGTGGATCCACTAAAAAATTGTTAAAAATCAACAAATAATCATCAAAAAAGTATGATACTTTAGCCATGTTGATATACATGGTATATGAAGATTTTAAGTTTACTAAAATCATCCCTACATTGATGCTCAATACTACTCTTAAAATCATTATAAATCATGCTTATATGTTTAGAAATATATATCTTCCTCTAGTTTGAGATTATTTTTCAAACTACCCTCTTAAAAGAGGTAACTACTCTACAAATATCTTTTGAACTCATAACTCATTTAGAAATAAAACTTTCTCTTTTATAAATTCAAAAAGAGATACATTTAAGAATATATAGTTCCTTTATACTTATACTCAATGCATACTTAAAAAATCTTTCCCAAAATTATATTTTCATATAATCATTGATGACTCGAAAATGCATACTACATGAACATTGGTTGTATATCCATATACCATACTTCTGATATATTGATGACATAACTAGATATGATATTACTTACACATTGATTTATACTCGGTTTTCAGACTAATCATATTTTAGAAACACATTCTCAAATATCATCTTATCTTTCTCAAAAACTCAGTTTAAAACTCAAGAACTTCTTTCTGAAGATTTTTAAATCAAAATAGTGTTCATGGTGAAATATAGACATGAATAAATCAAATCAAGGATCTAAAAAATAATACAGCTTCTCAATAATTAGGAATATAACTTTTAAATGAATCAGGAGTTCAAGAACTCAAAATAAGCTTCTCTAAAGAGTACTCAAATATAGAGGGTAAGATCCTAGATTTCTCTTTTATTAATTTGAAAGTAAATGTAGGCTTGAGGATAAAATAGGCCAACATTATAATAACTTTATATACTTGGAAGAATAAGATTCTTAAAGAATCTTGAAATATCTTGAAGTATGTTAAATAATAATTTCATTAGAAGTCTTGAAACCCTTGCTTAAAGGTAAACAATCAATAAAACTATTCATGAGATTTTTGAATTAGCTTCTAAAAATCTCTAGGATCTAGAATTATTATTTTATTAGTGCTTCATAATAGTATGGAGGAATTTGACAAGAAAAGAGTGAAATTATATGAGAAAAACTTAACTTGAAGACATATCTTGAAAAAGATTGAAAAAATCTTGAATGGAGCCTTCTCTATTGATTTTCATTGGAGTTTTGTCTCAATCTTTGAGAGAGAAGAAAATGATGTACAAAAAGATGAAACTAGAATTTTTTAGGGCTTTATAGGAGTTACGAAATCCATTTTAAGGTTTTTCCTGTGGTATAGGATGAAGAAAATTACCTTGTTTGAAACATTCATGTTGCTAAAACGTAACTGCACTAAAACAGTGTCTAAAATGGTTATAAGTTTCCACATAGAAATTCGATTTGCGCGAAAATTATCGAATTGAAAAAAAGATTCAAATGTCTCTGATTCGAAAGGCTAAAGGTCACATATCTCTTTATATTCTAAGAGATAAGGTTATTTGATGTTGATCCAAGTAAAGTCTTATATCAAATCATAATCGAGAAGGAAACTTTCATCTATACATTGTCCTATGTGATTCTAGTGACCTTATTCCATATTGAAATCATTCCCACACTAACAAAGGTACCTTTAACCATATGTAACACCCCGTATCAAAAATAGACCAAAAATTAGTTTTTCAGAAAAATCTGCAGGTGCTACAAACAGTGGCATCGATGGACCGTAGCCTGAACCACTCTACGTCCTGCACAACTGTCAACGGGATCAGAATCTCCCAAAAATTTCATCCGGGAAAAATTGGTTAAGTCTTGGACGACGGACGAACTTACAGTAAGAAGGTCAAATGACAGTCCTTAGTCCGTAACGTTCGATCAAGACTTTTTTCAACCACTCTCTGACAAGAGCTATGGATGACCAACATGGTTCGTAGATGGACCTACTGTCCGTAGGTGAAAAACTTTCAGCCAGTTAAAGAGAAATGCAATTGGGTCAAGTTAAAATGATCAGGACTCTTAGCACAAAATGAATAAGGTCTCCCATGATCTACCTACAGATAGATTATTGAATTATATTTTCATAGTCACCAACCTTGCTAAAATTAGACCTCCGAGTAAATAGTTATACCTATTTAAGTGAAGGCATGTCTAAAAGGCCCTCACGACGGACCCAACAACGGGGCGTCGCGCGCGGGACGGACCGCCAGTCCTGGACGTCGTGAGGCCAGACACGAACCTTACCTGGGGTCTTTTTTACCATTCCCACTCCGTTTAAACCCTAAGTTTCTTCGTTTTGACCCTAAATCATCATATTTTAGTCAATTAAAGCCTACAAACATAGTTAAAACATATCCAAGTCAAATCATTAAATCAAAACTTAGATGATTAGAAGCAATAGAGGAGCAAAAGCTCAAGAACCCTAATTCAAGAACGCCACAAGATCCAGCAGTTCCAGCCCTGAAACATAAGTATTTTTCAATGGATTTCATCACCAGGTATGTGCGATTTTACTAGTGGGCTCCTTTAACCCATTGGGTCCTTAGTTTTAGTCAGTTCTTTATACGCTTATTAGTATTAAAGCTAGGGTTTCTAGATATTTGATATAACTTCATGAATTTATTAAATATATGTTCCAAATCAGATTAACATGTTATTACTCATATGAACGCATGAATTTCAGAACCCTAGTTTTGTATATCTTTATTTTTTGAATTACACATGCTAGGTCATATATTTGAGATACTTCAACTATACAAGCCTAAATTATAAGTGAATAATTACCATATTAATTGTTCCATACTCAGTTTGCATGTTCAGTTTTGAGATATTCAGTATTTACAGAAATTCAGATATAGTCACTTAATTTAAAGAATTCATTGGAAGAAGCCTAATTCTAAGTTGGACTAGAGTTTAGCGTACCCAATAGTCCCAGAACTACTAGCAAAGTAGGTTCTCATCCCCCTCTGTGGGCAATCAGTTTAGTGATCATGCCAGCATGCCTTTATACCTTTGGGCGGGTATATTGGATCCTCTCGATGAGGCGTATATATCGGACTCCACATTTATCTCATGTGGTTTTATTATCGGTTATTAGTAGCTTCCATAGTTCAGTCAAACTCTATGCATTGACCATTTATCAATATATTCATTATTCATTTTCATCATGTTATAAATTGGTCATTCAATCCAGTTTACTCAAAATTCGATTTATCATGTCAGATTATTATACTTGCTATTATGCTTGTTCGGTTATGTTTTATTTCAGTTTTACTCTATCCTACATGCTCCGTACCTTTCAAGTAGTGACGCATTCGTGTGCTACATCTTCTTGTGATGTAGGTTCAGGTTCTCATCATATACATAACGCATAGATCGATTTCCCGTTCTCCAATTCAGCAGATTCAATGGTGAGTCCTCATTCTGCAAGGGCAACTGTCATGAGTTTTATTTCAGTCTTTAGTAACTTAATTTCAGTTTTTTTATGGATTTAGCGAGGACTTGTCCTAGTATTTCTAGTCTAGTTTAGAGGCTATATTATGACATAGTTAGTTTCAACATAGTATTGTGATAATATTTCTTTTGTATTAAACTCATTGTTTTCAAATATCTCAGTTATAGAATATGGGTATTCCCCTTCTTTTCTTTTGAAGTATGAGTTAGCATCCAGAACAGTTTATAATCTTTAGTATGATCATGATCATACAAACAGGGTTAGCTTAGGATCTCTTGTGGTCCTAGGTTCCATGTCCGCATCTCAGGGGTAGCTCGGGGCGTGACAAAACTTCGTATAAGAGCATTAGGTTTAAGAGTCCTAGGATGTCTTAAAAAGCCGCAATAAGTTGAGTCATTTTTATGGGTGTGAAGTTCACCACATCTCATGAGAGGAAGTCTATGAAGTATTTTAGGAAAAAGTCCACTTTCTTGTTAGTCTTATCGTGCATAAGGTATGATCAAATTCCGTTCTAACTTGCCATTGTGTGTTTAAGATCATGCTTTCTTATAGAACGTAGTCATGGAATGCTAATGCACGCAATTCTAACGTGGTTCCTCTAGTAAGTATTATGATATTAGTATGCATTATCATACTGGGAAGGCGAATGAAATTTCCAATTATCTTAGTAGATTATCTATGGGTAGTGTAGCCCATGTTGAGAAAAACATAACAGAGGCAGTGAAGGATATTCACAGGCTTGCTCGCTTGGGAGTTCCCCTTATGATCATATTAGACAGCGATATAACAATTCAGAATGGGGCAGAATCATGTTTGGTAGTGGAGGTTAAGGAAAATAAAGAGATTGATTCGATCTTGCTTGAACTAAAGGGTGCAGTCAAAAATCAGAGAGTGGAGGTTTTCTCCCAAGGGGGAGATGGTGTACCTCGCTACCAAGGCAGATTGTGTGTTCCTGATGTGGGAGAGTTGAGGCAGCATATTCTTGAAGAATCTCATAACTCCAGGTATTCTATTCATCTAGATGCCACTAATATGTACCGCGATTTGCGGGAAGAGTATTGGTGGAATGGAATGAAGAGGGATATAGCAGACTTTTTCAGTAAGTGCCCTAATTGCCTGCAAGTCAAGGTAGAACATCAGAAACCAGGAGGTATGAGTGAAGAGATCGGTATTCTTACTTTGAAGTTGGATGTGATCAATATGGATTTCACCACAGCGTTAACTCGTACTCGCAAACAGCATGACTCAATTTGGGTGATAGTTTATATGATGACTAATTATTCTCGCTTTTTGGCGGTCAAGACTACAAATTCGGGAGAGGACTATGCCAAGCTTTACCTTACTGAAATTGTGTGGTTGCATGGGGTTCCTTTGTCTATCATCTCATATAGAGGTCCTTAGTTTACCTCTCATTTCTGGAAGTCATTTCAAAAAGGTGTTGGTACTCAAGTTAAACTTAGTCTATCATTTAATCCACAAACGGATGGGCAGGCAGAGCGTACGATTAAGACCTTGGAGGATATTTTGAGAGCTTGGGTAATCGATTTCAAAGGTAGTTGGGATGATCACCTTTCTCTTATTGAGTTTGCCTACAATAATATCTATCATTCCAGCATTCAAATGGCCTCTTATGAGGCTTTATATGGGCGTAGATGTAGATCTCTTATTGGTTGGTTTGAAGTAGGTGGTGCAGCATTGATAGGGCCAGATTTAGTCCTTTATTTTATGGATAAAATGCAACTCATTAGAGATAGACTTAAGACATCCCAAAGTCATTAAAAATCTTATGCAGATGTAAGGCTAAAGGAACTAGAGTTCCAACTTAATGATTGGGTTTTTCTGAAAGGCACCCCTATAAAAGGGGTGATGAGATTTGGAAAGAAAGGGAAGCTCAGTTCTAGATATGTAGGCCGTTACAAGATCTTGAAAAGGATTGTCAAAGTGGCATATGAATTAGAGTTGCCAGCAAAATTAGCAGCAGTGCAATCGCTCTTCCACATCTCACTCTTGAAGAAGTCCGTGGGTGACCCAGCCTCTACAGTGCCATTATAGTGTGTGTCGATGAAAGATAGTCTTTCTTATGAGGATTTCCCAGTTGAGATTCTTGACCGTCAGGTTAGAAGGTTGAGAAACAAAGATGTCGCTTCATTCAAGCTTTTGTGTATGAGTCAGTCTGTAGAGGGAGCTACTTGGGAAGGAGAAGTAGCCATGAAAGCCAAGTATCCTTACCTTTTTCCTTCCGATTCCACTCCAGCTTGAGGTAATAGTACCTCTTCAGTTTTACAGTCATTCATGTATAAGTTCAGTTTTAAAATCATGTTCCCCCGGTTTGTACTTTCATTTTTAGCATAATTGCATGTACTGAGAACTCAATTCAGTCAGAACTTAATTCTTAGTGTTTAGTAGTGGGTTTTGCATCTCTCTCCCTCTATTTCAGCTAGTTTAGTCTGCATTCGGGGACGAATATTCCCAAGGGGGAGATAATGTATTACCCCGTAGCCATAACATACAAAAAAATAGTATTTCAGAAAAATCTGCAGGTGCTACCAACGGTGGCATCGACAGACTGTAGCCTGAACTACGGTTTGTCCTGCACAACCGTCGATGGGATTAGAAACTCCCAAAAATTTCAGCATAGAAAAATTGATTAAGTCTTTGATGACGTACGGACTTACGGTCCTTAGGTCAAATGACGGTCCATAGTGCATGACCATCGATCAACACTCCCTTCAACCACTCTCTGACAAGACCTATAGATAACCAGCATGGTTCATAATTGGACCTACCATCCATAGGTTTGACTGTAGGTGGAAAATATACGTCCTGTTAAGGGGAAATGCAGTTTAGGTTAACTTAAAATGATCATAACTCTAAGCACAAAATGAAATAGGTCTCCCATGACCTACCAACAAATAGATAATTGAATTATCTTTCCATATCCACCGTCTTTGCTAAATTCAGACATGCGAGTAAAAAGTTATTCTCTTTTTACTATTGACCAAGGAACAGGCCCTCACGACAGACCGTCTGTCCATGCCGTCGTGAGGCCCAACAACAACCTTGCCAGGGGTCTTTTTTACCTTTCCCACTCCATTTAAACCTAATTTACATCGTTTTGACCGTAAATCATCATATTTTAGTCAGTTTAAGCCTAGAAACATAATTAAAACATATCTAAGTAAAATCATTTAATCAAAACTTAGAAAATTAGAAGCAAGAGAAGAAAAAAAAGCTCAAGAACCCTAATTCAAGAACGCCACATGGTCCTGCAATTCTAGCCCCAAAACTTAAGTATCTTTCCATGAATTTCATCACCATGTATTTGGTATTTCCCTAGTGGATTTCTTTCACCCATTGAGTCCTTAGTTTCAGTCGGTTCTTGAGTCTCTTATAAGTATTAAACCTAGGGTTTCTAGAACTTTGATATAACTTCATGAATTTATTAAATATTAGTGTATCATGTTATTAATCAGATAATCACATGAATTTCATAACCCTAGCTTTGTATTTCTTTAGTTCTTGAATTACACGTGCTAGGTCATATATTTCAGAAACTTCAGATATACATGCCTCAATTATAAATGCATAATTACCAGATTATTTGTTGCATTCTCACTTTGCTTGTTCAATTTTGAGCTATCCAGTATTTACAGAAATTCTGATATAATCAGTTAATTTACAGAATTTATTAGGAGTAGCCTAATACCGAGTCATACTAGGTTTTAGCGTACTCAATAGTCCAAGAACTACTAGCCAACTAGGTTGTAAGTACCCTATGTGGGCAATCAGTTTACTGATCACGCCAACATGCCTTTATACCTTTGGTCGGGTATATTGGGTCCTCTCGGTGGGGTGTACACATCGTACTCCACATTTAGCTTTGTGGTTTTATAATCGCTTAATAGTAGCTCCCACAGTTCATTCAGACTCTCTGCATTTACCACATATAAGTATATTCACATTCAGTTTCAGCATGTTATAAATTGTTCACTACATCCAGTTAGGCTCAAAATTAAGTTTATCATGTCAGATTATTATACTTGCTATAATGCATGTTCAGTTATGTTTTATTTCAGCTTTACTCTATCATACATGCTCAGTTCCTTTCAAGTACTGACGTATACGTTCCCTACATCTTCTCGTAATGTCGGTTCAATTTCGTATCATCCAGATCACGCATAGATTGATTTTCCGATCTCCAGTTCAGCAAATTCAGTGGTGAGTCCTCATTCTACGAGGACAACAGTCAAGAGTTTCATTTCAGTCTTTAGTCACTTAGTTTCTGTTTTTTCTAGATTTAGTTGGGGCTTGTCTTATTATTTCTAGTCTAGTTTAGATGCTATTTTCTTACATAGTTATAGTCAGGTTAGTATTGATTTAATATTTCTTTTGTATTAAACTCATTGTTTTCAAATATCTAAGTTATAGAATATGGGTATTCCCCCTCTTTTGATTTTAAGTATGATATAACTTCTCAAACCCTTTATTATCTTTAGTATGCTCATGATCATGCTAGCAGGGTTAGCTTGGGATCACTTTTGGTCCAAGGATCCGTGTCCGCGTCTCGGGGGTATCTCGGGGCGTGACAACATATGTGAAATTTTTTAATGACCCAATATGACCCTACAAGTAAATGAAGAATTGATTGAATAGTAACTTAAAGTTTTTTGGGGGTTTTCATTTGATAAGCCTCTCTTACTAAAGAGTTTAGGGTGTAGCATTTTTCCTTTGAAGAGAGCATGCTAAACATATATGATGAAGTTCAGACTGCAAAATGAAGTGCTCATTTTCCTTAAGATATAGGGATATCTACTATGATTGTGTCGGAAAAAATTTGATTACGCAGATCCAAATTTTAGGGATTTGTCTATAATACCCTTAAAGCCATGGTTAGATTCTATACAGTCATCAGGAAGACTTCGTCTCCTACATTTAAAATGTGGAACATGGTTTGAGGATTTTATAGCTTCTTTTGCTAGGTTCAAACTAGGAGACTCATAAGAAATTGAAGATCATCCTATTTTCTCACATTTGGTATGTGAAATAAATGGAAACAACTATGATGCAATAAACATATTTCCCAGAAGGGTAAACTTTGTCCCTCTTTAAAGAGTAATCTATATGAACTGGTGCCCTCTCTTTGGGCACAATAAAAATGTCAAGTATGAGTTTGTTAAGATCTTGTGATACTATATTGTTTAAATTAATGTGCATGTTGCCCACTTCGACAAAACCAAAGGTTTTACTTGTAATTACCATCAACTAGGAGATAGGTTTTGAGTTCTTGAAACGGATACGTTTAAATTATCTCATAGAACTCCTTCAATGAAAATGACTGGGATGGATAGGAAAGATGTTCCTAAAGTATCCTTTAAACTAGACGTACATCATTCATCTTTTTCAATATGAATTCTCATATCAACACATATGTTGTGCACGAACTTGAAATGGATCTCCTACTTGATTGACTAGAAAAGAAAATCCATTTGCTTTATCCATGCATGCAACATGAACACCAATATAATCAATGTGGTTTGACAAGACCTCAACAAACTAATAGTTATACTTTTTATCGCTCCTAAGATTAGGACATCGGTCCATATGCCAATATTTAAATAGGACCCTAGTTTCTCCTTCCGATGGAAATATATTCAATACATCGTAGTTATTTACATTCATTGTACATACAAAATGTGATAGCATAGTATAATCTTCAATGCTTTTGAGTATTCTAGTCTTCACCTAGCCAAAAATCTAAAAATCCATCCGATAGTCATTTGGTTTCCTATTCATTCACTGGTTGTAGATCAAACAATGTTATGCGCAATTTAAGATCAGGAGTAAAAATCTTCCTGGTGATTGAATAGATCTAGAAATGACATCCAAGGTATCATAGGCAGCAAACACTTTCCCTACCTTAATGAAGGACTCATCCTTTTCCTTGTCAAAATCGGTAAAATCTGGATCTGCATATTCAAATGTTTTTAACTCAACCATAGCAGAAGGACCTACATATGAAAGAAGATCAACACTTCCTTTTGCATTCTCGGCTTCATGCCCTATGTTCTTTAAGCTCTCTTAAAGGACAAATGTTTCACCTCGGTCTCCTTAGTAGAAGAGGGATTTCCAAACTTCTTAATTCTCTGAGATATATCTTCTTCTTCATCACTTAGATAATTGGTATATTATCTATGACATCTATTTTAGTAGTTTCTCTAAATGTCTAAATGAGCAGGAACCACAAGGATTTGTAGTTTCTCTTAATTATTTAAACATTCTATTTGATTTTATTTAATTTGCAAGAGTCATCAGAAAGTAATTTAAGTTTATTTGATTCTATTTGATGAGTAGGTAATAGAAGGATAAATTTGTAAATTTAATTCTTTTGATATTTTCTAAAGTACTTAATATGATGAGGTAATACATTAAAATTGGAAAACTAGATGAAGCAGGAATAAAGAATTCAAAATAGGCACACTTTAGAACTGATTTTAAGGGTTCATAACGCACAATAGCAAGGTGGAAATTGTTCTTTGGGAGTGCTTCACAATGACTAGCTGCCAACAAATAGCTCAATACAATACCAAAAATAGTTGCCCCTTCATCGGTGAAGCTCAACAAGTGAACCTGCATACTTTTGGGAGATTCTTACCATCAAATTTCGGTATGATTGTAGAGGGGATTGGTGATAGTACCGTGGAAGATGAAATTAACTTGGAAAATTCAAATGGGAAAGAGACTCTTAAGAGGTGACTACGTTATTCTGATGTTGAACGTCTAATTATCCTACACCATTAGGAGATTTTGATAAAGTCAACCACAACAATGGTAAGACCTTGAACTTTAGTCCTCATATGCATATGGAGAGTATTCTTACAGTGAAATTTAAGGAGTATTTTTGCCTACAAATCAAGGAATGGGAAATAACATTAATTTCCTATATAATTGGAGATAACACGTATGAATTGCAAATGCTAGAGTATGTCAAGAAGGTATGGGTTTTGTTGAAATGCCCCAGGTGCTACATCATGATGATAAATACTCTGTATTTAAATTTCCTAACATACATGAAAAACAAAATGTCATGCAGGTTGGACCCTATTTCTCTTGAAACAGGCCGATGATTTTGAGAAACTACTATATGGATTTTGAAATGGGTGCTGATATTTTTAGCCAAATTCCAATTTGGGTAGAGTTCCCCAGATTACCTAATGGATATTGGTCTCTTACGACATAGATCAAGGTTTCCAGTGCTACCGGGATTCCATCAATTACAGATGGATTTACTGCTATATTAGAGAAAATGTCCTATGCAAGGGTCTTGATTGAGATGGATATTTGGAAATTTCTTCCAGATACTATTATTGTTGAAACCCCTTCTAGGCCTTGGAACCAATCTATTGAATATGAATGGAGGCCCAAATTTTGTAATAATTGTACTAAGTTGGGACATGGAAGATGAGTTTTTGTTTAAACATTCCCCGGATGGAAAAAGAAATAAAAAACTGAATAAGAAGGATTGGACATGACAAGGGAAGGGTAAGAGAATAGGGATTAAATAAGAAGGATAGTTACTAACTGGGATGAGCCCATGAGTTTTTAATATGTATGCATTTAGTAATCATCCTTTTTTTTACCCCCTTTTCTCTTACCCTTTTCTTGTTCATGTACAATACTTCTAATAAAATCTTATATCTTTTCTAGGGCATGTTTAAACCAGCATTCATCTTTTAAGTGTCCCAGTTTAATACAATTATTATAGACTACCGGTCCCAATTCATATTCAATAGATTGGTTCGAATGCCCATAAGGATTTTCAAAAACAATAGTATTAGGCAGGACTTTAAAATTATCAACCTCAATGACAAGTCTCACATAAGATATTTTCTTTGCTGTAGCAGTCAATCCATCCGTAACCAATTGAATCACAATAGCACTGACAACCTTTTCTTAATGTCGTAACAGAATACTATCCAGTAGGTAATTGGGGTTTGTTTACCCAAATTGGAATTTCGCTAAACATATCAACATTCATTTAAAAATTCTCATATAAATTACTCAATATCATGGGTCTGTTTCATTAGAAATAGGGTCTAGCCTGCATCAGTTTGTCCTTTTTAACTATACTACGATATTTAAAATATATTATCTGTCATCATGATATAGTACCTGGGCAGTTCAACAAAACACCATACTTTCTCGACATACTCTATACATTCAAATTTATATGATTTATCTCCAATTATATAACCAATTAATGTTGTGTCCTATTGCTTGATTCGAAGGAAAATATCCTCCTCCTTCTCAAATTGCACAGTAAGAATAAACTCCTTAAGCTAAAGCGAAATAAAATTCAAGGTCTTAACATTGTTGCGGTTGCCTTTATCAAAATCTCCTGCTAGGTTAAAATGTTTAAATGTATAAGCATATGCAAAATGTAGTCGCCTCTTTAAGTCTCTTGTCATTTGCATTCTCTAAGTGAATTTCATCCTCCATACCATTATCATCAATCTCCTCTACATTCCTACGAAATTTCATAAGTAAGACACTCCAAAAATAAGTGGATTCAGTTGTTCAGATACATCTCTAGTGGGATAACTATTTTTAGTGTTTGTGTATGAGTTGTTTGTTTGTTGCAAGTCATTAGGAAGTACTCTCAGTGCACAATTGTGGACTTTCTATTGTTCCTTGAGAGCCCGTAAAATTAGTGTTGAAGTATGCATCCTTTAATTCCATCTTCCATCTTCATTCTAAATTAAAATTTATTTAATTTATCTTAACGAGTTTAAGTCAAGAGAGTAAATTTTGAATTTTTGTTTTAGTGATGTTTTCTTAAGTATTTAATCAGACAAGTAGGAGTTGTTTACATCCCTACTTTAATCAAATAGGGAGAATATTGTGGTAACTAAAAATAATAATATAATTCATTAAATGAAAATAAAATATAAAAGAATATTTAGAATAAAAGACTTTTAAAAGAGAACCCACCAAATTTTAGGAAATAAATAGAAACACAATTAATTAATATAAAACTAACTATATATAGAACAATAGATTCTACCTAAGATTTTATGTATTTTTGAAGAAAAGGTGTTATGCATCCTTCGAAATCTAAAACTTTTGGTCTCCGCTGAATTCATTTTTTAAAATTGAGAATGACATAAGAAATGAAAGTAATATTAATTTA
Organism: Solanum lycopersicum; assembly: GCF_036512215.1. Taxonomy (NCBI): domain Eukaryota; kingdom Viridiplantae; phylum Streptophyta; class Magnoliopsida; order Solanales; family Solanaceae; genus Solanum; species Solanum lycopersicum. The sequence continues at coordinate 10,492,385 of NC_090808.1, read as the reverse complement.
AAAATAAAACCCCTCTTACTAACATAAGAGTCCTTGAAAATCCACTGTAATTTCTTCATTGGTGAATTTACAATTTTAATGTAAGAAAAATATAAATACACACATAATAAACTAACGAATAACCAATGGTGGCAACCACTAAAAGACGAAATGACAATTTATATGTTAAATACTAATAAAATAAAAGTAATGAAATAATATATCAACAATGATGTTTTGAGTTTGAAGTAAAAGTCACAATAAAGTTAATCAAATATAAAATGAATCAACCTACAACAAAAGAAATTTAAACAAAGAAATAGAGGAATAATTTTCTAGTAATTATAAATATGTGAACAAAACAACAGGTTAACCTTACACTTGAGCATTATTTATCTAGCGAAAATTGAAATAACAAAATATTACGAAGCTGTAAATTAGCAAAAACAACAACATAATAACTAAAAACATATCAATAATCAATGACATCAATGAAACCCCAAAATAGTAATATGTGGAAATACATTTAGGTAGAATTAAACAATAAAGAAGCTTAAAATTAACCAAGATAGATATAAAAGCAAAAAACTAAAAGGGTTACCAAAGTGTTACTTTTCCAAGCAGAATTGAAAGTTAAAAGGCTTGTCGGAGTTGCTATTTTATTCCTTTGGATCTAGCGGCGTGCTCCAGTAGTCGGATTTTTTTAGCCATTAATGGATTTGTTTTGAAAACTCTAAGCTCAGTGCTTTCCGGATTTAAGTCTCATTGGATCACTCGAAAAAGAGAAAAATTATGTTGGGGGGTGGGGGGGGTTTGGTGAATGAAAACGGAACCAAGTTTGGGTTTTTTGGGTGGTTGATTAATGCAGAAATGGGTTTGGCGGTGGTTGTTTGGTGCTGGATAAGATCAGATGCCTGGTTAATTACTGGTTCTTTCAATGGTGTGAGGGAAGTGGTTAGAGTATTGTTGATGGTGGTTTTTGCAGGTTGTTACCGGAAAAAAAATTAGGGGTTTTGGGTTGCGGCTGTTCTTTTAGAATAGATTAGAAAAATATTTTAGGGTTTTCTCTTCTCATAAATTTGACACCAAAAACATTATTTTTTTGACCTGATAAAAACATAAATGGGGAATAGTTATACAATGGGCCCAAATTGTGGGCTCCTGACTGTGGCCCCAAATGGTTGATTAAGAAAATATTTGTGTATAAAATTCTTATTCACATTTAAAGGTATTTCTAGATTCTGCTAAAAAGTCAAAATTAATATTAATAAAATTAGTGAATAAACTGAATATAAACAAGTGTAACTAATGAAATCAATGGCATGCAAGAAATGCAATATATGAGGATATTTTCCAAACAGTAACAAAAAATATAATCAAAAGTTATTCATAAAAATCCTAGAATTTTGAGAAATAAAAACAATTTTCGACATTTAAAATTATCTCTAAAATGTTTATAGAACTATTGAATAAATAAACATAAAAGTTATAAATTTTGAAAAGGTTAGGCCAAAATGCCAAAAATTATCCCTTTCTTTGGATATAATTGATGAAAGAAATTATTGACAAATAAAATTGAAAATCTCAATTTGTGTTGAACACATGACCTTCGTATAAAAGTGTTGTTTGAAAGGGGTGGATGTTGCTCCTTAATTTGTTATCAAAATGTTTCACGTTGTGGTGCATCCTTGTCAGCGTACTCCACACTTACAACTAAATTGAGATGCATCCTTTTTAATGTTCGCGAAAAAACAAGATAAAATTCAATTATAGAGAATAATTTAAAGAAAAAGCTAGAATCCCTATCAATACTTTGTACCATCTTTTTTGCCTGTTTTTGTCTATACAAATATTATATTGGTTATTTGAAGTCATTGTTGCTTTCGAATACATAAATGTTAAAAACCTTGTCTGATTATTTAAGTGTGATATGAGTTTATTAAAATACAAACATATCTATCGACAAAATATAAGTATGCTTATAAAATGATTGTTAGTACATTTGATACGAATATGTGTATCCATAGATAGAATATTTTTTCAAAATAAAAACATGTTTGTTGGTAGGATGCATGCATGAGAATCCATCGGTAGGATATTATTCACTATAAATATTTTTCCATTCGAATGATAAATGAGAAGGATCAATTAGAGAATCCATTTATAGGTATTTTTTGATTAATTAGTAGGATATAAATGCTTGTCCATCAGTAGGATGAATAAAGATGATCCATCAGTAGGATATAAATACAGGTCCATCGTTATAAGAAATAAAAATGAACCATCAATAGGATATGGATGTATGTCCGTTAGTAGGATGAGACAAGATTGTCCATCAGTAGGATATAAATACATTTCCATCTGTAGGACGAAGAAGATAATCCATTGGTTGGATATGAATGTATGTCCATCGGTAGGATCTTTGGAAAAAATTAGTGCATGTGTATCAATTGGATATATGATAATTCATCAATAGGATATATGTGAACAATGCCACTTCTGTAGATGTAATATCAATATCCTTCAAAGACGGGACCCTCTAACTTCAATACGAATTCAATAAGGTTCACATCTTTCACCTCTGAATAGATGCAACTTAAAAATATCTTTCTACATCAGCCTCCTCCAACTTCAACATGTAATAAAATGGGTGCACATCCTTCACCTTTGAATAGATGCGACTTAAAACTATTTTTCAACGTTAGCCTCATCCGACTACAACATACAATAGATAGATTCACATCATTTACCTCCAAATATATGTGACTTAAGAATATCAATAAATGTATTCTTTCTCCAACTTCAATGTTGAATAGATAGGGTTCTCTTCCTTCATCACTGTACAAATTCGACTTATAACATGTCTTTCAGTATCAGCCTTCTTCTACTTCTATGTAGAATAGATAGGTTGCACATACTTCACCTTCGAATAGATGTGACTTAAAAATACCTTCCAATGTTATCCTCGTCCGAATTTAATATGGAATATATAGGATTTATATCCCTCAGCAGCAAATACATGTGACTGAAAAATATTTTTCAATGCTAGCCTCCTCAAACTTCAACGTGGAATACACAGTATCCTTCACCTCCAAATCTAAGTGACTTAAGAATATCTTTCAAAGCCATCCTCTTCCGGCTTCAAAGTAAAACAAATAAGGTGCACATCCTTCATTTCCGAATAGATGTGTCTTAAGAGTATTTTTCAATGGTAGCCTCCTCTAACTGATCATATAATGTCCCTCTCGGCGAATTTAAAATGTACGGTCCTCTTTGCACGTGGAAAATGTACCTATTGTAACAATATGGATGGCTCGATGGTTTTCCATTCTAACAATGTAGATTACTATCACACTATAGTAAGGTGGAAGAATCGGCATCTTGATAGAGTCATTCATTTGATGCATTTATCTATTTCCAGAACTTTAAAAGGAATGATAATACACAAAATATCACTTTAGGTAGCGTCCTAACGAAGAAACATTAAGATAGTGATTAATGAGAAACTGTGTACAATATTCCTTATCATTTTGACAAATGTGAGAAATCATCATTTTTCTCTTGGTCACTTATGTTGCCAATCTGTGTTATGAAAATAAAAAATTACTGATTTTAAAAAATCATTCAGAAACACAAAGTAACTACGATTTTTAGAACCAGTAAATTAGATGAACAGAAATTTATTTGTATAAGATAATTGAATCTGTAAAACTCACCAGAATCTTGAATACTCTTATGATTAATTTCGGAAGAAAATCAAGTCCATTAAATTCACAGTGTCCCCTTAAAGAAATTATTCCCCTGTAGTATCCGAGGTTTGATTTAGAATATAACCTCCCAGGATAAAATGATCTTAGTAGTGGAGTATAGATACCAAAAACTCTACTGTCAGCGAATTAATCCACAACAGGAAAGTAGACGAAGAAATATGTGTTTTGTAAGAAGAAGGAAGATCAGCAAATTCGTAGGGAAATATTCTGAAGATTGAATGGTATTTTTAGGCAAAAAGAATATATTCTGAAAGATTGCTACCCTTTCAGAATTGACACGACCATTAATGAAAGGTTGCAAACTTTCAAATGTTATTGACTGTACCTGAAAGTTTCAACCTTTCATAACAGTCATGAAGGGATTTTTTTAAATATAACGGAATTTAAAACGGGTCACACGCGCGGATCCGAGTCGGGTCGGGTTAACTAAAAAGTTGAAAATATTTCGGTTAACTTCGTTTATAAACTAGTTAATTAAAAATAATTTTTGACCATTTAATTAATTAAATAAATAATTAAAATATATTTGTCTAAAAAATTATCTCTCGATCGATCATTTGCCAAAGTCAAAGCCAAAGAAAAGCCAAAGAAGCCAATGCTGAAGCTGAAGCCGTAGCCGAAGTCAAAGCCGAACCGAGCGAGCGACGACGACGACGGCGCGAGGGGGTCCCTCTTTCCAACCTTTTTTTAAAATTAATAGGAGTTTTTATATATTTAAACTCTCCTATTTTCATTTCCATTACCGATGAGGGACTATTGCCTTTTTTAATTAAAGCATTAGGGGACTTTTCAAGTTCCCAACCTTTCAAGTTCTAAACTTTTCAAATTCCTCTCCTTCCCTCTATTTCTCATCACTTCTTGCTACATACCCAACAATCCCCCACATTGATGGGGAATAGTTATAACATAGGAATACACGGACAATTGTGTACTTTACAAGCAAGGATTAATTCCATCTGGATAAGTAGGTTTCCCCTTGGACTTTCCGTAGTGAACATATGTCGGATATACTCGGTCAATCGGTAGATGTGATATCTTTGTACCGTCAAAATTTGGTGTATACCTAGACAACCATATGTCACACAATTAACCCTTTACTGTTTATAATTGTTACGGTTGTGTTCGTTTCACCCATGAACACCTCCTGGTTTCATGAGTGTATAGAGAATAGGCTTTTGACATAAAATTCTCTTTGAAGCGGCTTTCACTTCACACTCACATAGGTGATTTCTAACTGTGTGATCTTGTAGATACACTATTTGGTCAAATCTACCAAACTTAGCAAATTATTAAAAACATTAAGCTTTATTACCTCATTAACAAGCCTTAAAGTCTTAACCTTTTCTTGAACATTGTCTTCATCATGAGAATGGATTGAGTTAATTGACAACATCGAACCGTCAGCCACAACTTTGTTTTTCTCCTTGAATCTAGCTCTGGGGATCTCCAGTCTACTAGATAGTGTTACCGTCATGTTGACTTGTCCTAAGCCGTAAACCCATTCCCTTAGATGATCTTTCAACTGCCTCTCTCACTAGGCCTTTCGTTAGTGGATCTGACACATTATCGCTTGACTTTACATAGTCAATTGTGATAATTTCACTAGACAGCAGTTGTCTTACGGTGTTATGTCTACGTCGTATATGACGTGACTTCCTGTTGTACATAACGCTCCCTGCCCTACCTATTGCTGCTTGACTATTGTAATGCATGCAAATTGGCCGAACAGGTTTGGGCCAGAATGGATTATCCTCTAGGAAATTCCGGAGCCATTCCACTTCTTCACCAGCCTTATCCAAAGCAATGAATTCAGATTCCATTGTGGAGCGAGCAATACATGTTTGTTTGGAAGATTTCCAAGAGAAAGCTCCTCCACCAAGTATGAATACATAACCAGTCATGGATTTTACATCATTAGACCCGGTGATCAAATTTGCATCACTATATCCTTCAATCATAGCAGGATATTTATTAAAATACACAGCATAATGTTGTGTCCATTTTACATAACCAACACACGTTTCATAGCCATCTAGTGAGTTTGATTTTGATTACTAGTGTACCGACTCGGTTTACTAGTAGCACATGCTATATTTGGTCGCGTGCAATTTATAATATACATCAAACTTCCCAACACTCTAGCATATTCCAATTGAGAGTCACTTTGACCTTCATTCTTTTAAATGTACAACTTAAATCAATTGGAATCTTGACTACATTGAAATTCTAGTAATTGAACTTAACCAATACTTGTTCAATATAATGAGATTGGGATAATGCTAGTCTCTGGGGAGTTCTGATAATCCTGACCCCTAAGATCAAATCAGCAACTCCTAAGTATTTCATATTGAACTTGCTGGACAACATGCGCTTAGTAGAATTTATA